>NC_044314.2:60182813-60482813 GCF_007474595.2 Lynx canadensis | reverse complement strand
TATTTTGGAGGGAAGAAATGTTCTAGACTGCTGGGAATTAGAATGCATAAAAACAGTCCTCATTAATTCCCATTTAGTCAAAACCAAGTGGATTTGGGGAGAGCCGCTGTGTTTTTTTAGGTGGAAAAAATGCATTTCAAAGAGGAGCTAAATATGTCTTCAAAGGATTCAATTTACGTGTAAGACTTTAAATGTAACTGTCATTGGGCTAAACAATATTGTAAGGCTCAAAATAGCATCCTGTCCCAGTCTTGCCTTGGAAAAGACTTAGATTTAATAATTTAAATGTATCTGATATCACTGGGGATAAATCTCCTTTTCAAAACAAAAGTTTAAAATACTACTTTGTTTAACCAGTAAACTTTACTTTTAGCAGCAATGATTAAATAAAATGCAAAGAAAATTCTCTAACAATAAATTAAAAAAGCCCAAGAGAAAAGAATTTCTATGTCTACTGTCCCTTTTGTTTAGAACATCATTTGTGGCCTGCAAATTTCAAAATCAACTGTATTAAAATGTGACAATACATTTACCTGTTCATTCTTGCTGGGTGTCTCAGAAAGGCTCTTACGGACAGAAAAAAAAAAAATGTTCTCAGGTAGTGGGTACAATGGGTGACTTCGCAAAATGATGACTAAAGATGAGTCTTTATTAGCATTTTCAAAACCATGACTGCAGTGAAGTCTGGATCCCCTTAGACAAGGTCCAAGTCCATGAACGGCACGTCAGAAATTTCCTCTTCCTTTCCGCGGAGCCAAGACCCTAGCACAGGCCTCCGGCGTACTCGTCCTCGTCTTCCTCGGTGGCAGGGGCAGTGGCGCCTTCAGACTTAGCCTGTGGTGCTGCAGATTTCTTCTTGATTCCCCCTCCTGGAACCACCAAACTCAGGCCCAGCTTAGCATACTGTCAACGACAAAACATGTTCTCAGGAGCTGGATGACCAGAATCTCAGTGTGCCACGTGTCAACAGTAGTTATCTATACGAGACAGATCTTAGTTCTCTACCAATACTACCATTTAGATGGACGAACACCCACAGCACAACCCACACTGCTCTGCCAGCGGATGGCTCATGACCGTGACGTGACAGGTATGCAACCAGTAAAAACATCAGTTCTCTGCCACACCTAGGAATCTGAGATCATTGGGACCCGCTAAGTAATACTGGCAGGTACCTACAAAATAAAGATCTGTGCAGTAAATGAGAAGTTAAGCTAGAGACAAATTCTTCAAAAATCATCAAACTTACAAAAACCTACAGAAGAATTTATCAAGAAAAAAACCTATATACATCATTCCAAAAAACCGAAGGTCTTAAGCTGCTCTAACATCAAATCAAATAAACAGGGGCTCATCAATCTACTGAAAAGGGAAGCACACAAGGGAGACCCACAGACACGGCTCGCGCTCTGTATACGGCCCTGTGCGAGGCTGTTTCCCACATGCATATCTATTCTTCGAGACAGGTGGGCAAGACAGGGACCTGCTGCTCCATTCTTACAGATGAGTTAAGTGAGGCTTCCAGAGTTCAGGAGTTCAGTAATACCCCGTGTCACACAACCAGCTGTCACGGAAGTGGGCCTCCGACAAGGCCCCTGAATTACAAAGGCCACTACCTGAGGAGCTTCTTTCGGTGAAGCCTAAAAGAAACTCAAACTAAGCGACCTGCAGAGGTCTACGGGAGGAAGGCAAAGCTGAGAACTGGAACCGAATTAAAAACTACAGATATGGTCAACAGTTAGAAGGCTAGATAAATGGCTGTGAACCCACATGGCTGACATCTCAACAGTCTAAGACTATGGTGAAATTCAGGGCAACTGCCGCATTCCTTGTCGGGCAGTAGCCGGAGGTGAAAAATAGAGGGGGAACATCTCACACGCCCACAGGAGAAAAATGATCTCACTAGAAGCCTCCACCTTTGAAGGGGAAAGAAAAGAGGCCACTTACATCATTGTCCATGTACTTGAAAAGGGGCGAGTTGCAGACCTCCGACACTTGGTCTTGGTCTTGCTGGTCATAGCCTTCAAGGAGCTGCTCCAGGGCGGCGCAGTCCTCGCTCCCGCTGAACCCTGGAATGCTGCGGCAAGCACGAGTCACACGTCTCCACCTGCCCCCCGGCCATCCTGCCCCCCAGCAAATGTTTGGCAATATCTGGAGACATTTTTGTTAACAAGTGGGTGGCGGCCCGGGATGCCCCAGACGCCCCACAAGGTACAGGACAGGCCAGACAGCAAGGAATTATGTATGCGCCCCAAAATGTCAGCAGTGCCCAGGCTGAGACCACTCATTTGAACTACCTTCAGTAAGACATGATCCTCCTGTAACATATAATCTGAGAACATTTCTTTACTCCTTTTTTTGTTGTTCTTTTTTTCTTAGAAGGCAAACAGAACAAAATCATTGAAGTCATTCACTCCCACGAAATCCCCAGGAGAAAAACACAGGGAAGATCCGAACTTGTCAAAATCCTGCTGAAGTGGTTAGGGAAGTCCCACCACCACTATGAAATGTATTAAAAACCAAAAATGGCTTCAGGACCAATAGCAGCTGTCTAAGCAGTGGTCTGACACTGAGAACTACAGACGTTAACACCGCACATCCGGGCAGCGCTGCCTCCGTCTTACCTGTAGCTCTCTCTGACGCACCTCTCCGCGGCCACGTAGTCACTCCTGTGCAGGTGAACTAAGACTTGAGCGATTGTCTTCTAAAACAGAAGAGGTGATTACGGCCCAAATTTACATCTGTTTAGCAAAGTCAATCCCCTGACATCTGGAGTCATACGGAGACTTATAAATTCTTAGTAGCTTCCACAGGACGCGTGAAGGAAAACACACAATGGCACAGGTCAAACTGTACTGTGCCCACGAGCCACGCAGGGTCTTGCTAAATGAAGGCTGATTTAGGGGGTCCGAGGCAAGCCTGCAATCCCGCTTGCTCCCAGGTGTCCCAACACTGCCAGTCTGAGGACCACACTGAATAACACAACTTAGAACACAACTACCACACGCTGTAAGAAAACGTCTCTTAGGTATCTACATAGGCTCAATCTTGAAAAAAGGAATGAAAAAGAGGGGAGACCTGTGACGCCACAATAATACTCTGGAATTCTTAGACAGTAGGAAAAAGACAAATGAATGAATAAAAACTTTAGGTAATAGGAACAATACTATCTATAAGCCCACAAAAGCATCACGAAGACCAAAGATATGACTGATAAGATCTTATCGGCAGAACGGCTCTTCAAAACGGGTTTTTCAATCTTCTTCCGTTCTTCAGACAACTTTTACTGATCCATCTTTAAGTTCACTGTATCTTTTATCATCTCCATTATCAGATTAAGTTCATCCAATATTTACTGCAGACACTGCCTTTTCAGTTCCAAAATTCTCATTTAGCTCATCTTTAGTTTTTATTGAAAGAAAGAAAGAAAGAAAGAAAGAAAGAAAGAAAGAAAAGAAAGAAAAGAAAAGAAAAGAAAAGAAAAGAAAAGAAAAGAAAAGAAAGAGAAGAGGAAACAACAGTCCTTTTGTCTATTCATCTGTTTGCCTTTCCACCTCATGGGCCAGTTGCAACAGCTGCTTCAAAGTTGTGAAGTTGTGGGGCGCCTGGGTGGCTCAGTCAGTTGGGCGTCTGACTTCGGCTCAGGTCATGGCCTCATGGTTTGTGAGTTCGAGCCCTGCGTCGGGCTCTGTGCTGACAGCTCAGAGGCTGGAGCCTGTCCTCAGATACTGTGTCTCCCTCTCTCAAAAATAAATAAAACATTAAAAAAAAAAAAAAAAAAAGTTGGGAAGTTGTGACCTGGTAATTCCTACATCTGGGGCACCTCTGGGTGGGCGTCCACTGTCTTCTCTTGAAAACTGGCCGACTTCCTGGCTCCTTCTGTGTGGAGTGCTTTGGGGCTGTATCCTGGACACTGTGGATGTTATGCTGCATAGACTCTCCTAGAGTTCTCAGGGGAGCATGGATGCTTTCAGCAGGCAATACCGCAGGCAGGCTCAGACTGCAGGTTCCGTCTGCGGCTGGCGGGCAGTGGCTCTCGTCTTCAGCGCCTCTGCCCTGCCGCTGCGGCTCGGCCCCAAGCAAGAGTCCTGCCAGGGTGCTGTGGGCCCTGGACAGCGGTCAAATCTTACTTCAGCTCCCAAAGCCTATGCCCTGCTGCTCTGGTCTGTCCGGCACACGCGGAGCTGGAGAGTAAACCCAGGACTTGTGTGGGCGCCTGCTCACACCCACACTCGGGATTCCCTTCTCCTTCCTGGGCGTTCTACCTTGCTCTTAGCTCATCGTCCCAGCTCCTCTGGCCAAAGAGACTGATAAGCCTCTCGCGGTGTTTCATCTGCCTGCACCATCGTCACAGCCGATGAACTCACCCTCAGAACAAAGCCATGGGAGAAACACGGGATAGATGGGTCCCTCCAGTTAGAAACATGGGGTTGATGGGTTTTAGCTGCTGGAGCCTCTGCTGCCGAGCTCCAGGACTGGGGGCCTCTCTCAAGCAATGCCACAAGAAAAATAGGGAAAACTCTGGAAACCATCTCCTGTACTGGCTGCCTGTCCAAGTGCTTACTCACCCCCTGCTTTTATTTTTCAGAGTCCAGGAATTTTTATATTTTGTCCAGAAGTTTTAGCTGTAATCAGCAGGAGAGACAGACTATAGGGGGCTTACTCCATCTTGCCCAAAATTATTTTTAAAAATATCCATGGAATCCAGTCCTAGGTACACAGTTACACCAATATGAAAAATTAACAAATATAAAGCCAAAATAAGCACTTTCAAAGCATACCTTATAACAAGTTGGATAATTCTCAATCTCCTTATAAATATTTTTTTCTTTCTGAATAGAAAGTGCTGCCTCATCAAACCTAAAGACAAAACAAAGAAATGTCAAACAAGGCACAGCTCTAAATGACCTAAAGGGAAGATCGCCTTTGTATTTGATAGCACAGACTTTAGCGAAAATAACACATAAAGCACTTTTAGCTCAGTAACCCAGTTTCCATGAGCTCTGCACATCTGGCTTATGTTTTTGTTTGGTTTTTAATGTTTATTTATTTTTGAGACAGAGACAGAGCACAAGCAGGCTCCAAGCTCTGAGCTGTCAGCATAGAGCCCGATGCGGGGCTCGAACTCATGAACGGCGAGATCATGACCTGAGCCGAAGTCGGATGCCTAACCGACTGAGCCACCCAGGCGCCCCATGGCTTATCTTTGAAACACTCCACTCACCCGTTCAGGCATCAAGCAGACAGACAAAAAGCAGCACGTAAGGATAAGTTACTTCAAACAGAGAAGTTTAAGTCTGGTAAAGATCACCCATTAATGAGCCATCTATCCAATTCAACAAACTGCTCTGTGAATTTCCATGAAAAGCATTAGACAAGCCCTGATTTAATCACCCCAGAGTTCTTTCCTTCCACTAAGGCCATCCGGACACCCCAAGGGCAGTGCCTCACAGCTGGAGAGTTGTTTCCCCAACTCTGTCCTCACCACCACACGCTCCACTGCTGCTCAGTGAGCCAGGAAAAATGTCCCTTTCGTCCTCACCATTCACCGGTTTCAATGAACTCTCATCCGTTTTCCTTTTCTTCCATCCCATTCAGACGGCAGGATGAAGAGGAAAAGCACTGCTAACACTGTTCCCCCGAATCCTCCAAGGCCCTCGCCCTTCCCATTCCGCAGCCTCAATCCCAGCACACCGTACACAGCTCCTCGTCTCTTTCTACAGGCATACCATGGCCCCGTCCTGGGACTCCCTTCCTGGCACCTAACCCGTGCCTCAAGAAAGTGTGCAGGCCTCACCCCAAAAGCCAAAAGGGCAAGCAGTCTGCACTGTTTGGATGCAGAGGCAAAGAGCTGTTTCGTAACCCAAATTAACGTATAAAAATGTTAACAATTATCTTTTTAAAAAGATAATTTTAAAATTATGCCTGAATAGTTGAGTCGCATATGCGTGCACACACCACACACACACAGTATTGGCTTGGTTTAATTCTTATAAATTAAATTGAATTTCTGTGGGCCTTACCCTGGCAACTTAATACCTCATACAATAAGAGCACCTGTTGGGATGAGCAGTGGGCGTTGTATGTAAGCGATGAACCACAGGAATCTATCCCCAAAAACCAAGAGCACACTTTACACACTGTATGTTAGCCAATCTGACAATAAATTAAATAAATTAAAAAAAATAAGGCTCACTGGACAAATACATTCTGAATTTCTTAAGCCCAACTTGATAAATCTGGGGAACAAAGCCAGTTTATAAATTGCACATGGTAGCAGAATTCTAAGACTGTTCCCCAAGATTCTTGCTCCTTATATATACCCTTATGTAGTCTTCCCTTGAATGTGGGCATGACCTCTGAATATGATAGAACTCACTCCTATGAGGAGTGACTCAGTGACTAATCAACTGACTTTGAGGGAAGCAGAGAGATTGTCTGGATGGGCCTGACCTAATCAGAAGGGCTCTTAAAAGGTCAGAGACTGAAGTCAAGAGACATGCTCTCACCAACCTTGAAGAAGCCACAGAACTACTATCTTGTGAACCGTCCAGAGGGCACATGCCAAGGAACTATGGGTACCTTCAGAGCTGAGGACTGCCCCCAGGCCAACGACTAACAAGAAAATATGGGTGTGCGTCCTACAGCCACAAGGAAAGGAATCCTGCCGACAGCCAATGAGCCCAGAATGACTTCACAGCCATACTGCACACCTCATTCCAGCCTAATGAGACTCTGAGCACAGGACCCAGCTATACTGGAGCTGGACTTCTAACCTGCAGAACTGTGAGACAATGAATGAGTGACTGTTGTTTTAAGCTGCTGGGTTTGTGGTTACTTGTCATATAGAAAAGGAAATTAATATGCTGGGTAACATACGTTTGTATCATTTGTAATTACGACATGAGCTTATCCCAGATCCTGTTTTATAAAACATATTACATCAGGACATTCGGTGAACATCACACCAGATTACACCACTCTAGTAGGAATCTTAACATTTTAAGTTTTTCATATATTTAACGATAAAGGCTGTATTCTTCACACGTGACTCACTTATCTCCTTGGCATAAAAACAGCATTTCCATGTGCTAACAGCTAGTTAGCAAAACAGCCATCTAAGAGAAATACTGTTTATTTATGTGTGATTTAAAAAAATGATCAACTTGGCTAAAAGTCCATGAAACTGACATATAAAGCCAACTGTTTTCAAATGTATCCAGGAAATTATTCATAAATTATAATGGAACATGGAGATAATTCTTAATACTCCTAACAAAATAAAATGCATCTGGTTTTGCTGAAAAGAGAATAAACTGTTTTTGATCTTCCTACAATTCAAAAATAAAATAAAATGTAAGCCCCACAAAAATTATGTGCATACGGCAGGAAATTGTCACAGGACTTCACTCAACCCAGTTTTCAATGGACATCTCCCTCACAATAACTCAAAACTCCTCCACGGCCTCCTGAAATCCAGAACGTATTTTTAACTACCTACAAAACTTTCAGCCAATTCATCACATTGCCAACTAAGCTTAATATCACCCTAATAAACCTTGGTATCACAACGGACAGGACAGGACAAGGACAGGAAACTAGTTATGTTCAACTAGTACCTACCCCACATACACACACCCAGTTCTCCCTGTGTTTATAATCTCGTGACTGTCTCAGCCACCAGGGGAGAGTCTGAGAGAGAGCCTTAGAAGTGGGGAGTCAGGTAGTGGTGGGGGTGGTTAAGTGATACAGAAGTCAGATTATCCTCCTCACTGAGAATTATGACAAAGCTCTGGAAAGCACTCTGACTTGGTTTACTGAACACCAACCACACAGTGTTACCAACCAGCTCAGCTGCCTCAGAACTTCTCTGGAAGGCACAGGAATGGTCTGTTAAGTCAAACCAACTGGAAGGGCCTGTTCAGGGAGGGGACACGGGCACTGGTGTGGACGGATTTAAGGCCTCACAGATGGAACCTAAATGAACTCTGACTCACTTCTGAATTATGGCTCTCCAGAAATGTGGGAAGAGCACGAGACTAATACCAATATATTAAACAGGATATTTAATGTCACTGTACTTAGAAACTACTGTTAAGTTATGACTAAATATTGCAGAATCACATTAATGTAAAAATATATTATTCTAAATGTAACAAACATAAAATTTAAAATTGCAAGCTATACTCTATTAGATGCTCTTTCCATCATTATATAAAATTGCTATTTTAGTTCTTTTGGACAACTGACAGCCCCAATTGAGATTAGAATCAAAGTATATATTCAAAATACTCAAATATCACATAAATTCTCACAGCTATCTTTTTTTAACATATATCCTCCAGGTTTTCCTCATCCCATACTACAGAAATTCTGACGGCAGTACTGTGACAGCTGACTTGTAACTC
Organism: Lynx canadensis; assembly: GCF_007474595.2. NCBI lineage: Eukaryota > Metazoa > Chordata > Mammalia > Carnivora > Felidae > Lynx > Lynx canadensis. The sequence continues at coordinate 60,474,405 of NC_044314.2, read as the reverse complement.
TTTCATACTATCCATACCCAGGGATAGTTTTCAAAACATCAAATTCCTTACCACTCCTGAATAAATTCAAGTCAATCTTTCTGTTCTTATAAAACTTAAAGAAAGTATTGCCATAAAATTTTTGTTCAAGATACTACATAAAATACTATTTTTCAATGCACCTTTACTAAAAAGGAAGAAAAAAAGCAATAAAACATTCATGAAGTCAATAAAAGACATACTGGCTGCCCTAGACATATAAATGTCCCCCTTCCAGCATCTCCATACCACTTTCTCGGACTGTGAAGAAAACTCTGTATTTGTTCTAGAATAATGGTTCTCATCACACACGCTACAGCTGACTAGTAACTTCTGGGAATGGCGGTGGCTACTGCTCGGCCGGGGACCATGTACATGTAGCTAGAAAAGGCTGCTCAGCTGCCCTCCTGGGGAGCTCCTCCTGGCCCCCTCCTTCCCTTTGCTCCACCCCCTAGAAACCAGCTTTAGATAATCTCAGTCTGGACAACAGGTGAGCAGATATGAAAGCAGAAATACCCTGGGGAGACTGAAGCAGCGCGCACTCGTGCCCAGAGCAGGCCTGACTTTCTGTCCCTAGCTCCAACTTCGCTTCGGATGCCTTCAGTGGTTAAGGGACCTCGGTCGGGCCTTAAGAAGCCTCTGGAGGTCTGCGGGGAGGACTGTCAGGGAGTGGATGAGAAGAGGACAAAGTATGCCAGGGCATGCCTGTCTGCCCTGGGATGAGAAGAGTCCAGGGCACCGTTGCCTGTCTCTCCAAGTGCGAGGCTCTGCTCAGAGAATCAGAATCCAGGTACACTTCAGCTATGCTGCACCACCTGGGACCATCACCACAGACAGCTCTGTTTCTATAAGAAACCCCTTCAGGGACTGACCTCAACTTACTATATCACCGTTTATAAGTTGGGAATCGTTGGAGTTAGCATTCCAGTTGTTTGGATCTCTAGGAAGCTTAGATAAGTAAAATGAATAAATGTAATGACCCAAGGCTTATGTATATGTTAAGTTTTGCCTCACGGTTTAATACAAAACTCTTAATTTAAAATCACAACAAAAATACTACGCCGTTTGGCCCAACAAAAAAATCCTAATCAATGAAAGAAGGTCCTATAAAGTAGTATATCTAAATGAAAACACACCAAAGTTATTAATTCTATATTAATTTATTCCAATGCTACTTTAAACCTGTTTGAATTATATTTTACAATCTATTGTCTTCATGAAGAAAACATTTAATTCAGTCTCAGAAAAAGGTCAACTGATTCTTTAGTCATTTGTTTTTTGATTCCTTCACAGAATAGATCTTGGGTCTTTTCTGTCACGAGGGAAGTAGGGGCAAATTTTAATGAGGTTATCTACCTTCAGATTTACAGTTTTCTAAGTGTGTTCATCTTAAATAGTACTAAACAGTGTCTTGGCAAACAATTTTATTAATGACAGAGAGTGCCTACTAAGCTTAAATTAAGGTAAATGAATAAAAATAAAGGAAAATCCAGTAGCATTCTAGGTTTCTGGGGTCCAGCTATTTATGCATTAAGTCATATGTTTAAAGGATAAAAAAGCAAATACCCTATTTAATCACAATATTTGACTGTCAAGAACTGGTCAATTTCCCTGGGTGAACATTGGGGGATCTTGTTATTTATGCCTGCACAGCAATTTCTCCTCAAGAGAAACATGTTATAACCCAACCAAATAACGTATCAAGACAAGTGCTCTCCCACACTGCTGAGCCAGGTTTTAACCAATAAAACCACAATGCATGATACATTTTGGCATCAGATTTACAAAAACAGCAGATCTTTTAATATTTAATTCCATGTTCCATCTTGTAGACATTACTCTTTCTACTCGGTGGCCTGGTGTGCCGGTGGCTTACACCAAATAGATTAACAAGCCATTCCCCACATTACTTAACGGTTCCAAATGTGGACTGAAGGTTTACATGGACACACAGCAACACAGTTTTGGAAATCTTACCTGCGTCCTCGGACCAGCAGTCTGGAGGCTTTTCCTAGTAATTCAACTGCCTGTCGTAAGCGTTCCTCATTCTGAAGGAATCAGAGAAAAGAGACAGTTGGCTGCTTTAATCTAGGAATCTTCGTTTCCTCCCAATAATTATTTGATAAAAAAGTAACAGCACTCAATCAAAGTGGGCAGGGGGAAAATGCCAAAGCTGTTAATCCATTTTATTAACTGTCTAATAAAAAACTACAGTTCAACTGTGAGCACAGAAAACTTTAAAAGCAGTCACTGCATTTCTCTATTTTCCTACAGAAAATGAGCCTAAACATTCTAAGTATACTTAAAGGAAAAAAGTAAAATTCAGACTTACTTCGAACACATTTGCTGTCTGTTGATATAACTGTACAGCCTTTTCTGGATCTACATTTTCTATAAGCCTATGAGACAAGAAAATTGGACTCCTATGAGAGATAGAAAACTTGTTTTTCCAAGGACTTTATTAAGACAAAAAGCCAATGGCTCCTATGCAGACTTGTGTTCCACACACTCACTTTCCAGCGCGTTCCAAGGCCATGGCTGCCGTGTCAGGGGTGCCGTTTTCCAGATACATCATGCTGGCTTTCTCAATCAGCTGAACGGCCTCTGGTAGTTTCTGCATCTCCTTTAGGCAAAGGATAAATGCATCAGCTTAAGCACAGAATTAACAATCAGAAATTCATTTTATTCCTTATTCATGAAAGTAGAATTTATTAATTTTAACGTCTGAATACGTTATACAACAGATAAAGACGAAATGCCTTCACGTGGTTACTCTCCCCCATCAAGTTCATTTTGCCAAACTAAAAACGTTATCAGTTGAGTTCTACAGAGTTCATCACCACTTTAGAGTTTCAGAAAAGCTCTACCAACGGTAGAAACCAAAACCCTTGCTCTTGACTGTATTGTAGGATTTATAATTCTCTGAACACTTACTGAGTCCCTACCAGCTGCGAAGCCTATGCCAAAGGCTGCAAACCAGCAGCTCAAGGGCTGCACCTCATTTCCAAGTGCATCTTGCTTGAACCATTCAGTAGTTTTAAATCAGAAACTTTCACAAAGGTTCTGTTTTACAGCTTCCTATTTTAAAAAAGTATCACAAGCTTTGGCGTCAGCAGGTTTTCATTCCCACATGGCAGGAGTGGGTTGAGGCTGAGCGGATGTCCTGGGAGGCGTGGCGTCTCCTGCAGTGGCCTCCTCTCTCCGCACTCCCCTCCACACTCCCTGCTGTCCTATACGCCCAGGCCTGCCTCAGTCCCCACTGTCCTGGGCTCATCAGAGTCTGCAGCCCTCTTCCACAATGAGTGCCACCAACACGTTAACTCCATGCCTCACTAGGAGATCATAGGTCTCAGCATCCTGTGGTCCTTACATCTATTATCTCCAAATCTAAACTCTTTTAGAAACAGAACAATAATCATTTACAAGCCAGATATAAGGTTTATGTGGCATTGTCCTACTTAGGGTTGACATCCTTAGATCTTAAAGTAGGCTCCATGCAGACGTTTCATGGGTTGTTTTCAAATCTGCCTGTTCAGTCACTCACTAAGTTGGCAAATTCTTTAGGATACAAAACCTGTTGGTCTCATTCTTACTGATGTCCAAATATAACTTTTTCATTCTTTAGCTAAGGAATAAACAAGGATAGGCTGCCATCTGAAAAGTTACACTATTTTATACTCTTCCCCATGTTCTTGTAGCATGGCAAAATCAAAAGGAAAATAAAAACATGCTTATTTTCAGCGGTTTTGTGCCTGAGTCACCCTACTGCTTCTGTGGAACAACCAGGATATGAAATCTAACAGTCGTACAATGACAGAACCAGGGGCGACTCCAGTAAGTGGTGTCTTCCACTCGGCATCCTTCCACATATTGTCACTTCCTAAGCCTTGCTGGCAGATGATTACAAAGGTCTGTATGAATGGAAATTTCAACCCACGGAATTAACACTGAGCCAAGCAGCTCAGGACCCCTAATGCTGCTAAGGACTGTCCAAAGGCATTTAATTTAAATACAAGAGCATGGCAGAAAGCATTTTCTCTTGTCTCTTCCCCTACCTACTAGGTTTATTTTTCCTTCATTCAAAGCAGTGCCTTCAAATCCTCAAATTAAACCAATACTACCACAACGGAAATGATATCAAAATAATGTATTTTTATGAAGACTCAAGTCTTAGCCCAGCTGTTAGAATATAAACTGAAGCTGTGAGGATTATAAATTATAGTGGTCTAGCATTTCTGTATTAAGAGAGTGGATCCTAATAATAGCCACAAATGAGATGACACGAGCCACCTGGGAGCTTCCTATTTCTCAGGGGGACCTGGGACAGCAGAAGGTCAGGGCAGACACCCAGCTCCTTCGGCTACAAGAGAAATTCTAGTTGCTAAGAAACTGCTGATAACCTGACCTGCATCACCAAATCTGGTTGCAAGTTTTATCCAGAAAAGCTTTACTACAATGGCAACGTAACAGTTTATCACAAGGAAGCACCATAATTTATTTAAATATCTTATTATTAAAAATTTAGATAACTGCCATTTTTCTTAAGCAATATATAATAAACATTTTTACACATAAATCTTTGCTATCTGTCTCTTTACAACAGAGTCACAGAATTGGAATTCCTAGGTCAAAGGATATGGAAATTCTTAAAGCCCGTGATATATATTTTGAAAGTAATTTTTTAAATGGCATGAAAAAGAAAATCTGCATGAAAAAGTTAAATGTAAATAGTAAGATACGTATGTACATAGAAAAATGACTAAAAGAAAAAAATAAACTCATTACTAACGCTTTTTGGTCCTTCCAGTTTCTAAATGTTCTACAATGAGCATGTATTCCTTAAAAAATCAGTAAGATTATAAAAGTCGTTAAAATTAAAAAAAATAGTTTTACTAAAGCATGAGTTCTTAAAGCTTCATAATAATTCAAACAGCTTTTACCGTATTAGGAAACATAAAAATGGAAAGGAAATGTTCTATGTCAACTGCTACTTGGCATGCTTTGTAAGTGTCATAAAGTAACATGTTTTTTCTCACCACAACAGTGTATTACTTCCCAACCTGCTTTATGAGGCAGAAATATGAAAAGCAGCACAAGCACATTAGCCAACTATTCCATTCAACAAGAATCAGAATTAAATATCAATTGCTTAAGTCTAAGGTTCTTTTCAATGCCAGCTTTTATAAAACAAGCAAAACTCTCCTTTCTAAAACCCAAGAGTGGGGTGCCTGGATGTCTCAGTCCATTAAGTGTCTGACTTTCGCTGTTCATGAGTTCAAGTCCCGTGTCGGACTCTGTGCTGACAGAGCAGAGCCTGCTTCCGATTCTGTATCTCCCTCTCTCTCTCTGCTCCTCCCCCACTTGTGCTCTGTCTCTGTCTCTCTCAAAAATAAATATTTTAAAAAAAGTTAAAAAATAAAAATAAAAAAAAATAAAACCCAAGAGTAACAAAAAACATGTATTTGTAAATTTTTACTGCATTAAAATGTCCTGAAGCTCTCAGCAGTAGGGAAATCTCCCAAAGAGCTCTCTGTTTATTAACAAGCTCCTGGTTACAAAGCATAGAAATGTGTTCCTGGTTTCCTCCATTAAGTTTTCTCTTAAATTTCACCTTTAAAACTCCCTATCTTAAGACACACAGAATATACTTTGGAAATGAAATCTTAGCACCTCTCACCTTACAGCAAGGAGACTTTTCAATCTGAACACAAATTTACTTTAACACCTAGTTAATTCATTTTACCTACAGAACAGTTGTGACACATTACTGACCTTCAACATCATCCCAGCTTGCTCATAAGCTCTGCAAAGAGAATACAAGTTCTCAGATGAGATCTTAATGAAATAAGGAGGAGGGGAAACTTTCTACCACAGATAGAAGTTAGATCAACTAAAACTGGCTCAGGCACTATATGCTGCTTTAGGCCTTGATTAACAGTTTTTTCTTCTTTTTATTTTTGAGGGCAATAATGCCTTGGAAACAACTGACATCTGAGTTAAAGGGATTTTATTTTGCAGATGCAAAATTAAGTAAAACTCAGACAGGTTAAAGGACTTTCTATGTGACAAAACTAAATCCAAGTTTTGCAACATGTACTCTCCACGAAAGCAGGAGAAAGCCTGCTTCTCTCCACAAGTACTATTAACTATCAAGGAAGAGGGGGGAAAACATACTTGTTTTTTCATAGGTCATTGAACAAAATGGCCCTAAAAATATTTGGTGAATTGAACTTAACCGCTGTATATCTTAGGAGTGACTCAGTTTCTAAGGGTCAGGTAAAGACTGAAACAAATGGAAATGATGATTTTATCTAAATCAATACAGAATAATTCACTATTTATGGATTTATAACGTAGGAAAAATTTACCGACCTATGGAAAAACAGCAACATTTAAAACATAAACTGCAAATACATGAAAACATGGAAAATATTTACTTACTTGGCAGCATGAAAAAGACTGAATGGATGTAACAAAGTTAAAATTAAGGAAAAAAACCAAATCAACAGTTTCTACAGATCTACCACTTAAAAAACGTCAACTGCCCCAGTTGGTTCCAAAAGACAAATCCTACAAACAGATGAAGCAGTAATTTTATGCCTACTGATGTCGCTTAAAACTACCTAATTCACAAAAAACACTGAAAAAATAAAAATACCACATAGATTTTTAAGTTCTTTCCACTGCCCATTTACCTGTAAAGTTTCACTAAAATGCAAGGTTATTACAACCGCAATTTCAAAGTAGATAAAAAAGACACTTTTTACAGAGTAAATTTTCAAATACCTTAGAAAAATTTGTTTAAACTACTCTTCTTTCAAATACCTAAGGAAGACTGTATTTTAAAAATTTCCACTACCTGCCTCACTCTTCAGCACCTGTGTATTTCCCTCACTTCAGCCCAAGTAAAACCACCATGAAGCAAATCCAGAAACAACAGAAATAAACTCTCAACTACAGTTCTGCAAAACAGTGTAAACATTATGAGAAGTCTCTGTAAATGCTCCCTCAGTTAAAAATGCAGAACTTTTCTAATCATTTTCTAACTTAATAGCATTGTTCTCTCCACAAATAGCCAACTTATAACAAAACGAGTTTCAGTCTGTATCATTCTAATTCCCGAACTCCTTTGTAAAGGTTGAAAAAGATACGCCCTGTTATTCTCATGAGCAACAGCTTCTCTCAGGCAGGCATCTTTCGCTTGCTCAAACTGTTTGGCGTTTTTAAAAGCAACAGCTGAAACGGAACAACAACAAAGACAGACGTTCTAATCCATCATGACAAAACTTCCAACGAATCATTACTAAAATCTGTATCACGTGGGAAGTATTAGAAAATATACTTATTTTAATCAAACACCTAAGAAGTTTTATAAAACAGCACTTTTTAAAAAGCAATTTTCTTGTCACTTTTTTGATTACCAGTAACTTAGAAGTACTTTCAAAAGTTTGTTTTTGTTTTTGCTTTTTTTTTTAATTGTAGACTACTGGCGATAAGTCAGTGCTACTTTCACTCAAAGCCAAGTCTTTTTAACACCTACTTTTTGACACCTTTATAAGGTACTGTCATAAAAGACAGTACCTTACTTCACCAGTTTTACAGTTAATAATAAAAACAGTGCTGTAGTTATAGCTAAGTCCATCTTTCAAGTTATTTAGAAACTGAAGACCAATAAACACATTCAATATTTGTGTAATAAACCCTCCTTTTGTCACAATCTTTAAATAAATGCCCAAAACATTAACAATGCATGTCTTTTAAAGCTTTTACACTGTTCAGTAGGTTTCTGTGAAAATGACATTTCTATTGTCCAAAGAGCTAAAATATATTGCTCACTGTTATAAAGTGTCATCAGAGTAAAACAATTAGGAATGGTCCTAAAATAGGATCTTACAGATTTTGGAAAACTTGCCAAGGGTTGCTTACAAATAAGTAAAAAAGGATACTGTTTAAAAAAAAAAAAATATTTGTTAAAATCAAACTCTTAAAATTCTCTTCAATAAAATGTTGAAAATAAACTACCGAACTATTTTCATCCCTGGACGTCCACATTTTGCTTTTTTAAAAAGTTATTCTAATGATTAAATGTATTTTGCATAACCCCTTAAAGAAAAGAAACAAAGGATGATTTAATGGCAAAACAGGACCTGAAATATGTTATCTGTGAAAGCAACTCATGGTCTCGGATGCATATAAAACAAATCTGTGTTATATTTCCCTCAGGAGATTTGCAAAACGTTGTGCCCTCCACTTACAAAAGCATTCTTGTACAATGTATCCACAGAATCCACACGAGGTTTGATTTTAATAATTTTCCTTTTAAGTATAACATAAATAACTGGCGTAAGTCAACAGAGAGAATTTACTCAGGATTTAAATGAAAGTGTTAAAGACTCATTAGTTCCTACTTACCGGATTTCTGCATTCTTTGGTGATATACTAAAACTAAAGTCTATCAAAAGCACATTACACAGGTGGTCTCTACATTCGGCTAACAAACGTGATCCAAGCTGTGGCTGCAACACAACTGCAAATGTATTCAGAGCACTTCAAAAACCGCATTAGGCTTTATATCCAAAATAATTGTGGATATGCCGAAAGCTATCATTCCATAACTGAATGCTAAATTTTTGATTAAGTCCCTCTCTGTTGCATATTGCAGATCATTTTTATCTAATGTACAGATAAATTTATTCAAATATTTATACAGCTTCATACTTCATGAACACTTATCAGCGTATCTCAAAAGTGCGGCTCTTAAAAAAACACGTGCCAAACAAACACAAGATTGGCAGATCTATTCAGATTAAGGCTAAATTTTAAAAAGTTAAGAAAAATTTTTATTCAATTATAGGAAGCACAAGAGAGAGATACAGAAAAACTCCTGGAAGTAGCAAACAACTGACTGAAATTCAAGCATGTAAGAACAATGCAAAAACCTCGCAGCTATGTGCCACCAACCCTCCCCATCTCTGCCGTCAGGACAGACAGCTGCAGGGAACTGGACCTCTCACTCAGTCCTCAACACATCTGAAAATAACAAGTGAGAACAAAGCAAGGGTTTGGGCAGGTTTATTTTTTTGTTGTTTTTTAGTTTTTTTAACTATTAAAATCTTACAGAGAGCATCGAGTGTTAAGTACTTTGCCGAGAAGTTACCAGCCTATGTTAAGATTACATGTTGGAGTTACAAGGCTACGGTCACACATACCTGCTTTTCCATATTCAGAAGCGGCACTGTCATAATCTGGCTTCCATTTTAAAAAACCAGTTTTCAGGCTAAAATGAAATGAAGACACAAGTTACCAACTACATGTGTAAGTCAGAACCCTGCTTTAATAACTTTATAGGTGATTTTAAAAAACCAACAACAGGGTGCCTGGGTGGCTCAATCGGTTAAGCGTCCGACTTGATCAGGTCATGATCTCACAGTTCGTGGGTTCGAGCCCCATGTCAGGCCTGTGCTGACAGCTCAGAGCCTGGAGCCTGCTTCCGATTCTGTGTCTCCCTCTCTGCCCCTCCTCTGCTCATGCTCTCTCCCTCTCTCAAAAATAAACAAACTTTAAAAAAAACAAACAAACCGGCATTTATCTTCTTACCCAGCTGCCTTCTTGGGCTGCTCCAAGGAACAAATCCAAGCACGTCTGGTGGAGGGTCCAAATTATTACTACCAGTAGGGTAATAAAATAACCAAGGACACGAAAATAGAGATCAAGTAACAATCTCCAGAAAAACACCTCCTGAAGGGCCAGGCCCTGGACAGTGTACGACCCTCCTTTAATATAGCAGTGCTCACAGGTGCAGAGCACACAACAAGCTTTTAAAACGCATAAGGGACAGAAAACTAGCCAAAATGGCGAAACAGAAGAATTCTCCTCAAAAGAAATTCCAGGAAATAGCGACAGCTAACGAATTGATCAAAACTGATTTAAGCAATATAACAGAACAAGAATTTAGAGTAATAGTCATAAAATTAATCCCTGGGCTTGAAAAAAGCATAGAGGACAGCAGAGAATCTACTGCTACAGAGATCAAGGGACTAAAAACTAATCATGATGAATTAAAAAATGCAATAAATGAGGTGCAAAATAAAATGGAGGCGGCCACAGTGCGGACTAAAGAGGCAGAGGAGAGAATAGGTGAATTAGAAGATAAAATTATGGAAAAAGAGGAAGCTTAGAAAAGGAGAAATATAAAAAAATCCAGGAGTACGAGGGGGAGAATTAGAGAACTAAGTGATGCAATCAAACGGAACAATATCCATATCACAGGAATTCCAGAAGAGAGAGAGAAAGGGGCTGAAGGTGTACTAGAACAAATCATAGCTGAGAACTGCCCTGACCTGGGGAAGGAAACAGGCACTGAAACCCGAGAGGCACAGAGAACTCCCTTCAGACATAACCTGAATCGATCTTCTGCAGGACATATCATAGTGAAACTGGCAAAATATAAGGATAAAGAGAGAATTCTGAAAGCAGCTAGGGATAAATGGGCCTTAACATACAAAGATAGACACATAAGAGTAGTAACAGACCTATCTACTGAAACCTGGCAGGCCAGAAAGGAATGGCAGGAAATTTTCAATGTGATGAACAGAAAAAACATGCAGCCAAAAATCCTTTACCCAGCAAGTCTGTCATTCAGAATAGAAGAAGAGATAAAGGTTTTCCCAAACATACAAAAACTGAAGGAATTCATCACCACTAAACCAGCCCTACAAAAGATCCTAAAGGGGACTCTGTGAGTAAAAGGTTGCAAGGACCACAAAGTACCAGAGACACCAGTACAAGCATGAAACCTACAGATATCACAATGACTCTAAACCCGTATCTTTCAATAATAATATTGAATGTAATGCACTAAATGCTCCAACCAAAAGACACAGGGTATCAGAACGGATAAAAAAACAAGACCCATCTATTTGCTGTTTACAAGAGACTCATTTTAGACCTGAGGACACCTTCAGATTGAAAGTGGGGGGATGGAGAACTATCTATCATGCTACTGGAAGTCAAAAGAAAGCTGGAATAGTCATACTTATATCAGACAAACTAGACTTTAAATGAAAGGCTGTAACAAGAGATGAAGAAGGGCATTATATAATAATTACAGGGTCTATCCATCAGGAAGAGCTAACAATTATAAATGTCTATGCGCCGAATTCAGAAGCCCCCAAATATATAAAACAATTATCACAAATATAAGCAACCTTATTGATAAGAATGTGGTTAATTGCAAGAGACTTTAATACTCTACTTACAACAATGGATAGAACATCTAGACAGAGAATAAATAAAGAAACAAGGGCCCTGAATGATATATTGGATCAGATGGACTTGACAGATATATTTAGAACTCTGCATCCCAAAGCAACAGAATACACTTTCTTCTTGAGTGCACATGGAACATTCTCCAAGACAGATCACATACTGTGTCATAAAACAGCCCTTCATAAGTATCATACCATGCACACTTTCAGACCACAATGCTATGAAACTTGAAATCCACCACAGGAAAAAGTCTGGACAACCTCCAAAAGCATGGAGGTTAAAGAACATCCTACCAAAGAATGAATGGGTCAACCAGGCAATTAGAGAAGAAATCAAAAAATATATGGAAACAAATGAAAATGAAAATACAACAACCCAAACGCTTTGGGATGCAGCGAAGTCAGTCCTGAGAGGAAAATACATCGCAATCCAGGCCTATCTCAAGAAACAAGAAAAATCCCAAATACAAAATCTAACAGCACACCTAAAGGAAATAGAAGCAGAACAGCAAAGACAGCCTAAACCCAGCAGAAGAAGAGAAATAATAAAGATCAGAGCAGAAATAAATATAGAATCTAAAAAAACAGTAGAGCAGATCAATGAAGCCAAGAGTTGGTTTTTTTGAAAAATAAACAAAATTGATAAACCTCTAGCCAGGCTTCTTGAAAAGAAAAGAGAGAGGATACAAATACATAAAATCACGAATGAAAATGGAATTATTACAACCAATCCCTCAGAAATACAAGCAATTATCAGGGAATACTATGAAAAACTATATGCCAACAAACTGGACAACCTGGAAGAAATGGACAAATTCCTAAACACCCACACACTTCCAAAACTCAAACAGGAAGAAACAGAAAATTTGAACAGACCCAAAACCAGTGAAGAAATTGAATCAGTTATCAAAAATCTCCCTTGGGGCACCTGGGTGGCTCAGTCAGTTGAGCATCCGACTTCGGCTCAGGTCATGATCTCGCGGTCCATGAGTTAGAGCCCTGTGTCGGGCTCTGTGCTGACAGCTTGGAGCCTGCTTCGAATTCTGTGTCTCCCTCTCTCTCTCTGCCCCTCCCCTGCTCATGCTCTGTCTCTGTCTCTCTCTCTCTCTCTCAAAAATAAATAAACATTAAAAGAAAAAAAATCTCCCAACAAATAAGAATCCAGGACCAGATGGCTTCCCTGGGGAATTCTACCAGACATTTAAAGCAGAGGTAATACCTATCCTTCTCAAGCTGTTCCAAAAAATAGAAAGGGAAGGAAAACTTCCAGACTCATTCTATGAAGCCAGCATTACTTTGATTCCCAAACCAGACAGAGACCCAGCAAAAAAAGAGAACCACAGACCAATATCCCTGATGAATATGGATGCAAAAATTCTCAACAAGATACTAGCAAATCGAATTCAACAGCATATAAAAAGAATTATTCACCATGATCAAGTGGAATTCACTCCTGGGCTGCAGGGCTGGTTCAACATTCATAAATCAATCAATGTTGATGCATCACATTAATAAAATAAAAGAACCATATGATCCTGTCAATCGATGCAGAAAAAGCATTTGACAAAATCCAGCATCCTTTCTTAATAAAAACCCTCGAGAAAGTCGGGATACAAGGAACATACTTAAACATCATAAAAGTCATTTATGAAAAGCTAATATCATCCTCAATGGGGAAAAACTGAGAGCTTTCCCCCTGAGATCAGGAACACGACAGGAATGCCCACTCTCACCGCTGTTGTTTAACATAGTGTTGGAAGTTCTGGCATCAGCAATCAGACAACAAAAGGAAATCAAAGGCATCAAAATTGGCAAAGATGAAGTCAAGCTTTCACTTTTTGCAGATGACATGATATTATACATGGAAAACCCAAGAGACTCCACCAACAGTCTCCTAGAACTGACACATGAATTCAGCAGTCGCAGGATACAAAATTAACGTACAGAAATCAGTTGCATTCTCATACACTAATAATGAAGCAACAGAAAGACAAATAAAGGAACTGATCCCATTCACAACTGCAACAAGAAGCATAAAATACCTAGGAATAAACCTAACCAAAGATGTAAAAGATCTGTATGCTGAAAACAATAGAAAGCTTATGAAGGAAACTGAAGAAGACACAAAGAAATGGAAAAACATTCCATGCTCATGGATTGGAAGAAAAAATATTGTTAAAATGTTAACACTACCCAAAGCTATCTACACATTCAATGCAATCCCAATCAAAATTGCACCAGCATTCTTGAAGCTAGAATAAGCAATCTTAAAGTCTGTATGGAACCACAAAAGACCCTGAATAGCCAAAGTGATATTGAAGAAGACCAAAGCAGGAGGCATCACAATCCCAGACTTGAGCCTCTACTACAAAGCTGTAATCATCAAGACAGCATGGTATTGGCACAAAAACAGACACATAGACCAATGGAATAGAATACAGACTCCAGAATTGGACCCACAAAAGTATGGCCAACTAATCTTTGACAAAGCAGGAAAGAATATCCAATGGAAAAAAGGCAGTCTCTAACAAATGGTGCTGGGAGATCTGGACAGCAACATGCAGAAGATTGAAACTAGACCACTTTCTCACACCATTCACAAAAATAAACTCAAAATGGATGAAGGACCTGAATGTGAGACAGGGGAAACCATCAAAACGCTAGAGGAGAAAGCAGGAAAAAAACCTCTCTGACCTCAGCCGCAACAATTTCTTGACGTATCTCCAAAGGCAAGGGAATTAAAAGCAAAAATGAACTATTGGGACCTCATCAAGATAAAAAGCTTCTGCAGTGCAAAGGAAACAATCAACAAAACTAAAAGGCAGCCGACGGAATGGGAAAAGATATTTGCAAATGACATATCAGAAAAAGGGCTAATATCCAAAATCTATAAAGAGCTCACCAAACTCCACACCCAAAAAACATAATCCAGTGAAGAAATGGGCAGAAAACATGAATAGACACTTCTCTAAAGAAGACATCCAGATGGCCAACAGGCACATGAAAAGATGCTCAACATTGCTCTTCATCAGGGAAATACACATCAAAACCACACTGAGATACCGCCTCACACCGGTCAGAGTGGCTAAAATGAACAAATCAGGAGACTGTAGATGCTGATGAGGATGTGGAGAAACGGGAACCCTCTGGCACTGTTGGTGGGAATGCAAACTGGTGCAGCCGCTCTGGAAAAGTGTGGAGGTTCCTCAAAAAACTAAAAATAGATCTACCCTATGACCCAGCAATAGCACTGCTAGGAATTTACCCAAGGGATACAGGAGTGCTGATGCATCAGGGCACTTGTACCCCAATGTTTATAGCAGCACTCTCAACAATAGCCAAATTATGGGAAGAGCCTAAATGTCCATCACCTGATGAATGGATAAAGAAATTGAGGTATATATACACAATGGAATACTACGTGGCAATGAGAAAGAATGAAATCTGGCCTTTTGTAGCAACGTGGATGGAACTGGAGAGTGTGATGCTACGTGAAATAAGTCATACAGAGAAAGACAGATACCATATGTTTTCACTCATATGTGGATCCTGAGAAACTCAACAGAAGACCAGCAGGGAGGAGAAGGGGGGGAAAAAGTTACAGAGAGGGAAGGAGGCAAACATAAGAGACTCTTAAATACTGAGAATAAAGTGAGGGTTGATGGGGGGGTAGGGTGGAGGGGAAAGTGGGTGATGGGCATTGAGGAGGGCACCTGTTGGGATGAGCACTAGGTGTTGTATGGAAACCAATCTGACAATGAATTTCATATTAAAAACAAAACAAAACACCAACAACATGGGGAAGCCACCAGGTACAAAGTCCCCATCTTGCCCACCTCTACCCAAATTTATTCACAATGAACTACAACCTCGCCATTTTCCCTTTCACTATCATAGATGTGGATTTCCTTCTTTTGAAATGTTGGTATAACATCCACATACAGCAGAAATTCTCAGTGTGGGGTCCCCAGACCAGCACTGCCAGAAAGCATGCTAGAAATACTAACTCATCCTGCCCCAGACCTACAGAACCAGAAACCCCGGGCTGGCAGCAGCAATCACAGTATAACAAACCGTGAGGTGCATTAACGCTTGAGACCCTCTGCAGCACAGCATCAAGTAAGCAGTTGGATTCATGAGGCTGAAGCTCAGGAGGGGCTAGAGGTATTAACTAAGGAGCCACTGGCTTATGCCACACCAGGGGCCTAGGTAAGATCCCCTAGGGATATCTTAAAGAATGAGCAGAAAGACTACAGAATACAAACATTCAGAGGAACAACACAGGGAGTCAGCAACACGGGTTGAGAACTCACACCAGTGAACAGGGAGGATAACAAGAAAGATGAGGATGTTATGAAAACAACAGAAGCTATTCCAGGATGACCACTGGTTCCTTAGATACCAAAGCAAAGGACCATCAATTTGAGTCCTTACCTTACTTGCCCTTTCTTCAATATTTTCTTCCTTTTTTATTTTAAAATAAGCTCAGACTTACACTTTGAAGTAACTTTAAAGTAACACTTTAAAGTCACTAAAGTAAAGTGACTGTCAAACTTGGGTGTGCATAAGAACTGCTAAATAAATGTCATTTTAGTTTCTAAATTTCAATTCAATAAGGAAAGTCTACTTACACAGAACACTGTAAAGTGCTTCAAAGGAGCACCCTAACTGAAAGACGGGGGAATCCCCAAGAGCCCTCAGAAATACATGTTTATTTTGTCAGCCCTAACTTTTAAGCAATATTTTTTGCCAAGCATGTTTAACATTTGTGTTTGCGTATTTACTGCTATAAGATCCAAATGTGTGAGCAATTTTTTAAGCTCACCAAGAATATTATTGCTCAGAAAAATAAAATGTTTAAATTGCAGTCTAATCCACAACACTAGAGAAGTACTCCAATAAGGCAAAATTCTAATCCTTCACCCTACACTAAAGGGTTCGTTATATTCTGTATACTAACGTAATTTCTTAAATCCCAATCCAAACACAGTATGAATGTATTGTCTGATGTGCTACATATGGAAAGAGCTAGAGATTTAAAAATACAGCAAATCATCCCCAGTCAACTAAATACCACTAATAAGAAAGAGAGAAGGCACACTGGTTAATTTAATGGCTCTACCTGTTAGTGTTTTTGATATTTTGGTCCAAAGAGTCAATAAAGAAGGGTGCCTGGGTGGCTGAATCAGTTAAGCATCTGACTCTTGACCTTGGCTCAGGTGATGATTTCTTGGTCCTGGAGATCGAGCCCTCATTGGGCTCCGTGCTGTGACTGCAGAATCCTTTCAGGATTCGTTCTCTCTCTCCTCTCTCTCTCTCAATAAATAAATAAATAAATAAATTAATTAATTAATTAATTAAAAATTGTTTTAATTAAAAAAAATTTTTTTTTCATTAAAAAAAGAGAAGAGTCAATAGCTGAAGATCTCTCTTCCACTTCATTTCTCCAAACTCTCCGAAACCTTGACTCTTGTCAAGCTGTTTCACTCCGGTCAAGTCATTAAAGATTGCCAATTCTGTCCGACAGATGTTGCCCAATCCTGCCCCCTGCACAGTTACTTTAATTTGGACCCCGGTCAAGTCTACTAACCTGTCATGGGAAAGTCACCTTTCCTGCCTGCTCTCTTCTTCCATTTCCCCCACCCCGAGGATAGTAACTTTTCCTTACTTTGTATATCCACTGAAACCACTGCATACCTCTATTCTAGCATTTAATATCTGACTTATATGCCCACCTGTGAAGTCTAGGCTCCTGAGCAAAGGACCACTTTTCATTACCTCAATAACCCCAGTGGCTGGGACAGATACACAGGACAACTTTGCAGATGTTTGCTTACTGAATAGGCCAAAGTTCTCACTTTTCTCTCTCCCTGCCCATTCTCCATGTTGCTGCCACACCTCTTTTGCCAAAAATAAACCTAAACACGTTCCACTCCGTATATGATCCCTAGAAGAGCTAAGGTTCAGGACCATCAGAGGGGCAGCCCCTTCAAAGTCCGACCCCAATTTCTCTGCTCTAGCTCATCCCCTGGCACTACAACTATTCTACGTTAACTATTCTCCCAGCATATTTTCAGGGCTGTGCTCAGACTACATCCTGTGCATAAATGCTGTCTCACAGGATTTTCCCTCCGTCTAAAAACGCCCTGCTCAGAAATCACCTCTAGGAAATCTTCCTAAATTTCCCCAGGCAGAATAAACTTCTCTCCCTGTGCTACCAAAGCAAAGTTAACACAGCTTTATTCTGGTCTTTAGTATACACACTTTTCTAATGATACTTTTGTTTGCTCTCAGTAGAAAGCAAGACTGTTGTGGTCATTTCCAGTACCTTACACACTGCCTGGAAGCAGTGATATGGTACAACAGAAAGATCTTGAATTTTCCCACTGTTCAAAAACTGGCGCTGCCATCTTTCAACCGTACAGCTTCGGGCAAGTCACCATAAAGCTTCTCCAAGCCTCGCCTCCTCTTCTGTAAAATGAGATTCTGCACGTCCAAAGTTGTAAAGATCTCAGATCAGGTATGTGAAGCATCTGACACACGGCACCATGTAGACTTTTTCACGTTCTAGAACTGCTAGACAAAAATTCGTTGCAGTAATGACACGGAGGAGGAGGAGAGTGTTCAAGGACTGGACGAATCAGTTCAGTTCCGCAAATGTCTGTTGGGTGCCTACTTAGTACCATCTCAGAAGCTGGGCGAACACATAAAATGACTAAGGAAGCTCAACCCCCCAGAAACCGTATATTGGGACACAAGAGACAACTGCGGAGTTTTCAGGGTACATCTGTAGTTCCTTTCTCAACTCTACTTTAGAGTGCTGGTTTTCAAGAAGGCGATTTTATCTCCCAGGGGGTCAGTTTCGTAGGCTCGAACAGGGAGGAGAGGTGCTGCAGGCATCTAGTAGCTAGAGGCCACGGACGCTGCTAAACTACAGTGCACAAGACGGTCTCCTAAACCAATCATCCAGTCCAGAGAGCCCAGAACAGAAGCAGCTGCACAGCCTCCAGCCCACCGACCCCAAAAGACAGAGGAGACGACTTCCGGCAGGGGGGGGTACCAAGTCCGCTTCCGGAGGAGAAGCTGGCCCCGCCCAGGCCGCAGCCCCTCCGGGAGGCCGCTGCCTTCCCCGCTCGCTCCCCCGTGCCCTCCCTCCAACTCCCAGGTTCCAGGAGCGGGCGGGGGTGCGGGCACCGACCCACCGCCGGGACAGCGGCCCACGTCAGTGTCTCTCACTCACTATTTCTCTGCTTTGGCGAGGTGCTCCAGCCCCTCATTTATCTTCTGAGCCGCCATCTCGAAGGTCCGGGCCCTGACGTGGAGGGCGAGAGCCCGGCTGAGGAGGCGTGGGAACGCCGAGGGGAAAGCCGGGACGACGCGGCAGCCCGGCTGCTACAGGGGCCTGTAGGGCTCAAACCTAATGCGGCAAAGCAGGCTGGGGGCGGGGCGTTTAGCGGCAGCGTAGGCACACAACGCGCAGGCGCAGAGTGCTACGGTTCGCGTGAGCCTTGCGCTTCTAGCGCAGGCGCCGTGGGCACTGACGGTGGTTGTTTCGTTCCGGCGTTCGTTCGATGATTATTTATTGAACATCTAATATGTGCCGGGCACTGTTCCAAGCACCGGGAAATCAGCAGGGGGTACAACAGACAAAAACCCCCGCCCTCGCGGAGCCTTGTTTTTCTCTTCATGTGAAAATACGTTGGTGCTATAATTTACTACATTTGTCCCATAGCTGAAAGAGTATTCATTCACTCATCCTGCCTTTTGAGCGCCAACTATACGTCAGTCAATAAGCAAAACAGACTGTCCGTCCTGGTTACTGTCAAATAATCACCCAGCCGCTACAAACTACGGTGAGCGCTCTGAATGAAACGGAGTTAGGATCGCTTGCAATGTTCAAGCAGAAATAATAGCCAGTAACACCCTTGGCTCAATTGCTAACTCACGGTGATTTCAATATCCACAAAGACGATTCCTGCAATGCCTAGGCAGCCTCTCAGTTTCTAACCCCACCAACTCATCCACCCATTCCCAGGATCATACTCTTGACCTTACTAATTACTCGTAACTGCGTACTTAACCTCCACTTAACCTCCTCCTGCCATTCCACATCACCTTTCCTCGTGCCAGGAATTTTTCACCTTCAACAGAACGCTCACCTTTTCCTATCCTTCTACTCTTACTCATTTCCCCCTCTTTACCCAGCGTAGATTCTGTGTTCTATCATTTTAGCTACTCTTTGGTAACTAAACCTCAACCTCCGTGGCCGTCCCTTTCTCCTCTCTCCTTGTCTAGAAAACCCCCAACTCTCTACCTACTCTGGAACTGCTCTTGAGCAAGGAAATGTGGCTGGAGAAAAAAAAAACAAACCAGCTTGCCAACATTACTCATTCTAATGATCATAAGCATCAAGGAGATCTTTGGTGCTGCTAAGCAATTGTTCTTTATTTTCCTGTCAAATTACTCACCCACTCACTTGGATGGCTGTTGACACCCTCTTTCTCCTCAAAATTCCAACACAATCATCCTGCCTGCCTGCCAACTCTTAACTTCTTGTGTAATAGGAAATAGAAATTGAAGAAAGATCTTGCATTGGCCTCATCAGCCCATCTGCCAATTATCTGTATCAGTTCCCGAATAGTCCGCCTTTTCTCCAGTGAACCCCTCTCATCTATCCTCACTTCCTCACTTAGTTTCTTGGGTATAAGTACCACCCACACATGGGGCTTCCCGCCATCATCCCATTATCTAGCCTGGGCTTCCCTATATGAAGGCACAGCATTCCAAGGGGGGCGGAAGTGGAAATCTAGGCCTTCTGGGACCAACTCAAAATCACCTCCGCAGCTTTCATTGGTTAAAGCAAGTCACAAGGCAAGTCCAGATTCAAAAGGTGGGGAAATAAAGGAGTTGCAAAATATTGTGACCTTGACTTCCAGTTCACCACAGCTCCGGAATGACTGGTTCAGTATAAGAGAACTGGGGCCTTTATCAGAAAACAGGAAAGTCTTACATTTTTAAGGGAAATTAGACTTAACATCCACCCAGCATTATCAACCTCTAAAACCATTTGACTGTCCCAGAAGTTTTTCTGCACCAAAAGGCTTCTCCTCATTCTCCCTTGTTCACACATTCATTTATTAAACATTTTCTGAGCACCCACTCTGCACAAGGCACCGTGCCCACACCCACAGGATACAACTGTAAGCAAGGGAACATAGGGGAGAAAGAAATATCTTCCTCTACCCAACTTAGAGTCTCCAACTGGGGCACTGTAAATTAGACTGGAAAGACAGATCAACAGGAGGAAAGCATACAGATCTGCTTAACGGAAGTTTCACAGGACACAAGAGCCTTCCCAAGGAAATGAAGATGTGCAAAAGTGGGTACACCTGAATGTGATGCTAGAGTTGATGAAGGAAAGGAAAGTTGCGGGAAAACGTAATAGGACAAAGGGTATGAGTGAGGGGTAGTAAACAGAGGGAAGCTTAGCAAGGACTAATCATTCAGGGTCCCCTCAGCATCCCTGCATCTTCTGAGATAAGGAAGGTCCTCTTTTCCAGGTATAAGGAGGGCACATCTCATAGGAGGGCTGATGGGTTCAGGACATGATCCTCAAAATATGTCACCTTGGCGTATTGAATGTTTTAAGCTGAGGAAGTTTGAGAAAACAGTAAAAGCAGGAAGATCACTCTGAATTCCTCTGCCCACCGCCCTTCTGCTCTGAAAACAGGTCATAAAACCCTCACGTGAGAGCTGCCTCCCTACACCTGGAGGAAAACAACATCCTTATCTCCAAAGACGGAGGAGAAGAAGCTGAACAAACAGGCTTTGCTAAGCGTCTACCACTTTAATACCCTTATTTCTGCTCCTTAACCTGTCATATTTCCACTCTTCACTGAACCTAGGATAAAAGTACACAGGTCTGGATCTTGGGGTCTTTGTTTCCTTATGAAGGCTCCCATGCCATGTAAAACTTACATGAAATATACCTGTAGGCTTTTCTCCTGTTAATCTTTGTTTAATTTGCAGACCCAGCCAGAGATTCCAAGAGAGTTGAGAAAAACTTTTCCCTCTCCTGCAGGGTCTTATGGCCTGCTTCGGCAGAGAAGGGCGAGGTCAGAGAGACATCCTGCACCTTCTGTTTCTCGAATTTCTTCATCTTAAAGTTTTCACTAAGCCAAGGTGCCATATTTAGGGGTAGCCTGTTCTAAACCCTATCAAGACATAATGCCTGCCCACATGGAACTTGTGGTCTATGAGAGGACACAAATATTAAACCTACTTTTGTTAAGTAGCGACAAAGAATGGAAAAAAGAAAGAAGGCTAGGACATCCCCATGGCATCTGAGGGTTCTATGTTCCCAAAGACCTTTGACTAGGGAAGGTGTGTAAGTGCATGCTAACTCTCCTTCACAGGAAAGGGAGCAAGAGGAGGGAGAACAGGGACAGTAAATGGGGGTACACAAATATTCTACCTTCTTCTTCCCCCCCCTCCCCACCTCCACCAATCCTTTCCTACATTAGGGTTGAAATAGGGCTTGAGGGAGGGATATTAGGGAAGCCAGCTTGGGTGAGCCAAAAAACGAAAAGATTGGACCAACTGAGGAAAGGCGAAAGAGTGTAGTCTTTCAAGCTAAATCTGGTGGTGTACCCCATGAAAATAATTCTTGATATCACAGCAGCTGCTTCCAGCACCCAAGCAAAGGTTGCCATCGTGGCCTTTGCCTTCGACTCACCTGCTGCCTCGCTTCCTTCCGGGGCATCTCTCGCCTCCTCTCCCGAACCCCTTCAGATGCTCCAAGTCCCTTGGTGGCGCCTGGGTGGCTCAGTCGGTTAAGCGGCCGACTTCGGCTCAGGTCATGATCTCGAGGTCCGTGAGTTCAAGCCCCGCGTCGGGCTCTGTGCTGACAGCTCAGAGCCTGGAGCCTGTTTCGGATTCTGTGTCTCCCTCTCTCTGACCCTCCCCTGTTCATGCTCTGTCTCTCCCTGTCTCAAAAATAAATAAAACGTTAAAAAAAAAAAATTTCAGATGCTCAATGTCCCACTCATTCCCCAGGCTGGCTGCTGGTTCAAGTGACCCATCAAAGTCATCCTTTCCTCTTATTCTAAAAATTCCTTCTTTATCTTGCCTCCACAAAAATTTACCTTCCCACATGCTGTCCTGGTTTTGGATCTGACTACAGTGATTTCCATTAAAGGGTGAACAAGCTGAGGTAGAGCTTGTTACCCCCGGCTCTCTAATGGCGGGCTGCGGTCTTGGGCTGTGGTCTTGGGAGAGTTCTTCATGCCCATGCCCGATCCCTGGGCTCCTCATGTGCACAAACCTCCCTCCCCTCGTCTCCTCTGCTGCCAGAAAGCCGGATTCTTGGACCCACCTTCCTCAGCTGAATGTTCAGGGAAATGAAGGGTCTTTGTCACTGCTTGGGAGAGAGGTTGCTTGATGAACTCTGACTATTTTGACTCAAAAACCCACACCTTTGGGGCACCTGGGTGGCTCAGTCGGTTGAGCGACCGACTTCAGCTCAGGTCATGATCTCACGGTTTGTGAGTTCAAGCCCCGCATCGAGCTCTGTGCTGACAGCTCAGAGCCTGGAGCCTGCTTCGGATTCTGTGTCTCCCTCTCTCTCTGCCCCTCCCCCACTCATGCTCTGTGTCTCTCTGCCTCGGAAATAAATAAACATTAAAAAAAATTTAAAAAAGAAAAATAAGAAACCCACACTTTAATCCTCAGCATTGCCCTACGTTCCCCCCAGACCATCTGTTATCTCCCTACCCGATGTCATTTTCTTGTTTTATGAAGATTTTGTTTATTGTTCACCTCTCCTGGTGGAAGTTAAGCCTTGTGTGGCTGGCTTTCTTTGTACTGTCTGTTTGCTGGTGTTTAGAACAATGCCTGACCCTTAAGAGGCACACAATGTGCACACCTGGGGTTAACTGGTGAATTGTTCCCTGTCCCTGTGGCCGCAGGGCCTCCATCTGGCATTGTCTGAGGGTTTGCAGTATCTGCCTTTGCCCTTCACTTGTGAGCTTTGGGGGACAGGGCCCCTGACTTCTGCAAGACCCAGTACAGGGCGGCACGGAGAACAGAGCTCACTCAGCGCTCTTCTGCAATTCTCTCGTTCCTGCGGAAGAAGAGAAAGACGAGTTAGGACGTTTAGACGCTGCTTCCTCCAGAGCCTTGGTGTGGCTCCTCCCCAGGGCGATTTCTAGATGGATTTATAGATAGGAAACTGTTGCAAGCATCATTGTTAATGCCTTAATATCTTCAGAAGAATTCCAGAAACAGAACAAGAGGGCAAGGGTGTGAGAATGGAAAAAGACACACCCTATGTGCTGTTCCTCTTACCTCGGCACAAGACGGCAGACCAGTGTGGCCTCAGCCAGAGCATAGCTTCCCACGTAGCCACGATGCCACAGTCGCCCCTGCCTCAGTGGGGAGGAGGTGGGTGTTGGCAGTGCTGACAGTGGATTCTGTCCGGATTGCCTGACCCTGCAGGCTCCGGATGGAGGCCAGCCGCCAAGACCCCCACCCTGGCAGTCCCTGGCAGCTGAGAGACAAACAGCTCAATAGGACAACTAAAATCTGCCCGAAACCCTACAAAGCATTTCATGTGCACCACCTCAGAAGCACGATAACGATCCCATTTCACATATGAGGAAACTGAGGCTCAGAGAAGCGAAGTAACTTGCCTAAGATCACACAATCAGTAAATGGGAAGGCAGAACTTGAACCCAGAACCATGAGACTCCAAAATCTATACCCGAGCCACTCTAGTGGACTGAAAAATGGAACCTGTTTTGTAGTCGTTTAATAACAACTCACACAATACACCCACTTAGGCGCATGGATCAATTATAGATGTTCAAATATTTCTGAAGAAAAAAAAATCGGAGCACGTTTTACTACATATCTGTTAGTGTTTGGAAATTTCACTAGTCATTGAAAAATTGGGGAGTTTATTAGATACGACTGACAGAAGTTGCCAAATGGCTGAGAAGGAAACATCCCTGCCAGATGCGGTAAGTGGACCTTACAGAGACTTTCCCAGTTCATTGCCTCCTTGAGGTGGTCTTGTACTTCTCCCTAGTAGACACACGGTGGCGCCACTCGCACAGGCGTTTAGAGCCGCGGGCCATCCAAACAGCAGTGATTTGCTACTTTTGGTACAGAGCCAGACTCCGGCAACACGCTGCCTTCATAACTGAACTTTCCACATAAAAGTGATACCTCTCACTATTTTGTACACAAAGTTAGGCAGCGTTTCCCAAGAGTTCAGAGCACAGTAAAGCTAGAAACATCTGCAGCATTAATGGGCTTAGTAACAGATTTTTAAAATCCCCTTTAACCAACACAATTGTTTTGATAAATAATACTTGTAAGAAGAGAAAAGATGTAGAACTTACTCTGATAGTTATCTTTGAATGAAAGTTGAAACCAATTTACCAAATCGGCTTAGTAGAGTCCTACTGTATATTTTATTAGCCTGCTTGCAGACAACCTAATTTCATCCTGAAAATGTTCTTTTTAAAACTACATCCCAAAGATATACCTGTAAAGATGACTTTAGCCTTCAATTGTAATAATTTAATACTGTTGCAAAAGAATACATTCGTGTGGCTACATTTTGTGCAAATATAAATTAGACAAATTTGAAGTAACACAACATTGACTTTATCAATGAAATTTTACAAATAGCATGCATCTTCCACATTAAAAATTCCTCAAGAATTGCACAATTTGAACCTGTCAGGAACAAAGAGTTGTAGACTGAGTTCATGCTATTGACCCTTTTGTTTAAATTTATTTTTATTTTTTATTTTTTTAATTTTTTTTTCAACGTTTATTTATTTTTGGGACAGAGAGAGACAGAGCATGAACGGGGGAGGGGCAGAGAGAGAGGGAGACACAGAATCGGAAACAGGCTCCAGGCTCCGAGCCATCAGCCCAGAGCCTGACGCGGGGCTCGAACTCACGGACCGCGAGATCGTGACCTGGCTGAAGTCGGACGCTTAACCGACTGCGCCACCCAGGCGCCCCTGTTTAAATTTATTTTTGAGGGGGCCTGAGTGGCTCAGTTGGTTAAGCGTCACACTTTGGCTCAGGTCACGATCTCACGGTTTAAGCCCGCATTCGTCTCTGTGCTGACAGCTCAGAGCCTGGAGCCTGCTTCAGATTCTATGTCTCCATAGCTCTCTGCCCCTCCCCCGTTCACGCTCTGTCTCTTACGGTCCCTCAAAAATCAACAAACATTAAAACATTTTTCAAAGTTTATTTTTGAGAGAGAGTGAAAGCACATGCTTGAGTGGGGGAGGGGCAGAGAGCGAGGGAGAGAGAGAATCCCAAGCAGGTGCCACACTCAGTGCAGAGCCGGGCACAGGGGTCCACCTCACAAATCCTGAGATCGTGACCTGAGCTGAAATCGAGAGTTGGACGCTTAACAGACTGAGCCACCCAGGCGCCCCTATGCTGTTTACTCGTTAGGCATTCATTCAAGAGATATTTGTGGACTGGCTTCTGTGTGCCAGGCACTGTTCCAGGCCCTGGGGGGTACAGCTGTGGACACAACAGACGGCAGACTTGCCTGGTGCTCTCAGAGTTTATATGCTGGGGAGGGAAGGGTGCGGGTGGGGGCCTGGGCGACCAGCTGGAATGCTAGGTGGGATCTGTGCTTCTTGGAAAATAAAGCAGGAGGAGAGCTGGAGCAGTGCACGCACAAGGGTGGGAGCAGTTACCTGAGTGGGCAGGTGACAGCTGAATGAAGACACGCAGGCACGATGGCTTGAGCCAGTGGGCTCTCCGGTCAAGGAGCGTGGCTAATAGAGAGATAAAGCAAAGCAGCACGTTGGTGTGGCAGGGTGTGTTCCTGGCCTATTCCAGGGAACACAAGGGACCCGCAATGCCAAGGCCCCATCGGAGTGCAGAAGACCAACTGCTGAGTGAATGAGCCAACACACCCCTCCTCCGTCGAGTCCCATCTAAAGCCAGGCAAAGTTGGATTTGGTTGCAAATCTTCAGGAATATGCCTCTTGATCACATACAGGCAGCTTCCTTCTGCTTGTGTGATTAGAAATGAACAAATAGTATAAAGAAGGCAAACAAAAAAAAAGTGCCTGTAGTCTATGATGGAAAGCTTACTCAAACATGAAAATTTCAAGCCCACAAAGTGCACTAGAGTTGCAAAAGCAGCCTTTTTCTCGAGATTCTCGTGTCGCTGTGAAGATAGAATAACACTATGGTGGGACACATTCCAGTAAAGAGACGTAAAAGTTCCAGAGACGAATCATGTTCACAGGGATCAGTAGGGCCCCTGCAATCCCGGTGAACCTACACAGCCCGCACCAAGCTCCCCTCTGCTCGCGGTTCCCGTTCTTCCCGCTGGGGGGAGCTCTAGGGCCACGGCCATTGCCAGAGGAAGGCGTGGGCTCAGAAATAGACTCTGGTAAGGCTTTTTAGTCATGCCCACATTAGAAAAGGAGACCTTCCAGATTTGGGGGGGGGGGGGGGGGGAGAAAAAAAGAAGAAGAAGAAGATAAAAAACAAAACAAAACAAAACCTCATCTCCCAGCTCCCAACAAAATCAGAGGTTGAAAGAAGACGGTTTTAGCATGGCAAATAAGAAAAATAAACAAGTGCTTGAAATGGATAAGGTTTTCCTTTTAAATTTGTTTTTGCAAAGGGTTTTTTCTTCCCCGAAAAACAAAATACTAAAATAGCAAGTTATGTTTTCACTTATGAATCCTTCTCAAGAGGAAATCTAATAATAACAAGGGGTTCCCATTGGATTCCAGTGTATTTCATAATGTAAATATATTTCTGTCCTCTGTGGAGAGAAACCTATCCCGCGCCAGGTAGTTCTCATTTCAATTGGTGATTTGCTCATTGGTAATTTTTCCTCGTCTTTTACCTCGAACACCTCTCAAACTGAAGGAAACTTTAGATTCTACAGCTGTATGTTGGGACCGGGGGGCCTACAGCTAGTGACAGAGGGTGAAAGGTGGCGGTGGCGAAGGGAGTTCTTATGCTTTCTTCTAGATTCGAGTCGGAAGAGTTCTTTGCTGCTCACCAAATGTTCACATGTTGACAGAACAGAGCTGGTACTGGAAAAAGAAAAGGCTTCGAGGCAGTCCCACTGCCAGTCTCAGCTGTGTTCCTCGTAGGATGTAATTATTTCACTTCTTTGAACCTCAGTCTCCTCTTCTATGAAATAAGCATAATAATAGCGTTGTTGGATTCAAAATGGCAGTCAAATCTCTGGCGCTCCTCCCACTGGGAGGTGGAGTCTGTGTCCCCTCCTCCCTTGAACCCAGGGTGGGGAGGTGTGCTTCGGCCGCTTTGGCCCGTAGGACGTGGAGGCGGCAGTGCTGTTCCAGGCAGCAACTACTTTCCTGCCATTCTTGGAGCCCTGAACACAACCACCCCGAGGCCACCATGATGGGTAGACCCCTGAATTTACCAGGAGATGGTCTGTGTGCGCGTGGAGGGGGAGATGCCCAGCCAGCCCCCAGCTCTGCGGCGGCTCCCAGCCCGGTGGGCCACCCCAGCCGGGGGCCCCCACGTCGCGAGGCAGAGGTGAGGTCCTCCGACCGTACCTATCTAAATGCCTTTTTACACTATCATGAGACACATAAATAACAATCGTTGTTGTAGCCACCGAGCTCCGGGATCGTTTGCTAGCAGCAGCAGATAAGCACACTGAGGCTATCTTGCGAAGCTGTTGTCGGTTTAACCAAAAATACCTCCAAGCCACCTAGCCCAGAACGGACACAGGCTGAGCGCTTGGTAGACAGTGCCCTCATCATTACTGCTGGTTGTATTTTCCTTTCCAAAGGACAGTTTTTAAGACTGGTGGCAGAAAATCCTCTCTGAGCTCACAGAGGACATTGAGAGCCCTCGCAGCTGACTCGTCTGGAAGTCCACGGGCTTCGGGACTGCAAATCCTCCGCGGTCTAAGCAAGTCAGGCGCAAGGAGAGCCACTGAGTCCAGTCTTTGCTGGCACTTCTGGTAAACATGAGCTCCGTCCGGGAGCAGGACATGCTGTCCCCACATTCCAGGGACGCTACGGCATATGCAAGAGCAGCTCTGTGCCTGCCTTGTGCTTTTCTCCTGTAAATCTCTTTGACCAAACTTCGGTAGGCAACCGAACCAACTGGGCTTAAAGAAGGTACGGTGGCCCTAAGAGATTGTCTTGAAATGCAGCTGCTCATGCCCAGGTCCGTGGAGGAGTTGAGAGCTTGCCAGCCAGGCTGAGAGTCTCTCAAGCACTCGCCCTCCCCATGGCCTCCAAGTGACCTTATCTTTTGGTCACAGGTATTTAGGGGATCCTCCCAGTGATGACACTAGACCTCCTGGGATAATCAAGGCGGTAGTATGTTAGGATAGAAAGTATTCTTTTTTTTTAATTAAAAAAAATTGTTTTAATATTTATTCATTTTTGAGAGAGAGAAAGGCAGAGCGTGAGCAGGGGAGGGGCACAGAGAGAGGGAGACACAGAATCCGAAGCAGCCTCCGGGCTCTGAGCTGTCGGCACACAGCCAGATGCAGGGCTCAAACCCACAAGCCGTGAGATCATGACCTGAGCGAAAGTCTGACACTTAACTCACTGAGCCACCCAGGCCCCCCTATGAAGTATTCTTAGTGCAGTGAACTTCTAGAACTCAGAATCCCAAAGAAGGGTGTGTGCTGATTCCTAATCTGTCCCACATGAGCCTACATTCCCATCCCTGCTGCCACTGGCCCTTTCTCTGGCCTGGACGACTGGCCAACCTGTTCTTACCGGCCAGTCATCCTGCCATCGCTCTGACTTCTGTAGAAGCCATCATCCTCCCGGCAGCCTTCTTGAAGCCCAGGTCACGGTGTGACAATACCACTCCCTGTTTCAACGACTTCAGTAGTTCCTCTTCACACAGAAGAAAATGTAGCAAATCCAGGGCTGGGAGCCAGCTTTCCTGGCACAGGCCCTGCGTTTGCCCCACCCGCCTCTGACTGATGCTCAGGGCCAGTGCTTTGCCCATCCCCAGACAGGAGGGGACGTGGGGAGGACTGGGGGCTGAAGGTGGGGAGGTCACAGCCCAAAGGTGGCAGAAGCAGATGACTCGGTGGGAGGTGAGGTGAGGATCTCTTGCTTGAGGACTTTGTACTTCTCACAATCCGCCCCTGGATCCTCAACCTGGGAATCTCAAGGTTGGTTCAGATCACCGGGATTGGAACAAATAACTGAGTGAGGTGCTGTCCCCATCGGTGCTTTGGAACCGCTTGGAAAAAGGCAGGATTCGCTAAAATCGAAAAGTCAAAAAGCAAAACTGAGACTTTCAGCGAAGGCACTCGTGTTCCCCAGCAGACGAGGACCAGGCACCTCACTTCTCGTACTGATGCTTCCAAACGCCTCTGTTCCCCAAGGAATGCAACTCTGCCTTAGGGCCCTCACGCAGGCCACTGTGACCTCCCCTGTCCCCATTTAGAAACCAAGCTTCTATTTCTCATGTTTCCGGTCTCTCTTGTCACACGAGCTCATGTTTTCAGTTCTTCCTTTGGAGCTGTAGCACACATCTCCAGTATTCCCACAGGCTTGACCCCGATTTCTTCTGTTGACCTGGCACACAGCCCCGGCTCACTTCTGTTCTCCCCACTGGCCTCATTACCTTTGAAGGACACTCCCTGTGTGGCTTCTCTTGCCTTTGTTTGGCTTTCTGCCACCCACCAAGTATCAGAGTGGGGACAGAAAGACAAGGGGGCTGGTGATTTCCACCTAGTGGGTTCCGGGTTTAACCCTGGGAGTCTGCACACCCGGACAGACCGTTATAAGAATGCAGGGTGGTTGTGAGTGGTTCTAGGAAGCATTTTTACATTAGCTGTGATTTGCTCCAAGTCTCTCCATTTCTAGGGGCCAGTGCCGGTCCTGCAGAGGAACGAGAGAAGATTCCCCTTCGGAGCAGGGGGAAGAGATAGCAGCAATCCACTTGAACAAATAGATCTTGTAGCCCTGCTAAAGCTTCATTTTCAGAGCCAACCGTTTAGAGCTGTCCTCTTTTACCATTGTCGAACTTTGATTTTATGGGTTTCACTTTTGAGTAAGCATCGACCAGCAGGCAACTTACGGTTTAAACTACAGAGTAAGTCTTTGATATTCAAATCAGCTCTCAAATCAACCTTCTAACTGAATTATACTCTTTTTTAAAATTTTTTTAATGTTTATTTATTTTGAGAAAGAGAGAGAGAGAGAAACAGAGCATGGGTGGGGGATGGGCAGAGAGAGAGAGGGAGACACAGAATCTGAAACAGGCTCCAGGCTCTGAGCTGTCAGCACAGAGCCTGACACGGGGCTGAAACTCAGGAAGAATGAGATCATGACCTAGGCTGAGGTCGAACGCTCAACCAACTGAACCACCCAGGCACCCCTATACTCTTTTTTAAATGTTTATTTATTTTTACAAAGAGAGTACTAGTGGGGGAGGAGCAGAGAGAGAGAGGGAGAGAGAGAATCCCAAGCAGGCTCGGCGTCATCAAGCACAGAGCCCGATCAATGTGGGACTCGAACCCACGAACTGTGAGATCATGACCCGAGCTAAGTCATGGGTCGGACGCTCCACCGACTGAGCCACCCAGCTGCTCCTGAATTATCGTCTTCTATACCTTATTTATTAAAAATACAAATTTGTAAAAAGGGATACATTTAGTAAGTTTTCCTTGTTGAACGTATCAAGACTTATCGGTTGTCATTGGAAGCCCTTACATTACAGGCAGTGCCCTGCCTTGGACTGGGTCCCGGTCAAGGTCAGCCAAGTTGGTGCTCTTGGCTCCCAGAGACCAGCTTCAGCTGCCTTGCTTGCCAGGCATTGAACGGAAAAGACATAGATCTTCACAATTGTTGCTGGGACTATCTGTGTGTAATTTTCCCAGACAAGATTCTTTTCTCTGCCTCTGGAATAAAGGTTCTCTTTCTGTCTTAGGCAAGCATTGGATGTCTTTGCATAGAGGAGCACTTATAATTAAGTTGCTCTTGACAATAGTTTTAGATAGATAATTAGAATAACATTCATCTTAGGAAAAAAAGTCGGTATGTTTTATACAGAACTAAACATACTGAATTGAATCAAAAGATCGTTTCTGAAGCTAGAGGTCTGCTAATTGTATTGCCAGAGCTATGATGAAGTTTGTTTATTTTCAAATTTTGTAGCATTCTGTGACCTGAATTCTTTCTGGGGAAGTTTTTAATAAAGCGAGGCTTTATGGTTGGTGGGGAAACCAGACGGTACATTCAATGTTCACTTATTCATCTAGAACATGTTTGCAAAGTACTAAGGTCCGCTGATATGGAAACAGCGTGCGCCAGTCAGGCACCGTCCCTACCCTGGAGGAACTCACTCTGTAGCAAAAGTGTCAGATACTAAATAACATTTAACATTTTTAAAAAATGTTTATTTATTTTTGAGAGACAGAGACAGAGTATGAGGGGGGGAGGGGCAGAGAGAGAGGGAGACACAGAATCCGAAGCAAGTTCCAGGCTCTGAGCTGACAGCCCAGAGCCCAACGTGGGGCTCGAACTCGCGGACCGCGAGATCATGACCTGAGCTGAAGTCGGATGCTTAACCAACTGTGCCACCCAGGTGCCCCCTAAATAACATATTTTTAAAATTACAAGTAGCTGCGGAGGAGATAGAGCCTGCCAGGGGGCGGGTGTGGGAGAGGAGAGAGGGATGAGCATGGGCGTAATCTCAAACGGCTCAGGAAAAAGTTAAGGAGACAAGATTCTAGGGAAGAGAGCACCCTGCAGCTCACAGAGACAGGCCCTGGTGCCCATGAGCCCAGCTAAACTTTGGGTGGGATATGGACCTCTGAGCAGCCAGGCACTGAGTACCTATCGACCGAATACATGATGCTTCATCGGCATGTCACAGGTTACTTCTCAAATACTGCAAAGTTGGCAGAAAAGGTTGAGAAGTAATAATAGAAGAATTCAAGGGAAAGACACATTCCGGTTACTCTGGTATTTTTCCATTTGAAAGTTATTCTTTAAGATGATTGGCTTTAAAATGATCAATTACTTATATGTGGATATTACAATTATATGAAGATGAACAGAGGAAACTCTTTTTTTTTTTTAGTATTTATTTTTGGGAGAGCGCAAGTGGGGAGGGGCAGAGAGAGGGGGGACAGGATTCGAAGTGGGCTCTGCACTACAGACTGGCAGCAGAGAGCCCAATGTGGGGCTTGAACTCATGAACTGTGAAATCATGACCCGAGCAGAAGTCAGACGTTAACTGACTGAGCCACCCAGGTGCCCCCCAGCAGAGGAAATGCTCTTATGGGTAGAAGGGAATGGAAGGAGGGAAAGAGTCTAATTTGGGTTACTCTTAGAGTCGGAAGAAATTCCAGGGAAGGGTTGGACGCTACAGTTAAAAAAAAAATAGTGCTCAGGGGCGCCTGGGCGGACTCAGCTGGTTAAGTGTCTGACTCTTGAATTTCGGCTCAGGTTATGATCTCATGTTTGTGCATTGAGCCCGGTGTCAGGATCCCGTGTTGGGATTCTCTCTCTCTCTCTCTCCCTCTCTCTCTGCCTCTCCCTCACTCACACACATACACACACTCTCTTTCTCTCTCTCTCAAAATAAAAGCTTATCTTGTGGTGCAATGCTTGCTTCTGGTGATGAAACCTGCCCCAGTTCATGCCAGTGAAGACGGTGAGGAGGATATGAAGGAGGCTCCTTTTTAACTGGTTTTGAACTCACTTAGAGACCACTCCTTCTCCTGCTGTTTGGGGGCAGCTGTGACCCAGCCAAGAAAAGCACCGCTGATTAAAGCCTAGGACACTGTTTTATAAGACAAAGGAAAAGCTTTGTGATGCAAAACACAGACACACAGACACACACATACAGATTCACACACCCATAGATGCATACACAGAGAGAGAAAGAGAGAGAGAGAGAGAGAAACACAGAAACACACACATATAGACACACACACACACACACACACACACACACATCCCTGTCTTAGCGATAGCAGGGTTTTCTTTGAGAAGAGATTGGCCTGGATTGAGGACTTAAAAAATAACCCTCTGCAAGAAGATAAAGGAGAATTGAAGAAAGCAAGATAAGAGAGGGTGGACAGTGGGCATCTGAGGAACTCAGCTCTGGAAGACCCATCACCTACGGGTAAGACAAGAGAATGGTTTGTGATCAAGTGAAGAAAAATTCCATCCTTAGTGTTTTGGATGCCATGCCATGGCTCTGAGATCCAGCTGACTCTTCACAAAGAGATACCACCAGGTCTGATGCAATTGGTCTGGGGTAGACTATCTAGGCAGGAGGGATGGACAAAAGGACTCCGTAACTGCCAATCGTTCGGTGAGAAAACTGGGGTGAAGGAGGGCAAGGTTGATGCGATTAGGGCTGGTGGAGAGAGAAGACCCACTGGCTGGCCTCACTGAGCCCCTCCAGCTGTGGGGAAGTAAGCAGAACTCTGTGTTGCCACTTACTCCCACGCCACCCTCCCAAAGTTTTTCCAAGAACACCCTTGGATGTATAAAAACGCAAGGGCCCTTCCACGTGGAGGCCACACAATAAATGGTTTTGCTATAAAGAGGTAGAGCCATTTAGGGTTTTAAAGTTGGATAAGCTTAACCAAGACTGTCATGTCAACTATTCAGCAGAAGGTACTCTGCATGCAGACTGCGTGTTCGGGCCTTCATTGACACCTGACAATAGAATGCCATAATTATGGGACCGCTCTGGGGACAGATAATTATGACCCTTTGATGGGAATGCAGCCTCGTGTTTATGACTGGGGTAACAGAGGACAATCTGCCTTTCATAGCACACAATAACATCTCACTTTTAGGGAAGTTCCTTCAGTTGATTTTCTTAATTAGATTTAACCGAAGGATGAAAGTCAACGTTTGCTACACAAAGCCCTGAAAAGGAAGACCACTGTGTTTAACACAGTAATTGAACATGAAAGCCACATACATCAAAGGTACACACAAATAAGAGAAGTATGTTTCCTAAAGATCCCTGCACCAGAGAAGGCTAATTTCAGACGGACCCAGGGCTTCAAATTAAGCGAAAGCTTCCATACTGGGACTAAATGGTGTGTAGACCTGGGGTATGCAACACAGGCATCCTTACTTCACCTTCTAAAAAATACACAAAAAGGTAGCCAGCTCACTAGGTACCAAGATGGTCTAGCTTTCAAATTCCTCAATGGAAATGACTAGACTGAGGAATAAACAAGTGGATTCTTCTTATTGAGTAAGTTTTCCAAAGAAGAATCTCTGCTTTCAGAAATAGTTGTTCTTTTTTCCTGAGCAATTAACTTGTTTAAGTCACTTGAGACTTTAAGTCATGTTGCCTCTTTGGCATCTAGAAGCCTGGCATTCAATATGGCTCCCCTCTAAGTGAGGAGCTGAGGTTTGCCAGCACCTCCTGAGAATACCCTGTCACGTCCGGATTGTTCTTGTTTTGTAGCCCTACATTCTGTTTGCTTCAGATGCACTCAGCTATTTTTATATTCATTTGGTCTTGTTGAATTGTAGGTATTTCGTAAGCTGCCTTGAATCATTTGGGAATACAGTGGGATATGAATAAGTAAATGAAGAAGCATTGATTGCACATTAAGGAACTCCAACAATTTAACCATACTAAAGTAATGCAGTAAGATCAAAGCTTCAAAAGCACAAATAATAAAGCACTAAGATAGGCAAAATATAACTTTATAACCCCTCCCCTGCTTCAAATACAACCAGTCGCTATCAGGCCAAGGTGATGTTCCCTGTTTTGTCTTCCCCTGAAAATACACCAAATTCTTGACCCATTAAAACTTCTTGATCCTTTATGGAAACAGAACTCAGGGGTCCTGCCTTCCGGGGATAGTGTCTTGGCCCACACACTCATCTCGTTCTTCCACCATAATTAAGTGTTGTTTGTGAGCTTTGATAAGCATGGAGTCTGTCAAAGGTAAAATATTTTAGCCATTGTCTTCATGAAATATGACATATAGTGCATATGTCAGATGCCAGACCAGAGGAGGTGATGCTGGAGTTGCACTGGCAGAGCTTCTAGAGAGACAGAACAAATGTAGACATCCATCATTTCTGTATGAAACAACTTGGAATCTTCTCAAATTCCCAGAGCAATTGAGTCCTTACATTTCTACACTCTACAACTCGAAAGAGACAACTCTAGCTTCTAAATCTTGAAGGACACCAATGCCAAAAATGAATGCAAGTCTTATATTTAAAACTGTAACTTACTGATAACCACCAGAACTGGCTTAGAATAGGGGAAACATGGGTACTAATATTAGTTTCATCGGTCTATTCATCTAAATATCTATGACAGTCTTTTCAGTATTTTAAGAGAAATGTTAATTTGTGAGACTGACGCCAACTGAAAGAGAAAGAATAAAGAAGTGATTTTTAGCACTGTATCCAAGTCTATTAGGAAAGTGTGAAGAAACTACCAGAGAACAGAATTGGAAAGAATAGTTATTTGGAAGCGTATCAAGTGAAGGAAGAGTATAGTTTATTCTGACAAAACTAAGGCCATGGGTAGGAGCAAATTTGTTTTAACTCAATATGAGAAAGTTTTTAAGAATTTCAAGTGTTTAGGGGCGCCTGGGTGGCTCAGTCGGTTAAGTGTCCGACTTCGGCTCAGGTCATGATCTCACAGCTTGTGAGTTCGAGCCCCGCGTCGGGCTCTGTGCTGACAGCTCAGAGCCTGGAGCCTGCTTCAATTCTGTGTCTCCCTGTCTCTGCCCCTACCCGCTTGTGCTGTCTCTCATAAATGAATCAATATAAAAAAGAATAAAAAAAAAAAGAATTTCAAGTGTTTAGAATGGAATGGGAAGCCTTGGGAGATTTGAGCGATGTTTCTGAAAGTGTTTGAGCTAACACTGGACGTCCCGAGCAGTTACAGGATCGAGGGGCTCACTGCATGGGATATGTGGTGGGACTAGATAGATTCGAAGTTTCGTTGTGTATAACATTCTCTATTTGTTGCAATATATTTGCTGTTGCTTAAATGGTGTAAGGGCAGAGCTTGGAGATTGGCTTACATAATGGTGGCCATATAAAAATAAGTGAACTCCAGGATAATTGATTTAAGTCATGCCATCTAAGATTAGCTAAGCTGCATGTACCACTGTGTTGTGGAACAGCTGCTAGTAATAAAGCAGTTAGGATATGTCATTTGCATGGAGGAAGATGCCGGGACTTCACAGACCTTACAAGAACAGGTTGAATAACCGTATTTATACTTGTTAATAGATATTCGTATGCGCGGTAGAATTTTGCGTGAGAGCTATTTTCATTTTGCCAGAGTACCTGGCAATAAGACTATAGATAGAATCACAGATTGTGGGGCAAGGCTGTGAAGTCACAAGTCACACAAAATGTGCCAAAAATAATACGAAAACTATAAAGAGCCAAGTTCCCATTGCCAACAGTTATTCTTGAGTCTTTTCTGAGAGATAGAACATAATAAAGCAGTATTCGTCTCCAGCTTGTTGTTTTCAAACAATATATTATTTCAGTGAACCAGATCCTAAAATGTCTTAGAAGAAAGGAAGGCTTGAGTTTTTAAGACATGGTCAATAAATGGATAGATTTTACCTTGAGGCAATCAGGGATATTAAAAAATATGGAATCGATCCTAAGTCAATGTCCGTCAAGAAAATACATAAAGAAAATTTGATTCAGAGGTGTGGCAAGATTTTGGACTTTTGGCAAAGTCCTTCTGGGATCGGCATAAATTGTGCTATTACATATGAAACAGAAGTAACCGTTGTCGAAAAGTTTAGGTTAAACCATTATTGAATGACTGAAAAATGGTAGTGTAGAGAAGTCTAAAACTACCTTCCCTCACTAAAGCAACAATTAAGCTAGCCAAACCTGTCGGAATAAACTTTTTGGATCTCTGGAATATAATTTAAAAACTTGCAACAACTGGGGAATGATTAAAGAAGAAGGAAGCCACTGAAATTCAATAAGAAATAATGGGGGTATTTTTACTTACCTGCCCATGACCATCCATGCCCCAGCATGGCAGCAGCCATGAGTCCCTGATGTACCTTGCGCCAACCAGCGGGAGCAGTGTGGGCCTTGTTATCAGAGAAGTGTGTTTGCAGGTACTGATCTGTCTGCTTGCTCCCTGAGCATCAGTGCCAGGGTGGGGGTGGTGGAGGGTGGTGAATAACCTTTATTTTCCTACCTTAGAGCTTCCTCAGGGATGCCTAGGTAACATTTGTCAAATGCATTTAT
Source organism: Lynx canadensis (assembly GCF_007474595.2). Taxonomy (NCBI): domain Eukaryota; kingdom Metazoa; phylum Chordata; class Mammalia; order Carnivora; family Felidae; genus Lynx; species Lynx canadensis. Next base: position 60,436,865 of record NC_044314.2, on the reverse strand, counting down.
TTATTTTTTTTTTTTCAACGTTTTATTTTATTTTTGGGACAGAGAGAGACAGAGCATGAACGGGCGAGGGGCAGAGAGAGAGGGAGACACAGAATCGGAAGCAGGCTCCAGGCTCTGAGCCATCAGCCCAGAGCCTGACGCGGGGCTCGAACTCACAGACCGTGAGATCATGACCTGAGCTGAAGTCGGACGCTTAACCGACTGCGCCACCCAGGCGCCCCTGTCAAATGCATTTAAAGGAAAACACATGAGCAGAAGCCACCCACCAACGGGCAAGCAGCAGACAGACCAAAAAGCCAAAGAAAGTAAAGTCTCGGAAAGAGACACCATGGGGAAACAAGGGCTTTAAAAAGCTCCTGCATGTACCAAGGAATTTAGAAAGCCATGCCCAGGACTAGATACGTGTTCAGGAAAGACCTGAGAAGACCCTGAACTTTGGCCACCCTCGGGCTGACCATTAGGCTCTGGATAAGCAGGAAATGAAGGTTAAGACAAATTTGTCAATGGCCTGGCTAAATGTGGAAAGAGTGTCCCAGCAAAAGGCAATCTGCAAACCCAGGATTTTTTTTTTTTTCCAGGCATTTAAGGAAGACTGTCTAATGACACAACTAACAGAACAATCAGTGACCTTGGGTAACAAAGAATACATTCTTTATAAAACTAACTTAGAAAAGTCACTAAGCAAGCAACTCTAACGCATAACACACAGCATCAGCAAGCCCTAGACAAAGCAGCAAATCTGATCTCAAGCTGTCTCGTTATAGAATTCAAAATACCCAATTTGCAATAAAATGTATGAGGCATGTAAAGAAAAAAGAAAATAGGATCTAATCACAAGGAAAAAAAGAAATTTAGAGGAACTCTCCATTATTAAACCCAGGCATTGTACTTACTAGACAAAGATTTTGAAGCCATTGTCTTAAATATGCTCAGGAAACCAAGAACAAAGAACTAAAAGAAACCAGGAGAATTATGTCCCACTGAATAGAGACTATAAATAAAAAAGTAAATATTATTAAAAGAAGCCAAAAAATATTCTGGAGCTTAAAAATAGAACTAAAATGAAAAGTTCACTCATGGAGTTCAGCAACAGATTTGAAAAGGCAGAAAAAAGAATCAGTGAATGTGAAGATATGTCAGTTGAAATTATCCAGTTGAAAGTCTAAGAAGTAGAAAAAAAAAGAATGAATAAAAATAAACAGAGCAGAAGAAACATATAGAACACCATGAAGTATACCCATACATGCATAATGAGGGTCCTAGAAGGAGAGAAGAAAGGGAAAGAGACTGCAAACATATTTGAAGAAATAATGGCCCCAAATTCCCCAAATATGATGAAAGACATCAATCTCCACATCCAGCAAACTCAATGAACTCCAAGTAGAATTAACTCAGAGATGCACAGAGACACATTGTAATCAAACTGTGTAAAGCCAGAGACAAAGCAACAATCTTGAAAGCAGCAAGAGACAAGAGGCTCGTCACACTCAAGGGATCTTCAATAGATTAACCATCTATTCCTTGTCAGAGACTGTGAAGGCCCAGAAAGCAATTGGATGACACATTTAAAGTGCTGAGAATAAAAATTGGATTTGCCTGATAGGTAGTCTGAGTCAGACTCCTTACAGATGAATCTGGGACAAGGAGCCTTGGGCACTCAGAACACCCAGGAGTTCCTCATCCCAGGAGCCCCCTGCCAGTCCCATAGAACTTCCAAGATCCCATGAGATTGGACTTCCTCTGGGAAGAGTGGTCATGGCTGTAGCATCCCAGGCCTGATTTCACCATTCTCTGAGCTGCCCCTACACTAAGCTCATCTCAGCCCATCTTCTCCCTGCCCCTCCATCAGGACCCACACTTACTTCCCCTATACACATGCAGTCACATAGCATATCCTACAGGGCTCTAACTGAGCCCTGTTGGCTTCTTGGGACACTCCACCCACCTGGACCAAAAGAATTTTTTTTCAAAATATTAAGATTATAATTCTGGGTTGTTGTGTAACTGAATATTTTCATTTTTATTTCTTTTCTGCATTTTAAATACTTCTACATATGTGAAACATGTCATGATTTTAAAAAGATATCAGTTATTTATTTATTTTTTAAAACTTTTCAGTGTTTATTTATTTTTGAGACAGAGAGAGAGAGCAGGGGAGGGACAGAAAGAGAGGGAGACACAGAATCAGGCTCCAGGCTCTGTGCTGACAGCACAGAGCCCGACGCGGGGCTCGAACTCACCGACCGAGAGATCGTGACCTGAGGCTAAGTCAGAGGCCTAACCGACTGAGCCACCCGGGCGCCCCAAGATATCAGTTATTTAAAAAAGTGAGTAGGCATATAGATGGCAGACAGATAAAACTGATAGACATCTATAGAACACACTTTGCAAAAATAGAATACACATTCTTCTCAAGTACTCATGGAACATTCTCCAGGGTGGCCATATGTTAGGCCACAAACAACTATCATTAAAGTTAAAAAGACTGAAATTTTACAAATTATCTTCTCCGCCTACAATGGAATGCAAGTAGAAATCAATAATGAAAATATAACTGGAAAATGCACAAATTTGTGAACATTAAACAACACATCCTTAAACACCAGTGGATCAAAGAAGAAATTGTAAGAGAGAATAAGAAAATAAGAAAAATTTGTTTTAAAGTGACAAATGAAAACAAAAACACAACATACCAAAACTTATGGGATACAGTGAAACGTGTGCTCAGAGATAAATTGTAACTAAGGATGTTGACATTAAAAAGGAAAGTAGATCTCAAATCAATAACTTAAGTGTCCACCTTTAGGAACTAGAAAAGGAAGAGGAAACTAAAAAGAAAAAAACTAGAAAAAACTAAAAAAAAACCAAAAACCAAAAAAAACACAAAAAACCTAAAAAGCTAGCAGAAGGGAGGAAATAATCAAGATTAGTAGAGAGATAAATGAAATAGAGTGTTCAAACAAGTAGATTAAAAATTAGTTCTTTGAAAAGATCAACAAAATTGAAAAACTAAGGAAAAGAAGATTCAAATTACTGAAATCAGAAAGTACCAGCCTCGCAGAAATAAAAAGGATTAAAAAACAATACTATGGGGGCGCCTGGATGGCTCAGTCGGTTGAGCGGCCGGCTTCAGCTCAGGTCATGATCTCGCGGTCTGTGAGTTCGAGCCCTGCGTCAGGCTCTGTGCTGACAGCTCAGAGCCTGGAGCCTGTTTCCGATTCTGTGTCTCCCTCTCTCTCTGCCCCTCCCCCGTTCATGCTCTGTCTCTCTGTCTCAAAAATAAATAAACGTTAAAAAAATTAAAAAAAAAATAAAATAAAAGCCAATACTATGAAAACTTGTACATCACAAATGAGAGTACCTAGGTGAAATGAACAAATTCCTAGAAACAGCACACTACCAAAACTAACTGAAGAAAAAATAGAAAATCTCAATGACCTATATAACAAGAGATTAAATCAGTAATAAAAAAAAAAAAAAAAAAAAAACCCTGCCAACAAAGAGAATCCCAGGACCAGATGATTTCACTGGTGAATTCTACCAAATATTAAAAAAAATTAAAGCGAAGCTTTCTCAAGTGCTTTAAAAAATAGAAGAGAAAGGAATACTTCCTAACTCATTCTATGAGGCCAAAATTACCCTGACACCGAAGCCAGACAAAGATATTACAAGAAAAGAAAATGATAGACCAACATCCCCAATGACTACAGAAGAAAAAATCCTCAATAAAACACTAACAAACTGAACCCAGCAGCATACTGCACATAAACATCATGATCAAGTGGGATTTATCTCAGAAATGCAAGGGTGGGTGGTTCAATATAAGAAAATTAATCAGGGGCGCCTGGGTGGCGCAGGTCGGTTAAGCGTCCGACTTCAGCCAGGTCACGATCTCGCGGTCCGGGAGTTCGAGCCCCGCGTCAGGCTCTGGGCTGATGGCTCGGAGCCTGGAGCCTGTTTCCGATTCTGTGTCTCCCTCTCTCTCTGCCCCTCCCCGTTCATGCTCTGTCTCTCTCTGTCCCAAAAATAAATAAACGTTGAAAAAAAAATTAAAAAAAAAAAAAAAGAAAATTAATCAATTGAATGCACTCCATTAGTAGAACAAAGAAGGAAAAAAAGCCCCACAATCACAATTGATGGAGTAAAAGCATTTGACAAAATCCACTACCTTTTCATCATAAAAACACTCAACAAACTAGAAATAGAAGGGAGCATCCTCAAAATGGCAGTGGGCATTTATGAAAAACTCCACAGCTAACATCACACTCGATGATGAAAAACTGAAATCTTTCCTGCTAGTATCAGGAACAAGACAAGGATGCCTACTTTGGACCCTTATCTTCAAAATTTTACTGATTGTTATATCAAGAACAATTAAGCATAAAAAAAAAGGAATAAAAGACATTCAAATCATAAAGAAAGAAAGAAAACTATCCATATTCACAGATGACATAATCCTATGTAAAATCCTACAGTATCCTTATGAAAATGATTAGAGCTCATAAATGAATTCAGCAAGTTGCAGGACACAAGATCAACACACAAAAACCAATTGCATTTCTATACATTAGCAATAAACAATCTAAAGGGAAATTAAGGAAGCAATTGCATTTTCACAGGAACATTAAAGGAATAAAACAGTTCGGAATAAACTTAACTGAAAAGGTACAAGACTTGTACACAGAAAACCACAAAATTGTTGAAAGAAATTCTAGAAGACCTAGGTAAGTGGAAAGTCTTCTGTGTCCATGGGTTGGAAGACGTAATACTGTTAAGATGGCAGTATTTCCCAAAGCAATTTACAGATCTGCTGCAATTCCTATCAAAACTCCAAGAGGCTTTTTTTGCAGCAATGGGAAAGCCAATCCTGAAGTTTATACAAAATTGCAGGGCACCCTAAACAGTCAAAACAAAGGGTAAGGCTGTAGTACTCATATTTCTTAATTTTGAAACTCACTACAAAGCTACAGTAATCAAAATAATGTGGTATTGGCATAAGGATATACCATAAATAAAGGTATACGTGAGATCATGTTCATATAGATCATGGAATAGAATTGAGGCTTTATAAATGACCTATACATCTATTTTTCAACATGTCTGTTGAGATCATTCAATGGGGAAAGAATAATCTCTTCAACAAATTGTGCTGAAGAAGGAAGTTGGAACTCTATCTCACCCCATATACAAGAATTAATGCAAAATGGTGTTTAAAACTATGAAAATCCTAGAAGATAAGGTAGGACTAAATCTTTATGACCGTTAGATTTGGCAATGCTTTCTTACGTATAATATCAAAAGTATATGTAAGAAAGAAAAGAAAACATAAATTGAACTTCATCAAAATAAAAATTTTTGTGAATCAAAGAACACAATCAACAAAAAAAAAAGCCACAGAGTCAGAGAAAATATTTGTTAAATCACGTACTCAGTCAAGGTCTAGGATCCAAAATATGTAAAGAACTCTTAAAACCCAACAACTAAAATACAAGCAACCCAATTCGAAATGTTCCAAAGACTGGAATGGACATTTCTCCAGAGGAGACATACAAATGGCCACTGAGCGCATGAAAAGATGCTCAACATCGATAGTCATTAGGGAAATGCAAGTTGAAACTATAGTGAGATACCATTTCACAATCACTAGGATGGCTATAACAACAATAACAGAAAAAGGGAAATAACGAGTGTTGGCGAGGGTATAGAGAAATTGAAATCTTCACACGATGCTGGTTAGAACATAAAATGACACAGCTGTCCCTCAACAAGTTAAACATTACTCTATGACCTGGCAAATTCTACTCCTGGGAAAAAGCCCAAAAGAATTTAAAACAGGTGTTCAGATAAAAATTTGCACACAAATGCTCATAATAGCACTATTTTCAATAGACCAAAGTTGGAACCAACCCAAATGAATGAATAATGAATGAGTAAACAAAATGCGGTATGCGATGGAATATTATTCAGCCACAAAAAGGAATGAAGTACTGATAAATGTCACAACATGGATGAATCTAGAGAACATGCTGGATGAAGAAGCCAGGCAGAAAAAGCAACATATTGGAGGATTCCATTCAGATGAAATCTCTAGAATAGGCAAATCCATAGAGACAGAAGGCAGATGAGTGATTGCCTGGGGCTGGGGGAAGCAGGTAACAGGAACTACTACTTACAGGGTATTGGTGTCCTTTGGAGGTGATGAAAATGCTCAGGAACTAAATGGCGGTGATGGTTGCCTAACATTGTGAATGTACTGAATGCCACTGACCAGTGCACTTTATAAAGTGGTTAAAATGATAAAATTTAAGTTACATGACTTTAAACACAAATCAAATCATTTTTAATTCAGAGGCGCCTGGGTGGCTCAGTCGGTTAAGCGTCCAACTTCGGCTCAGGTCATGATCTCACAGCTCGTGGGTTCGAGCCCCACGTCGGGCTCTGTGTTGACAGCTCGGAGCCTGGAGCCTGCTTCGCGTTCCATGTCTCCCTCTCTCTCTGCCCCTCCCCTGCTCCTGCTCTGTCTCTTTCTCAAAAGTAAATAATGTTAAACAATTTTTAAAAATCATTACTGTTCAAATGGTAAATTATAGATATCATCTAAACTTCATTCAGTGTCATATTTTTCTGAAAGTGAACAACTCTGCAAATGCACCGATAACATCTTGCCTCAGATGGAAGTCATTTCTGTTGCCTTGTCAATATTCAGTTGCAAACACTTAGAAGCCAGGGTCCATGTACTCATCTCTGAAGTTTTCACAGTCCTGCCATCCCACCATCCCACCCGGAAACATACAGTTGCCTTATTCATGCCTTACTCAGCAGCACATTTTCATTCCCTTTTTCTACTGTCTTCCCAACACATTCAATGTGGATTTCATGGCCACGACAGTTCTCTTTTGAAGTTTTTAAAAATGAGTTGTTGTTTATGAATTTCTTTCTTTTCTATCCTTTTAAAATTCAGCTTTGAAGTTATTTAAAAATTTTTTTTTAGTGTTTTTATTTATTTTTGAGACAGAGAGAGACAGAGCATGAGCAGGGGAGGAACAGAGAGAGAGAGAGAGAGAGAGAGAGAGAGAGAGAGAGACACAGAATCCGAAGCAGGCTCCAGGCTCCGAGCTGGCAGCACAGAGCCCGAACGCGGGGCTCGAACTCACGAACCGGGAGATCATGACCTGAGCCGAAGTTGGATGCCCTAACGACCGAGCCACCCAGGCGCCCCGTGAAGTTATTTATATAATGACAACAAAAAGAAGAGCATGTGCAAATAAGTGTGGGGATTAAAACAACTCGTCAATGAGCACACAAGTCAGTTGGTAGCAGCAGAAGTGCTGAGTGTACTAGAGAGTAAGTTAGTCACACCTCTCGAGCTTGCATTGTGCACAAGAATCACCTAGAGAGAGATCTTACTGAAATGCAGATTCTGATTCAGGAGGTCTGGAATGGGGCCTGGGAATGTGCATTGCTAACACACTCCCAGGGGACGCCACGCTGCTGGTTCGTGGTCCACACTCTGAGAAGCAAGGTGCTGAAGCAAGCCCTGAGCACCAGCCAGGCCTCCAGGATATTTTCTGGAGGGAACCGGACAGTCCACGAATCCAGGACACTGATAAGTGCAGGTCTGCTATAAACATTTCTATCCCACCGGGTCAGGCTTCTCATTATATGAATGCAGAAGCTGAACACAGAAAAGCTGAAGGACTTACTCAAAGAGGGCAAGTGGGCAGTGGGCGAGCAGGCATTCAGATGCGGGTCTGCTTGGCTCCGAAGCCTGTGGTCTTCCCACTGGATGTCTTGCACAGATGCTCAGGGAAGGGCTACAGGAAATGATGGCAGTTCTGGCCAACCCGCCCAGAGGAAACAGCAAAAAGGAGAAAATAGTTTCCAGGGCAAGATCGGTGACTTTCGGGATCGCTTACAAATCGTTAGAAGGGTCAGCTAAAGGTAAGAGGCTAGACACTCTCTTCCTTAAATTTATGTATTACCACAAACACTTGGGGCTTGCAGAGTTCCTCTTAGCTTGTAATTATTTTTATCGTCACCATTTTCTCCAACATCCTGGTGCTTTTTGAGTGAATTGCGACTGGAAAGTTAACTTCTTGGCTCTCTGTTGTCTGGAAAAATGCTCAGAAACTAGGCACAAATGAACAATTGGGCATAGTGCAGTGATGTTATTGCCTACCTCATTCCTTAGAAGAAAGGTTGCTCCAGAAATAGAAAGTATTGTTTTGTTTTGTTTTGTTTTGTTTTGTTTTGTTTTGTTTTGAATCAGACTGCTCATTTGAATTCATATTCTCTGCTTTATTATGCTGAAAATTGCACATGACTTCTTTGGATCTTTGGCTCAATCATCACTTTGATGTTTTATTTATTGATGCAAAAAAGGGACCTGCCTTTCAAGTTTGTTATCTCTCATTTCAATGGAATTTTTCAAAGCATCCAGAAACTAGCTTCATAGTACTGTCTACCCAGTTTGGAATTGGCACAACATTCTGAAGTGTTATTGGTGCCCCTGGGTGTTTCCTGCCATTTAGTTTCAAGCTAATAAGGAAATGCAGAGGTTGGCTAGAGTTTGCTATGAATACTGTAGATAGACATTTGTACTGGAACACACTCAAAGAAGTTTCTGTAGAGAATGCATTTTATCGTACCAGGGACTTTGTTTTTTTGGCCATTGAAATGATTTGTATTTGGAAATCAGAGCCATTTCTCATCTTTGACCAACTCTTTTGTGAGGTCTGAACTTCCATGTTTATGGAATCTGTCTGTGACATCATTCAGCCGTTTCCATGGCAAAGAAAGTAATTTTTAAAAAGTTTAGAAAAAGTCAAGGAAAAGACAATATAAAATGTAATATTGTTTTTGGAGAAATGTCTATTCCAGTCCTGTGCCTATTTTGAAAATTAAGTTACTTCCTTTGTGTTTGGCTACTGAGTTGTAGTAATTCCTTATACCTTATATTTCTTGGAATATTAACCCTTAATTAGATATATGATTTGTAATTTTTTTTTCCTATTCCATAGGTTGCCTTTTTATTCTATTAATTGTTTCTTTGCTCTGCAGAAGCTTTTGAGTTTGATGCAGGCTACTGATTTATTTTTCCTTTTGTTGCCCTTGCTTTTGGAGTCACATTCAAGAAATAATTGCCAAGACCAATATCATGAAGATACTCTCCTATGTTTTCTTCTTAGGAATTTTACAGTTTCAGGTGACATGTTTAAGCTTTTAATCCATTTTTATTTGAACTTTGTATATGGTGAAGGGTCCAATTTCATGTTTTTGGGTGTGGATATCCAGTTTTCCCAGAATCATTTGTTGAAGAGGCTGTTCCCATGTTTTTCTAGTGCCCTTGTCAAAGATGACTTCCTGTATAAGTCTGACTTTATTTCTGGGCTCTCTATTCTGTTCCATTGGTCTATGTCTTTATGCCAATACCACACTGTTTTAATTACTGTAGCTTTGTATATATTTTGAAATCAGGGAGTATGATGCCTCTAGCTTTGTTCTTCCTCAGGATAGCTTGGGCTCTTCAGGGTCCTTTGTGGTTCCATATATATTTTAGTATTATTTTTTCTATTTCTGCAAAAAATGCCATTGAGATTTTGAAGGAATTACATTGAATCTGTAGATCTCTCTGGCTACTATGGACATTTTAACAACATGAATTTGTCCACTCCATGAGCTGGATGTCTTTCCATTTATTGTGTCTTTAATTTCTTTCATCAATGTTTTATAGTTTTCAGTGTGTAAGTCTTTTGCTTTCTTAGTTAAGTTCATTCTAATATGAAAAAACAAGCTATGAAATTAGAGGATATATTTGCAAACTATGAATCTGACAAGAGGTTAATATTTTAAAAATATAACTCTTACAATCCAAGAGCAAAAGAAATAAATATCCTGATTATACAATGAACAATGAAAAGAATTATGCACAATAATTAAGTGGAATTTATTTCAGGCATGCAAGTCTGGTCCAACATTTGAAAATCAAAAATGTAATCCATCACACCAATAGAGAAAAAAAAAAAAAAAAAAAAAAGGAAAATCACATGATCACATCAATAGATACAGTAAAAGTATTTGACAACATCCAACATCCACTCAAGATAAAATCCTCACTAAACTAGGTATAGAGGACTTAAGTCTCCAACTTGATAAAGACTACCTATGAAAACCTACAACAAACATCATCTCCAATGGTGACAAACTGGAAGCTTTCCCACAGAAACCAAGTACAAGGCAAGGACATCCCCTCTCACCATCACTTTTCAATATCATATTAGAAATTGTAGCTAATGCAAAAAGGCAAGAAAAGGAAATAAAATACATGCGGATTGGGGAAGAAGAAATAAAACTGGGTTCACAGTTGACATGGTCATCTGTGTAGAAAATCTGAAAGAATCAACAAAAAACCTTCTGGGACTAATAGGTGATTACAGAAAGGTTGTTGGGACATAGGAGTAATATACAAATGTCAATCACTTTCCTACATAGTAGCAACAAGTGGAATTTAAAATTAAAAATACAACATCATTTACATTAGCACTCTAAAAAATTAATACTTAGGTATAAATCAAATAAAATATGTACAAGATCTATATGAGGAAAACTACAAACCTCTGAGGAATAAAATAAAATAGCTAAATAAATGAAGAAACATTCCATATTCATGGATAGGAAGACTCAATAGTTTCAAGATGTCAGTTCTTCCCAAATTGATCTATAGATTCAGTGCACACCCAATCAAAATTTCAGCAAGTTATTTTGTGGATACTGACAAATGGGTTCTACAATTTATGTAGAAAGGCAAAAGACCCAGAATAATTGACACAATATTGAAGAACTAAGTTGGAGGGCTGACACTACTGGACTTCAAGATTTGCTTTAAAACTACAGTAACCAAAACAGTGTAGTACTGGGGAAAGAATAAGCAAATAGATCAATGGAACAGAACAGAGAGCCCAGAAATAGACTCACATTAATGTACTCAGCTGATCTTTGACAAAAGAACAAAGGCAATACAATGTATCAACAAATGGTGCTAGAACAACTGGACATCCATATGTAAAAAAAAAAAAATGAACCTAGACACAGACATTTCCGCTTTACAAAAATACCCAAAATGAATCATAGACCTAATGGTAAAACATAAAACTCCTAGAAGATAACATAGGAAAAAAACCAGATGAACTTAGGTAGGGCAATGACTTTTTAGATACAATACCAAAGGCATGATCCACACACAAAAAAAGTAATAATTGATAAGCTGGACTTCATTAAAATTAAAAACTTCTGCCCTGTGAAATACAATGTCAACAGAATGAGAAGACAAGCTTCAGACTAGGAGAAAATATTTACAAAATAAACACCTGATAAAGAACTGTTACCCAAAATATACAAAAAAAAAAAAAACCTATTTAAACCAAAGAATAAGAAAACAAAAAGTCCAATTTAAAAAATGGGCTCAAGACCTTAATGGACACCTCATCAAAGAAGATATACATATGGAAAAGAAGCATATGAAAAGATGCTCCATATCATATGTCATCAGGGAAATGTAGATTAAAACAATGAGATACCACCACACAGCTATTAGAATGAACACCACCAAATGCTGGTGAGGATGTGGAACATCAGGAACTCTCACCCATTGCTGGAGGGAATGCAAAATGGTACAGCCACTTGCAAGACAATTTGATGGTTTCTTACAAAACTAAACATACTCTTACCGTATGCTCCAACAAGAATGCTCCTTGGTATATAGCCAAAGGAGTTGAAAACTCATGCCTACCCAAAAACCTGCACATGGATATTTATAACAATTTGATTCATAATTGCCAAAACTTAGAAGCAGCCAAGATGCTTTTCAACGTGTGAATCAATCAACTGCGGTACATCTAGAAGATGAAATGTTATTCAGTAGCAAAAAAGAAATGATCTATCAAGCCATGTAAAAACACGGAGGAACCTTAAATGCATATCACTAAGTGAAGAAGCCAACCTGAAAAGAACTACATATTGTATGATCCAATGACATGACATTCTAGACAATGCAAAACTATGGAGACGGTAAAATGGTCAATAGTTGCCAGGGGTTAGTGGGGTGGAATGGGGGAGGGATGAATAGGCGGAACACAGAAGATTTTTAGGGCAATGAAAATGCTCTGTATGATACCAGAATGATGGATACATGTTACTGTACATTTGGCCAAACCCATAGAAGGCACAGCACCAAGAGTGAACTGTAATGTAAAACCATGGACTTTGGGTGATAATGGTGAGTCAACATAAGTTCATCTATCCTAACACATGTACCACTTGGGTGCCAGGATGTTGATAATGATGGAGGCTGTGAATGTCTGGGAGCAGGAAGCATCTGAGAAATCTCTGCACCTACCCCTCAATTATGCTGTGAACCTTAAACTGCTCTAAAAACATAAAGTTTTAATTAAAAAAAAATGAGCAAAGGACTTAAGTAGGCATTTCTCCGAAATGACATACAAATTGCCAATGGGTACACTAAAATCATTAGGGACCTGCAAATAAAGACCACAATGAAATATTACCTTCTACCTGCTAAGATGGCCCTTATAAAACCACTTCACCACCACCACCACAATAAACTGATTAACAAGTATTGGAGAAGATGTGGAGAGATTGGAACCCTTGTAACTGCTGATGAGAATGTAAAATGGTGCGGCCACCATGGAAACTAATATGGTGGTTCCTCAGATACTTAAAAATAGAACTGCCATCTGACCCAGCAATTCCACTTCTGCCTATTTGCTCAAGAGAAATGAAATCACTGTCTCACAAAGATATCTGTACCATGTTCGCTGCGGCATTGTTTATAATAACCAAGATGTAGAAACAACCTGAATGTCCATCAACAGACAAATGGATACATGGGGTATATGCACACCATGAAATTTTGCTCGGCATTAAAAAAGAAGGAAATCCTGCAAAATGTGACAACACGAATGAGCTAGAAGTACATTATGCTAAGTGTAAGAAGCCACTCAGAAGGACAAATGCTGTATTATTGCATTTATGTGGTATGCAACATAGTCAAACTCACAGAATCAGAGAGTGGAATAGTGGTTGTCAGAGGCTGTGGGGCGAGGGAAATGGTTATTGTTCTTCAATAGGCATAAAGTTTCAGTTATGCGAAACATGTAAGTTCTAGAGATCTGCTGTACAACATCGTGCCTATAGTTCACAATACTTTCCTGTACATTTCAAATTCTGTTAAAAGCCTAGACATTCTCAATCTTCTTACTATAATAAAAAAATAATACATGTAACACACACCACGTTTTGGCATTGAACTCTTCATATTGAAAATAAAAGCGTCAACTAATTCAAAGTCATAGTGAACTACGTAAGTCACCTACGGGAAGATTAATAGAGCACGCAGGCAAATAGAAGAGAGCTTGGGGTGAAAACGTGAAATCTGATCGAATTAAATGATCAGTTTACTCCCCTCCCCCAAGTGGAGAGTGAAGTTTGTGTAATATGGAAAATATTTTTCACTCAGCATGCCTCATGGAACCTGACAGTTCAGCTTCTGGTCTACGTCTCTCCTCTTCTTGTTTGCCCCTCCCCCTGTCCAGCAGTTAAAACCTCTCCATGGAAATGCGATCTGCAGTGTGAGGGGCCACACAACATTGTGGGCAGGGCCCCGGAAGATTGGGTCAGGTAAGGAAGGACTTTACTGCTTATGGAAAGGGGCAGCTCCTTGGAAAGGCTGCCACAGATTCGCCCAGATGTCCTAGAAGTGCTAAGGCATCGTCTGAAAAAAAAAAAAAAAAAAAAGATTCAAATGCATTTATGTGTTCCCTCTAATGAGATCAGATGTGCCACAAAGATAGAAAAACAAAGTCTGGTCACCAAAAGTGGGGGAAATGAAGGTTATTTATGAAGGAATGCACCAAAAATGAAGGGCAAGCAACGAGGGCCAAGCCTGGTGGGGAGCCATGCAGGGTGTGGGAGGAAGGGCTTCCAGAGAGAGCAGAGGAAGACAGCTTGTGGAGAGGACCGTCTGGTAGGAGCCGTGGCTCTGGCAGCTGACCAAAGTGAGCCAATGGGGAGAGAGCCAGGGCTCCTACCAGCCAGTCCTCTCCACACCATCTCCACAGACTCTCCCACCCCTCTCCTCCCGCCTATACCCCATTGGCTGAAGTCGGTCGGATGGCAGGGTGCATGGCTGTCGTGTGGGGACCCAGGCGGGGAGAGTGGAGCCCAGATCTGGACCTGGAAAACCAGCAGATACTACCTGCTCAGCTTACCATGGAGTCCTTCCCTGGACTTTCCTCTGGGCCTCTCCTGCTGAGCATGGCTTCTAGAACTTCATCCTCAAGACGTAGGTGAGCCTGTATACCTGAAATGGCTAGGCTAGGCCTGGCTGATAACACCACCCCAAAGGGGAGCAATGGCTGAATATTTGACTTGGGTGACAGAACTGAAAGGCACAATGGAGAGCTGAAGTGAGCGATGGACTGAACGATGGCTATTTAGTCACCCTGGCAGATGTGGCTTTACCTGGACTGTGTGATAAGCCAGGGCCAAGATGAAAGTTGGCCTAAAATATACTTTGGCCCCAGAGAGCACGGACGCTAGTTCACGTACTTCTACCCAGAGGATCCCTCCCATGCACAACATGCTTTTTCTAAGGACTTTCACTGAGTGCATTAAATATCTCCCCGGCTTGACCCGAGGGGCTCAAATACCTGTTCCTCGAACCTTAAATATCAAGTGTGTGCTCGTGTATGAGGAGCCCATCCTGAAGGCACCTTTACCCATTGGTCTAGTAGACCTTGGACCAACCAGGAAAGATCAGGACGGAATCATCTTGGGTTGGCTGAGGAACTGAGGGTCGTCACTCAAGCCTGACGAGGTTTGGAAGTTGAAAAGGCCCACTTGTTGCAAAGAGGGCATCGGTTGTTCTGTCCAGATGGTTCCCGAAGCCTTATGGGAGGAAAGAGGCTCCCTCGGCTTTCCCAAGCCTGATCCTGGGAAGAATGATTGGGAGTTTCACTCTCAAACTTAAAAGCAGAGACTAATGCCCCCCCGAGTCTCTCTTCTCTCTCTATCCTGAGATCGGGGACTAACATATGCTTCGTAAGCTTTGCTTGCTGCGTCTCCACATGTTCTGGAAGGGTGGGTGATAAAGTCCCGAAAGAAAAACTGGTTTGCTTGTAGGGAATTAGGACAAGCAAACCATGACCAGACTTTTCAGCAAGAACTCCAGACTGCAAAGCGTGGTACTAGGTTGAAGATTAAACAAAGCAATATGTAGACAACCAATTATGATGCAATATATTCTGAGCATTCAAGAAACGGCTGCCGTGCTTGAGAAAACCAGGCTGAACTGCTGGGGCATAAAAAAAAAAAACAACAGCTCACTAAAAGCTCTTTGATTCCCTAATCCTTGACCTCAGGGAGCTTCACCTTCATCATCTATAACATGAAATTAATAACGCCTTTTTGGTCTGCTCTAGAGCGATCGAAGTTTCCAGGCAGTTTATATGCTTGTTAAGGCTATTCGCTAGCCTTATTTTAACAAACATTTAACACCTAGTCAAATTCATGGGCAATAGAATCTGGAACACGTAATGGGGAAGAATTGATTTGTACGTGACAAATACCACATGGTTAAAAAACAGAAAGATCTTCCCATTGATAAAGGCGCAGAAAAAGCATTGAAAATGCCATAAAGATGTCCACCGGAATTGGATAATGATTGCCTCTCTTTCTACATAGGTGGCAGAGAACTCTATAACGAGGTTCTTTCTTTTTAAGGCCCATGGTGCATGTATTGCTGTGCTCTCCATCCGATATTAGGAAGGAGAATTCATTTTCAAAAGCTTAATTTGTGCAAAGGGATTTTAAGACAAAGCAGCCCTATGTGTTCCTAAGGTGTCTTTTGTTTCCAGGGAGAGCAAGGCAGCAATAGCGGAAGAGGTGTTTCTTGCAAATACGAGTTTCCCAGGACAACCTGCTTGCTTCTACTACAATGCAATATACTCTCTTTTGCTTCGAGACTGCCACACTCTTTTCAGGAATTTTTTTTTTCTTTTTTTTTTTTTTTTAATGCTCTACTTAGGCACTATGAGTTGAGAATACTGCAAGGCTGGGTTAACTATTTTTCTTTTACGTAAGTGATGCTGGACTGAGAGGGTAAGACTGCAACATGCCACCGATGTCCTAATTTTTCCATCTATGCAGATATCTCAGTTTCAATGAGATATTTCAAGACTTCAAACTGATTCCAGGGCAGATGCATTACCCTGGGCCTAGCATATGAGAACACAGCCTATTTTAGTTAGGGAACAGGAAGATATTCTGTAAATGAGCTTTATTTATTTTTTTAAAAAATTTGTGAATGTTTATTCATCCATTTTGACAGAGAGGGAGCACGTGCACGAGAATGGGGGAGGAGCAGGGAGAGAGGGAGAGAGAGAGACTCCCAAGCAGGCTCTGAGCTGTCAGTGCAGAGCCTGACACGGGGCTTGATCCCACGACTGTGAGATCATAACCTGAGCCCAAGTCGAGAATCAGACACTGAACCGATGGAGCCACCAGGCACCCCATAAATGAGCTTTCTTAATACACAGTGTCCCTCACCTGTTTGTTATAACCTTGATCTTCTGAAGGTTACATACGTCCTCTCAATTGTCCTACCTATGTTGCCTTATCTGCTGCAGAAAAAGCCCGAGCCTCAAGTGCCTAAAGTCCTCAGGAAATACAGTTCCCAGCCTTCTGAGGATCTTTCCCAGCCTTTCATATGGCTTGAGAGGGAGACACTTCAGGAGGAATAAGAAGGCTGGAGCAGTCCCTGAGCGGCTGACCAAGCTGCCAGGAGCCCCTCCAGCTCAGGAGGATGAAGATTTACCCACCGGATGCCGCGGCGGCATGGAGGCCTGGGGCTGCAAAGTGCTGCTCTCTGTGCCCGCAAACCCTCTAACCTCTAAATTCTAAGGTAAGAGCTACACAAGATTGATTAAGTGAAGGGGGTGTGGAATTTCTCAGGTGGTGTTCCAGAGGGCGTAGGGCTCTCAGAGGTGACTGTGTGGCAGATGTGAGACACCAAGAGACCAAAAGGAATCCACGGAAACCATGGGGGTGACCACCAGTCGGATCCTGCAACCTGCTGCCCAGTGTGCCGTGCATTGGAGTAAAAGAGCTGTGTTTGCTCAGTGTGGGCACCCTTGTGGAGCACAACTTGGTGTCGGGTCTCCCCTGAGTTAATGTGGTTATGTCACGTGAGCAATGTGACATAACGTCATCACGTCTCAGTCAATGGAGAAGCTGGAGGTCATAACCCACCCCCCCGCAGTATTTTTTTCTCATGATAGTGTCACTTACTTCTGCCTGCTGGAACACCTGGGAAATGGGACAATCATAAAATAGGAAGTCCCACGTACCTTCAGAGACTGTTTACCCTGCAAGCCGAAACACTCTTGGACCATCACAGAGATTTAAAGAATTAGTACTTTAGGACATGTGATTCAGGAAAGAGTGCTTACACATTTTCTCATGAATCCAGAAATCAGTGAGAAACATCTGCCCCAGCTACCTTATTTATTCTTGACGCAGAGGTATCCTTACGGAAGATGTTTGGATTCATGAAAGCTTCAATGTCTCGAAATGGCCGGAAAGTTCTGTGCCGGGCAGAGAAAGTCTGTGTGTGAGAGTGGACCCACTCTTGCTTGTATTTCCACCCACATCCTTGCTCCAATACCACCACCTCGGGATGGTCTGCGTTTTCCTTCGAGGACAGCATCCCAAATGCCCGTGAGGTGCCATCTGTCGGTTTCTGCACTCCATTGCCACGTGCCTAGTAAGTCTTGTAGGGACGGGGGAGGGGGGATTACCACGTTACAATAAAACATGGCAACGTGTGTGTGGACTGTTTTGAACACCATCTTTGTTTTCAAGATATATTTAAAGAGTTGGTGGAATACAGAATGGCTTTTTTATGATTGTGAAAGCCGTCCCTTCAACCAGGAATCACAGGACTTACATTAATCCAGTCATGTTTACAAGGTGTGTGTAAAGCCCCATTGAGGATGCCCTGACCCCCAGCCTCTCTTGCAGGCGTCCTTGGTGCTGGGCACTGCTGAGAGTCACCCCCGTGGGCTGCCACGGCACTGTGGCATCATCGCGGACTGTTCAGGATGGCGGGATGGACATCACAGACACTGGGCCCGGTGTCAGCTACTACTCTCAGCAGATGACCAGATCTGTCATGTCCGCACAAGTGGGGGACTGGAGGCTCCAGGAGGCTTCTGAGTCCAAGGTCAACTTGGAGTTTACAATGCTTGCCCAAGGAACGACTTCCTGATCCTGACCATCATCAGCTACTACCCAGGAAGGGAGCAAGTCTAGTTGTAGCAGGCCAGGGAAGTCTGGAAGAGCCGTCCTTTATTTACTTACTTCTTTCACCAAACCTAGAGTTTACACGTGGACCTGCTTGCTACTAACTTCCTAACCCTTATGTGTGTTAGCATGTCATAACCAAGACAAGATGTGATAAATGTGGGGGATACAGCAAGTGACAGGCATACACCTAACTGGGTTGATAACTTGTGAATAAATTATACTGGCCATTCTCTGTATAGAGTATCAGAAAGTGATATGACCACATGAATGCCACCTTGTCCCTAAGACACATATACATACACATACATTATATGCATGTTAATACCTATGTATTTGGATATGTGTGTGTGTGTGTGTGTGTGTGTGTGTGTGTGTGTGTACTTTTTAAGAGTGTGAGCAGCTAAGTCTAGGTGAATGGCTGTGAATTAAATGGCTATAAATCTATCACTTTTATGGCAAATCACTGAGGTATTCTTTAGCGGTGAACATAGTTTTCCACATAATTTTATTGTATCCTTTAAAGATAGCATTAGTATTAAATAGATCCACAGGCAAAATGTATTCTGTGGGAGTATCGTTGACATCTTTGTTTATGAAACTTGGCAGACATTTAAGTTAGTATTTGCATTTGAATAAACCCCCTCAGTATGCACCACAACTTAAAATATATTCTAAAGATAAAGCACTTTGGTGCTCCAAGCTATCCATTTAACTTATCACCATCCTGAATGCTACAGCATTTCATAAAGTTAATTTTTAAATACAAGTATGACTCTTGACCTTGATCATGGTTTGATGCTCACTTCCGGTTGCATCCAGGCTTTCAGTGACTTGCTATTTCCCTCCATCATAGCACTTGGTGTGCAGACAGCACCGTTTGTAATAATCCAAAGTAATAGGCAGACGTGACTCAGGCGCCCTCCCAGTGCCTGTGAGGAAGACGCTCACAGATTCTGTAGAAGGTGACCCTGAGACTCTCTGCCACACGGCCAAGGCAACAGCAGGACAGAAATCGAGTCAAGCTGGCATGTCCGACGAGGAAAGCGGCTTTACCCAGAGCCTGGTTTCACACGAGTCGAGGGTCTAGTGCAGCACCCCCCCGTGAGGGTGCCTTCACTGCACTCTCTGAACGGCCAGGCCCCTTAACAGCAAAGCGTGGTCTCTGAACAGTCATCTTTGAAGTTAGCAGAGATGGCAGAGTGAAGACGTCTGGTCGCCCCTCACCAGAAACACCATGAGCCAGGACGACGGTCCCACGAAGAGGCAACTGTGGAAGGAACAGGCACTTTCTATCAGTAAGGTGGCATTTAACACACTGTGACCATCCCAGAGGTCACTGTTCCTGTCTGTACTGCTTTTGATATTTGCTCAACTGCCCTCGTCAACGGAGCAGGAATAAAGCAGTGTGCGTCCTGCAGCCACCAGAAACCGAGTCTCCTTTCCCCACCAGTTTAAAACAATGATACTTTAAATTATGTTGAAACTTTAATTATCAATATCTCAACATCTGAAAGCTTGGATTCCCTCCTTTTTTTTGCATAAAGGCTGTCGAGGTGGTTAAGCTAAACCCTGTGTCTTTCCCTATGTACATATCTACACCCAAGTCTCTTCTTTATTAATGAAAGGTGTCTTGATTGCAGTTCCAAACCAACTCCACACTGGATTCCCAGGTCGTAAAGCAGTTTTGAGGGAGGACAGGAAGCGACTGCGGTATAGTGGCAAAAAACGCCATAGCTTGATATCCATTTAAGTTTACTCGGAAATTTAATAATAATTACAGGGAAGAAAAGAAGAGGACTTAGCTGTCACCCTGCCCCCTCTACCACACACACTAGCTCGACACTCTCTGCGGTCTTAAAGTGCAATTACTCTTGAGAAGGCACCCAGGCCTGGGATCCCATGGATGGAGTTCAAAGCAGGAACTTCAAACAGCGCTGCTCAGGACTCAGGCCGGGAGGGAGGGGGCCGGACAGCAGAAAAGGAGCCACAGTTCTGGGCCATTCAAGTGCATCACAAGACGTGTCCTTCCTTTTTGTAAAGAAAACCTGTAAGTTGTAAGGAATCCTGGTGTGGAAAAACATATAGCTTTTTAACAACTTCTATCTGAGGACGTGCCACTGCAGGAGAGTCAAAAGGCCAGCAAGCGTGGCCAGGAGCAGGGGACGAGCGCGCCTCCCTGGCGCCCGGCTCCCATACTGGTGACCCCGGTGGTCCTCGGAGAAGTCCTCGGCTCTGGGCGCAGAAGACGCACACTGGACTAAGGGCATCTGATAGGAGGTGGCTCTCTTCTCAGGCCTGTCCGGACTGGACCCGTCGCTGGGCCTCTGGCCGTTGAACAGCAGATAGCGGCCGCGGGCATCCTGCTCCATTTTGAAGATCTCGTATTCGGTGTGAGGTAGCTTGATCCCCAGCGGCCACACAGCCGTTGGTGTGGGTCACGTCCTGCTGGACGCCCACCTGCCAGGAGCCCTCGGCCCCACACTGTTCCCATTGAAGACGTTGAGGAGCGAGGCTGTGGCCGCATCCATGGGGGTGACCTTCATGTGGTTCACTGAGAAGGAGAGACGACAGGGTGGTGACTCTAAGGGGGTGGCGTGCGGTGAAGAAAGCACTCTGTCTGCCACAGGCCACCTGCTCTAAACCCGACCCCGCGCAGCCACCCACCTGTCGCGGCCTCCCTAAAAGCATTCCCCAGTGGAAAGAGTTCAACGTGTTGGTCCGAATGGCCATCACATTGAATACAATGCAGGTAGACTGTATTTGGTGTATAAATGCGGAGCCCAGACTGTGGTTGACTGCTGTTAGTGTGAAATCAAAACTGTCACACGGAGGGTCTCCAAGGAGTTGTTTTGGGAACACTGACTCCTCGGGATTGACCAAATATTCGACGCAAACTGGAATTTTATTTTTATGAAAGGTTTGGAGGTTTTTAGTTTTGCTGTCATGTCACACACCTATACTAATTAGCAGTCTTGGAAATTAATACTGGCCCATAGATCAGGCAACTAAAATAAATTAGGCTGCGAGCAAGGAAAATGTGAGTAAACGCATTAAATAAAAAATCCCAGCGCTTGGAGAGGGCTGTGTTTGAAAGACCCCAGGGGATTATAGTTTATGTATCCCAAGGCAGCTTCGGGGTGGAATCAGACAGACATGGTTGTTCTCTTGGCCAAATCTAGCAAAGGTCCATATTTCCTGGAGAAAATCTTTCTCTCTAAGCGGAGGGTTTTTAAGATGCCCTGGGACTTATCTGGGTCAGCAGAAATACTTCACATTAAAAAGACTGAACCACGGAATGCCATCCTAGAAGGGGTCACACCCAGTTTCTGGGCCACCTCTCTTTTATTTGTCAATGACATGACTGACTCCATCTTAAAAAGGTGTACAAGCCTAAAAGATTCTAGAAATAGAGGCCACAAGGCCTCCCTTGCTGATAACAGCCTGGTGAATTTCACCCCTCACCTTACCTTCCTCGCTTAGGTAATCATTGCAAATCTCAAACCTCCTCAACCCAAGCACATGACAACTCTTAAGCGCGTGACAAACTCAGCGCTGGAAAGGACAACTGTGGGAGCACCTGCGGTGTGACTAACACCTGCTCTTTACTGCCCACTCAAGAAAGCACACTGAATGCAGCAAGTAAGTGTGATGTTATCACAGGGGCAGCTCTGAGTCGCCATGAGCTGTGCACAAGAAAGGAAACATGCAGACCTGAGGTTTCATTACTAGGAGAACATGCTCCTTGACCACATCTGACACGGTGCACAGCGGGATGGGCGGCTCCAGCACTGTGGCCCATGGGCTGAGCCACTCCTGTTGGCCCCATTCTGAGCAGAGAGGACCTCAGAGGCTGTGGCGAATGATGAGCTTGAAGCAGAAAGTCCTCCCTAATCTCCCCCAACATCTCTACCAGAAGAAAAACCCTTTCCCTCAGGCTCTGCCTGGACAAAAATGTCCCCAAACTGCCCACTTTCTCACCCGTGGGGCTGCTCCCTTGAGAGTCGAGGCGGGAGCCCTACCTTTGAACACAAACTCAGTTCCTCCCTGACCCTGGAGGAGTGCACGCCCCGGCTGTAGCGGCCCTTGGCATAGATGGTGAAGGTGGGGTGCTTGCAGACGGGGTCGGAGTAGTGGTAGTAATGCCCTTCCCAGGTGTTATTGTTGTCATGGAAGATGAAGTGGCGCGTGAGGAAGAGGACCTCGGGCCGCACCTCGCAGCGCTGGCTCACCCACTCGCCGTGCAGCCCGACAGTCAGGTCAGCCTTGGGGGGCAGGAGCGGCGGGCGGTGCTCATCTGACCGGTGGATGATGCGGCAGGCTATGCAGGCGTGGTCGTGGTTCTGGAGCCAAGAAACAAACACACGGAGAGACGTTTGTCTCCACGACAGAGCAGCGCACACACGCTTCCTTCAAGTGAGGCTCACCAGTGGGGCTGGGCAAGGCACCATTACTAGCCACCTGGGAACCCAAGAGACACCTGGAGCTACGCCCTTGGGCACAGACAGGAGGGTCGCAGTGGGTGTGTGTGCGCGCTGGTGTGGGCTCAAGAGTGCACCTGTGAGCACCGACGTCAGGGACTTGTCTATTTCAGCCGCGATGTGTACTCTCTTTAGAATCCTATCACACAACCTGGACACTTGACTTCAGAAAGGCGAGCCTCATCTCATACCCGTTGGGACAGCTACTCTGAGAAACATCTGAGCCTAACAGTGTTGACAAGGATGTGGAGAAACTGGAACCCTCGTGCACGGCTGGTGGGAATGGAAAACGGGGCAGTTGCTGCGGAAAAGAACTACCGTAGGATCCAGCAACCCCACCTCCGGTTTATAGTCCGAAGAACTGAAACCAGGGTCTTGAGGAGACGGCTGTTCACCCGTGTTCACAGCGGCGTTATTCACATGGCCAAATGATGAAAACAACCCGATGTGCACTGACGAGTGAATGGATAAACAAGATGTGGTCCACGCATACAACAAAATATTATTCAATCTTGAAAAGGGAAGGGAATTCTGACCCACGCTACAACATAGATGAGCCCTGACGACATGACGCTAAATGAAATAAGCCAGACACACTTTGGCTCAGGTGACGATCTCGCGGTTTGTGAGTTCGAGCCCCGTGTTGGGCTCTGCGCTGCCAGCTCGGAGCCTGGAGCCTGCTTCCGATTCTGTGTCTCCTTCTCTCTCTGCCCCTCCCCCACTCGTGCTCTGTGTGTGTGCCTCTCTCTCTCAAAAATTAAGTAAATGTAAATAAAAAATAGGCCAGACACAAAAGCACGAATAATTGTACCATTCCACTTCTAGGAAGGACCCAGAGTGATCAAAGTCAGAGACAAAGGAGAACAGTGGTTGCCAGGGGCTGGGGGGGGGGGGGGGGGGGGGCGGAACGGGGAGTTAGTGTTTGACCGGGACAGAGCTTCAGTTCAGGAAGATGAAAAAACTCTGCGGATGGATGGGGGAGACGGCTACATAACGGTGTGAACGTACTCCATGCCACCGAACCAGATACCCTAACATGGTTAAGATGGAAATTCTGTGTGTGTATTTGACAGATTTTTTTTTCCCACTAAAAACAATGATGAGACACACAAAATAACACAAAAAGGATAACGTTCTAATTGCTGGGATGACAAGGGGAGCTGCGTAGTAAGGCAGGGGTCCTTTCAAAGGAGGGCATAAAGGAGGAGGCCGGAAAGAGGGCGAGAGCAGCGGCCTCTGAGAAGTCAGCACGCACATCCATTTGTGTCTGCTGGCCCCGAGGTTTCAAGGTTTATGGGCTCTTCATTTGCTTCCTGCTTTATAGCTTTAAGCCACTTAATTAGTGCAAGATAGCTGCGGCTCTTCCAGGAGCGCCTCCCTGTTGCATTTGCTTCAGAACGCTAACAGAGCCTCGGGGACAAGGGCCGTCTGTTTAGGGTTGTGGCTTAGAAAACCTCCAGTGAGTAGAGGTGGCCAGGGACTGCCAGCCACATAAATGCTGTCTGCCTAGACGGCTCAGGGCTCCCCTCAAAATGCCACGGTCTAGAAGACAGCAGAGCTGGGTTCTTGAGCACCCGCGCCATTGCCTGGCTATCTGACCTCAGTCAGAGGACGCCTGTGTGCCAGGGGCTGCCTGCCCCTGGCCGTGGAGAGCGTCTCTCCGGAATTCTCCCTCCCACACTGGCTGTGGCAAAGCGGACAGAAGCACGAGGCAAATCTAATCAGTGCCGTCGCAGGAGGGTGACAGTTGTGGCCCGCTCTCAGGGGGACAGCTCCCGGACACCGGCCTGGGGCTCCCCCAGCCACGGGGCCCAGGGTGTGCAGCTGCTCACTGGTGTGGCCCCAGGCCCGAGTAACAGGGACTGGTAGGAACTCCCAGGAGGGCACACATGTGTTTCCCAAAGTCAGGAATCCAACTTCCCAAGGCCTTTTCATTTCCAGCACTGACTCAGCGTGATGTTCCTGTGCTTGTTTGGTTAAGTGCTCGGATGTCTCCGAGAGCGAGGGAGCTGCCCTCCCTCCACATTCTCCTCCAGGGAGAACTCAAGGCTCACTAACTTGTCACTGTGCTCGTTAGATGAGCCTAGAGTTGTCACTGAGGGGAGAGAAGGCTTCCTTTGCTAATACCGATGATGGCTTGTAGATGGTAAGATCAAGTGGGCCACCACAGAGTGAGATGAAGGCCAAGTCCTCACTGTGTTGGGGTCCCGATGCATCTGTTCCACATTCTGTGCACAGAAGGAGAAGTTCTGGCCAGGTCCTGGGAGCCACGGGCCAGCCCCATGTTTTCAGCAGTGACTGCTGGCTGAGCGGCTGGTCACCTTGGGCAAGTTACTAATCTCTATTCCAATGTCCTAATGTATAAAATGGGGGTCATTCTACTTGCATAACTGCTGCAAGAAATTAGCAGTAGATTAAGATGGCTCCCACTCAGTGCACCCAGAATCACTTTGGGGAGAAACTTCTCAGATGAGGCCCAGGGAGCTGGATCGCAGGCATGCACGGCATTTGACAGGAAGACTAAATAAAGGCATGTGTCCCACTACAGGTGCAAACACAGGTTAGGGTGGATAAGATAAAAATGTGGTTAAAGCACCACCGAATGCAAACTGGTGCAGCCACTCTGGAGAACAGTATGGAGGTTCCTCAAAAAAAGAAAAACAGAACTACCCTACGACCTAGCAATTGTACTACTAGGTATTTATCCAAAGGGTAGAAAAATACAACTTCAAAGGGACTCAGGCATCCTCATGTTTATAGCAGCATTATCAACAATAGCCAAACTATGGAGAGAGCCCAAATGTCCATTGACTGATGACTGGGTAAAGAGGATGGGGTATATCTATGCAATGGAATATTACTCAGCCATCAAAAAGGATGAGATCTTGTCATTTGCAACGATGTGGATGGAGCTAGAATGTATTATACTGAGCAAAATAAGTCAATCGGAGAAAGACAAATACATGTGGAATTTAAGAAAACAGATGAATATACGGGAAGAGGAAAAAAGGAGGAGAGAGGGAAATAAATCACAAGAGACTCTTAACTGAGGGTTGATAGAGGGAGGTGGGTGAGGGATGGGCTAGATGGGTGATGGGTGTTAAGGAAGGCACTTGCCGGGATGAGTACTGGGTGCTGTATATAAGTGATGAGTCACCGAATTCTACTCCTGAAACCAGTATCATGCTGTAGGCTAACTAAAATTTAAATAAAAAATAAATAAACATAAATAAATAAAGCACCACCAAACTCAGTAGTTTTGTCATTATGTATTTTCTTAGTCAACTATCAGGAGGGGAAGAATCCAAACTTCTTACCCTGGAATGGGGTTCTGATACTCAAACTCTGGGATGCAAAGTGAACATAATGTCTGTAACACATATGAAGAGGAAGCAGCCTCTTAACTGCTAACAAGTGTCATCATGACCAGCACCTTTACCAAACCATACCTGCTGTCCCTGGTCCCCTGCCCCTGCCCCACACAGTCTGAGTAAAACCAGCCCAGTACTCAGATCCAAATCCCTGAGATTTCACAGACAGGACAGCAGCGTTCTGGTGCCCAGGCCTATTGTAATAGGCAAGGATGCTGAGCTGTGTGGAAGACGGCTCTGGAAAGAAAGAGGACCGTCCAGCCTGGCCCAGGCGGTTCCAGAAAGGTGCCATGGTAGCACCTGGAGTCCACTTGGCATTTTTAAGAATAATGGGGCAGGGTCCTGACCTTTGAGATGGGGACCTGGAGGAAGAATTCCTGTTTGGCGACAGAGAAAAGCGGGCCACAAGCAAAGGAAGCTCGCCGTCCAGGAGTTGGGTCGGTGAGAATTTAGGGACACAATGGGAAGAACCTGGCCCTTAGGTATTGATCTTGCCAAATTCTTAAACTATTTTAATTGTGGTAAAATATACATAACACACAACTTGCCATCTGAACCATTTTTAGTGCACAGCTCCGTGGTACTAAGTACATTCACTCGGTTGTGCAACCATCACCACCGTCTACTTCCAGAACTTTTTCCGTCCTCCCGAATTGAAACTCGGTACCCAAGAAACAACAACTCCCCATTCTCTCAATCCCAGCCCTCGACAATCACCCTTGTACTTTCCGTCGACGCTAGGTCCCTCACACAAGTGAAAGCATACAGAACTTACTGGTTTTTTGGGACTGGCTTATCTCGCTTAGGATAATGCCCTCACGGTTCATCCATGGTGCAGTATGTTGCAGAATTCCCTTCCTTTTTAAGGCCGAATAGTATCTCAACATATGTATGGACCACACTTTGTTTATCCATTCATCTGTTGACGAACACTCCATTTTTTGGCCACTGTGCGTAACGATGCTATGAGCACAGGTGTACAAGCTACTTAAGACTCCACTTTCAGGAACTCTGGGCATGTGCTCAGAAGTGAAATTTCTGGATCACACTGTAATTCTGTGTTTAACTTTCGGAGGAACCACCATACTGTTTTCCACAGCAGCTGCGCCATTTTACACCCCCACGCACGGTACACAAGGGTCCCAATTTCTCCACATCCCTGCCAACTGGTATTTTTTTTCTCTTTTTGATAACAGCCATCGAATGGGTATGGTGTGTTGTACTTTGATTTGTGTTCCCCTAACGAGGAGTGATGTTGAGCATCTTTTCGTGTGCTTATGGGCTATTTGTGTGTCTTCTTTGGAGACGTGTCTATTCAAGTCCTTTGCCCATTTTTTAACAAGGTTGCTTTTCTGGTTATTGCCGACTAGTAACTTTCGATAACAACTTTTGAGAAGGCATTAAAAAACCAAAGATGTAGCAAACAGGGGTGGGATTTTTGACCTCTCTGTGGATATTATCACCAAGAGACCAGTTTTAGTCATGGTTAGGTAAAGGGGAAACCACTCTGTTTTATGGACAGATTTTTAGATTTTTGTGCTCTTCATTCCCACCATCCTCGGCTTGAATAAAACCCAAAAGGCCTATAGGAACAATGATGGGGAAGCAGAAATTAAGACCTATACACTGTACTGGCTCTAACGTTTCTCTTTTTCAGGATGCTTTCCTTAAATCGCAGCTCTTCAACACTACTAAGTGAGAAGAGTTTTTCGACATGAAGGGTCATGTGTAGTATGGAATATCACTTGCTTTATGGAATTGCTCTCTTTTTTGGTCCACACTCTGATACATGATTCTCCTCTGAGAAGCTGTTGGTTTGTAGGCTCTCCCACTGGGCTTCTTTCTACATCACTCCCCTCCCTGATTCTTAGAAAGGGCTGCTTTGAAGTCTGGGTTTCTGAACACAAAAGATCTGAAGGTTAAAGCAAAGGGACCAGAATATGTCTCCTTGTTACTACTCTTTCCACCAACCATAAAAAGCTTTAATTCTGAAGGAGGAGGGGAGAAAAAAAGATCCCTATGTAATTAACATCGTAAAAGAAAACAACCAAACTTACTCTAAAAATGAAAGATAAACCTTCAACATCATAAGCGAGCAATGTTCTAGGCAAAGAGTGGGGTTTTGCCCACTCTGTTCTCCTGCCCAGCGCCCTGGCAACATGTCAGCTAAGGGCAGCTTTGCACACACAGGACATTTGATTCTGAGGAGGTTCAAGTACACCATCCCCTTAGCTTTACAACCTCTCAAAGAGACCACGAGGACACTTCATAGATGAGGCCACCAAGGCACAGAGAGATAGAATAACATGGCCCAGATGACTTTACAAGCCAAAAGTAGAATCTGGAGCATAATATGGTCTTGGGCTTTGCTGAGCGCTACACCCTGGCCCCAGGCTGTCTCTTAGGCTGAGGTCCTGCAAAGAACAGATGTCTCCCTGTCAAGGACTCGGGTCCCTGGGTAAAGGTCTTCTCTGGCCGATGACTGATAGGGATTCTCTAGGCTTTCTCTCGTTCCTTGCCAATATTTATTTCTGGAGAGATTTGGTGCGTCGACAACATTTGCTGACAGTATCCACTTGTTTCCAGCGTCTTCCCAGAATGGAAGAAATTACTTGATATCATCTTGCTGTGAACAGATCAACTAGAAAAGCAGGATGAATAAAACATTTCTTGGTCTAAAAGTTTTGCTCAAAGAGGAGGAGAAATGGGCACAGATGATGGAAAGTTCCTTTCACAGAGTTTTCTTCCATGGGATAAAAAACATTCATGTTTCTCAGGAAGAAACCTGCCAATGACTGAAGCTGAAAGCTTTTTTTTTTTTTTTTTTTTTTTACAACTCCGAATCTCCACACATTTGATTAAATTTCTACTGTAGGTATTCCTACACATACAGACTTCTCAGGGCCTCTCCATTTCACTGGAGAACAACTTCATCAAGCCTTTTGAAACTAAGACCAAAGTACTCTCCCTTTCTCCGACTTCCCGTGACATCTGGGGGGAGCACGGAGGGTATGATAAAGGTTCGAGAGTGACAGCCTGATTGCTTGAATGCGGTCACCGGCTATTTAACAATATGAATAGATTAGGCCAGCATTCATCACAAATGAGAGCTGACCACCTTGTGGAAGGGGCCTCACTGGGTGCTTTTCAGATCTGGGATCCCAGGAGTTCGTGAACTTGGGCTCATTCTGACCACCTCAGTGAGTCATGATGATTCTGCTTTCAGGAGGAAGCAAGGGGAACAGCCACGGTCACACCTGTTGTGTCTTAAAACAGCAGCTTTCGGGGCCACAAGCGGTGGCTGATGGTGCCCACGAAGGGACGGGGGATGGAAGGCGGATGGAAGAACACAGGCCAGGTGGGTTGCTGACTCTCACGGATCACATCTGTCTCCCGAGGCAGAAGTCAACTCCACACTGTCTGCATCCTGGAGTTTAGAAGGGGCACATGTTTGGGGGCGGGGGGGGGGGTGTCTCTGGGAGCAACCCTTCATTTCCTAGAACCGCGTTCTCTAAGAAGTCTAGAATCTGAGAGGTTAGCCCACAAAGGCCTTTCCAGTTTGCAAAACATCAGCAAATCACACAAAAGACAATTTTGCCTCCACCTTGCCTACACGTACACATTATGTACAGACTCAACAGCCAGATGTAAAGGGCCCTAAGAGGCTGGTTCTTTAAAACAAATGACTTCAAAAACGTTTCAGAAGAACTTTTCTCATAGATGTTTTTGCTTGTTTCTTATACTCTTATCAATTTAAATTCACTTAAATAGTTGAAGTAGATTCATTGTAATAATTAAATTAAATCTGCTGTAAATCCAGCAGACCCCAAGGTCTGGCCCATCCAAGGGTCCACCCCCCTTCCACTCTTCCCACAGAATGGGCTTCCTACAGACTTTGTGGATGGTTGATTTCTGGCACGCCCAGGCTCTCACTCCGTCCTCTGGGCTCTCTTGGTTTTTTTTTTTTTTTTTTCTTTTTTAAAAAAATTTTTAACATTTATTTATTATTGAGAGACAGAGAGAGACAGACTGTGAGCAGGGGAGGGGCAAAGAGAGAGAGAGGGAGACACAGAATCTGAAGCAGGCTCCAGGCTCTGAGCTGTCAGCACAGAGCCCGATGCGGGGCTGGAACTCATGAACCGCGAGATCACGACCCGAGCCGAAGTCGGACGCTTCACCACCCAGGCGCCCCTCTCTTGCCTTTTAAGGGCTGAAATGTTTACCACTTGTTCCGTCCCTGACAACAAGTATTTCCTGGTCTGCTAACTCCTTAAATAAAGCAACCTTGCATGTCTGTTTATCTGCTGAAACACTCTGGAGTCAAGAAATGTAATGAACTGTTTCTGCAGTAAAAGTGTATGCCAGCAGCTGTGAGGCAGAGCAACTGTATGGCATTTCATACTTTGGCCCAAATAAAAGGTCCACACAGGCAACCCTTTCACAGTCAAGACCCCATCACTCAACCCCAGTCATCAGCTCTGTCTTCCCTTATGATGTGCAACATTTGCAACACCCAGCCCCGGCGAGCTGGGCCACGCTTCTCTTTAGGATTCATCCTTAATGCGAGACGGGCTTTCCTAGGTCATGACTCCTTGAGCTCTCCGGTCCTCTATCACCTCTTCCGTTCCCTGTCGCCTCCACGAAGCCCGTCTCCTTTCCCTACGCTGGCGGGAAGAGAAGGAACACGAGATCTTCCACAAACACCATGCACGGCTCCCTCAACTGTTAGTTCCGTGACACCCACTCACCCACCCGTCCGGGGTCCCCGCCAAGCACATGCCTAAGGAGGAGCCACTTCCCACGGCACAGCCATCTCCCGGAGCTGGCCCGAGAAGTGCGCTGCCCACGGCCCTGGTCCCCAGTCTCTCTGATGTCACAGATAGCAGAAAGTCTCTGTATTTCTCACATACTCTGAAAAGGCTTGGAAAAGCAAGCTCCCTCAAAACCGAATGCTCGTTCACAGTCTAGAAGTTCCTACAGAATTCAGGACAGAAAGCCCATGAGTATTTCCTTCTTCCTTTTCAGTCCTCAGCTACTCTTTAAAACACTTCGGTGCTTGTCCTCCTCCGATGTGCTATGCATGTGCTGGGGCAGAATACTTGAGATACGCGGCTTGCGGAAAGTTGTCTGGTTTCAGACAACCCCTTTGATTTACGACCCTGTGGCTAAATCAGTGCAGGATTTTGGCGAAAGACCAATTCCATTTGCTTACAAGTCTGATCCTGAGGCTCTGGCGTTTCCCGGGCAATCATTTGCTTTTAATTACTATTTGATTCTACCACTGAAAGAATTCGGCTGGCTAACCCTTCAACTGCACAAAAAATCTAGGCAGAGGGTGACAGCTGCCCTGATGTTAAGCTCAGTTCAGGCAAAGCCTCTCCTTTCGGGGTTATTTTATGCAGTCCTGATTTTTCGTAGCGAAGGGTAGCCAATTTCATCCTGAAAGAATCCTCCCGGCACACCTGATTCTCTTCAAAGGCAATGTATTTGCCAAAGGATTCTGAACCTCACAGCAAAGCTGTATAAAGCTTAGAAAAACAAGTTGATTTAAAGTTTCTATTTTTACACGGTGTCCCGTTTCCAGAGGGGCTGAGACTAGTGGTTTCAAACTCAATTTAGCATTTAAACTAATTTTCAGCCAGGTCTCTACGGACCGGCAATTAGGGGGAGGCAAAGAGTTCAAAGAGGCGGGTGGCGGGGGGAGTGCGGTCTCTCCGGATGTGCTCCCAGCCCTCCTCCTTCCCGTTCCC
This sequence comes from Lynx canadensis, assembly GCF_007474595.2. Lineage (NCBI taxonomy): Eukaryota > Metazoa > Chordata > Mammalia > Carnivora > Felidae > Lynx > Lynx canadensis. The sequence goes on along the minus strand of NC_044314.2, from coordinate 60,404,885 downwards.
AGCGGGTGAGGCGACCCGCCACTGGCCAGCAGGCAGGGAGCACCTGGGGCTTTGCCTGCGCCGAGTCTGGAAAGGCACCAATGGCCAAGTCCGTTTATTCTTCTCGTAGCTGTCCTGGGGAAGGATCTAAAAACTTCCTGAGGACCTGGCGGCACGCTGCAGGCCAAGACGTTCAACGCCAGGGACAACAAGAGAAGAATGGGCCCTTTCAGCTCCCAGAGCCACACAGACCTCACTGGCCTTCGAAGGACGCCCCTGGCCACGCGGGCTGGCAGTCGAGGCGGTGGACAGGGCGCATCGGCCCTGGACGCCTGCCTGGGTCCTCCTCCCAGCCCTGCCGCCATCTTTAGCTGTGGCCACTGCACTCCTCTGAGCCTCAGGGTCCTAACTTTCCTAATTCATTGTAAGTTTGCATGGTGATTCTGTTTAGATAATACGGGTTCATGGCACAAACTGCAAAAGGTACAAAAAGGTATACAGTGTTGAGGCTCCGTCCAACTGTCCTCCAACTGTTCCCTTCTCTGGAGACAATCATTTTGTTTCTCACGTCCCCTTCCAGAAATACTGCCCCCTCTGTAAGCTTATCTTGTTCTCCCTTCATTAGTAGTTTTACCCAGTGGTATCACACTGTTCATACTCTTCTATACTTCTTCTTCCTCCACCCCTTGCCCGTCCCCTTTCACCCTCCCCCTCCTCCTTCTTCTTAACAGTACGCCCAAGGTTCTTTCTACCTTTAAAATTTCTTAAATCAGGGCATTAGGATTGGGGCTTACAGGATCTATGTCTTAAGAATCTGGGTAAATGTCCTCACAATTGCCTTAGCAGGGGAGGGAGCAGAAAATGGAAGGAGATGCTTCATAGTGAGTCATCATCAAACACCTGGAGGCCCGTGGTCAATGTCATCCCTCTAGGAGACACCTGCCCAGAAGGGCTACCTACTCCAGGAGTGGGGAGAAAGGAGCATTGGTGGAGGGCCCTTTCCAGATGGCAGGCAGCATTCTGCAGACCAATCCAATCGATTCTTATAGTGTTACCACTTTATAGAAGAAAAACTAAGGCTTCAGAAGGTCAGATGACACAACCAACACCCCGCAGCTGATGGACACAGAAGAGGATTCCAGGATTGGCTACCACCTCCAAAGTCCATATTCTCATCAATGTATCCAGACAGTGTTAAAAAAAAAAAAAAAAAAAGCATGTCTCCCACTTTTTTGTTTACAAAAATCCTAAGGTCAGCCTTACAACTGTCATCCTTAGTCCCTGTGCCAATGGTAATAACTCACAGTCAAGACATTTTTCCTCCAGGAACCACAAGTGTGTGCCTTTGCCCTCCCAACAGACAGGCTCTGTTCAGTGAGTCGACTGACAGCATGAGAAATCCCTCCTACAGGTCTGGGAAGGAGTGGGAGAGAATCTTCCAGAGCTGTAAGTCTTAGGAATACTGATTTTACCTGTCAGGCCTCCTGATGAGGCATGCCACAAGTACCACAGTAAATTCAGAGTGAGGGGGCAGAGGTAAGAAGAGAAAGGTGTTATGGTTAAATCTGTTTTTCTTTTCAGTCCTAAAAAGAGCCTCCATAGGCATCTGAAGCTGAGGGAAAGGAATCTGAACCTGAATGTGTGCAAGCTATCAGCCCAAGGTCAGGTGCAGACAGCAGAGCAACCAGACTCCAGCTCGGGCAGCTCCAGGGCTGCACCTGCCTCTTCCCGCAGCAATTCAGCCTCCTCCCTCGGACTCCCTCCTCCATATTCAGTTCCCTGCCTCAATGCTCCTGCCTCTTGGCTGTCTGTTGTTGAGCAGTTGTCTCTGCTGGTGGGTGAGCACGCCACGAAAAGGACTCTCTGTGCATAGCAGATCTTCATAAAGCTTCAGAGTGGGACCCGGTTGGTGCTCTTGGCTTGCATAACGTTTCTGGATTATCTGTGGGCCATTTTGATTCATGACATTCTTACCTCTCATTACCATAGATAGTTGAAGAGTTGGCTAGATTGTACTCAGAGAAAGCCAAATGTTTGGAGGAAAGCTCCTTACCCTGCTGCTCTCTCACACCAGAGATATCAAGAGCAGTTCTATTCATAGGGCAGCAGGTGGCTCAGTTGGTTAAACATCCGACTCTTGACTTCACCTCAGGTAATGATCTCACGGTTTGAGAGTTCGAGCCCCACACTGGGCTCTGTGCTGCCAGCATGGAGCCTGCTTGGGACTCTCTCTTCCCCTCTCTCTCTGACCACCCCACTCACATGCTCTCTCAAACTAAACAAACATTAAAAATAAAAAGGAGGGAAGTGCTGTTTAGCAGCAGCATTCAGCACCGCCTCTGGATGACACTTCCACCTGGAAGGGTCCCACGATGGTACTGGGAGCCCGTGACTCCTAAAAATCTCCCCAGAAACCGCACCCGTGCCCAGGTGCCACTGTCCTCTGGATGCCTTTGTGTGATGTGCATTTGGGTGGAGCTTCAGCTTCTCAGCTCCTCCCCCATCCTGAGGGGTGCTGGGGGATCCCAGGCAGATACTGGGACGAAGGCAGGCAGGAAAGGCCACCCTCTCCCTCACTGCCCTAACTCACTTCTTCCTCCTCAGTGCGTCTGGCACCTTACGGCAGGACACAATCAAGCCGTGAGCCCAGGGAGCGTCTGGGGCCCTGGGCCCTCCGTCTGGCTTCACCTCACACGTGGGGACAGTCCCTGGTGAGAGACGCATCTAGAGGAAGCAGCCTCCGCCAAGTGGGCTTCCTCAGCAGATTTCCCACAATTATAATAAAGGCGACTTTCATTACAGGAGCTCACAATAACACAGATAAATAGAAGATAACACCAAGTGGTCTTTGGCAGGGAAAGTACTCTGGGATATCTCTACCAGTCATAAATGAACTCAAAGGACTAAGAAAAAAAAAAAGATGAAAAATAATGAGTAAACTGTCAAACAGAAGTCAAATGGGGCCCCTCATTTAGAAAATCATTGTTCTAGAGAAGATTCCACAGAAGCCAATCTGATGCAGGGGAGCACTGGAGAAATCTCCCCTGGCACCCTCTCTGCACCCCCTCCCTGTCTAGAGCTTCCCCAACTTCTGCGGTGGAAACGATCATGTTACAGGCTGACACGGATTCTGAGCCCATGGGAAGGAAATGCTTTGTGAATTCCAAATATAATTACTGGACTATCATTCAAGAAAAGAACATTATAAGGTTTTAATTGTTTCCTGCCCCCCTCCGTCCTCCCTGGTGATTACAGTGACTTTACATTTCACTTAGTCGAATGGAAAGAATGTGGGGTCTGGAGAAAGAGGGCTGGGTTCAAGTTCCAGTGCAGAACCTCCCTAACTGGGTGACCTGGGGCAAAAGACAACCCCTTGAATCTCTGCTGCCTCTCCCTTCAGCCCAATAGGGTGGCGACATCTGCCTCAAGGGGTCGTTGTGAAGGCTGACAGCAGTAACGTGGGTGGGTGTAAGACCACAGCCTTACAAGAGCCCTGTCGCTTTCCCTCAGGCACCCCTCCGCCTCCTCCAGGGCTGGGATCATTGCTGTCGTTGTCTCTCCCAAGTGTGGTTATAACATCTCCGAATTCCCTTTATGCTTTCCTCTTAGAATCAAAGAAGATATTCCTGGAGGGTCAGAGCTAAACAGAGCCTTACGAATCTTCTAGAATAACCACCCCAGGAACCCCTAGCACACCAACAACCCCACTACCACCACCCGTGTCAACAGGAAAACCACAGCCCCTGGTCGCAGAGCAAGGTGGTGGCCCAGCCAGGTCTCCTGCTTCTGCTGCGCGTGCCTCCCCGTGCAGCCCTCCACATCTCCCCCATGACGCCGGGTGCTTCCTCTCATGGGGCGCCTTGGGCCCCACTGACACGTCTCCCTGCGGGCCACTCATCTTACTTAATAAAGAACAAACAGCCCGCAGGCCGGGAGGGCGGTCAGCTGCAGGGTACCTTGGCATTCTGCAGCGGGGGCTGGTAACTGGACGGCCGATAGAACATCCTCTGTGAGGCGTCGGTGTGGATGTCCCCGAGGAAGAGCTCCTCCACCAGGCGGTCCAGGTTGTGCTGGAGGTACTGCTTCTCCACGCGGATGAGCTGCAGCTCGTGCATGGCGAAGTTCACGGCCTTGGTGCACTCGCAGCCATTCTCTTCTCGCCACAGGTCGTAGGGCACGTCCTGCACCCAGGGGCCCCCGGCGGGCACGAAGCCGGGGCACGTGCGGTTCACCAGCTGGCTGAGCCTCTCGGCGACGGCCTCCGTGTGGCAGACGACCTGCACATTGTGCAGCTGGTAGTCGGCCTCAGTGCCCCCGCGGATGATCCAGGAGGCCTGGCGCAGGCGGACCTTGCCCCGGATGACGAGGGTGTAGGTGGGGCTCGTGCACCTGTTGCCGCCATAATAGAACTGGTAGGCCTTGAAGGTGTTGTTGTGGTAGAATCTGTAGGACCTTGTGATGAACTCTGGGCCCGACCTCACTTCACAGCTGGAGGAGAAAAGGGGAAGGAAGGCATTTTAAAACCCAAAGGCATGCGGAACAGATTTGTTACCCTGTCAAGAAATCATGGTCATGATAACAAACGTTTACTCGGCCGGACATTACTCTCTGCCTTCAGAGACACCAGTTCATTGAATTCTCACGACAACCTCTGAGGAACCTCTGTTTCCATGTCACAGCTGGAGAAACCAAGGCACAAGAGATTAGGGAATGTGCCCCAGGCTCCAAAACCAGCCAGCAGCAGGAGCAGACCAGGAATCCAGGCAGTCTGGCTGCAGGTCTGTGTTCCTGATCTCTCTACACCACATTCTTTCATTCATTTTATGAACAAGCCAGGAGAGCCCAATCCTGCCAGCCTCACTTCCACCTGGCGGCCTGACTGCAGAGAAGTGTCTTCCTTTCTGGTGGGACGAGGGAAGAGTCTAGTGCTGGCCTATGAAGGAAGTATCCTTATGCTAGTGCAAAAATAGTTGATTTCCTGAACAATTCCCTTTTATGGACCTTGTCTAGAGCAGGCAGGTGCTGGATGTCTGTCATCCTGAAATGGAATCCGGTCTGGGGAGAAGTCACTTAGAGGCACTTGCACATTCACCCTCCCATCTAGTGAAAATTAATTTTCCCTCTCCTGGAAAAACAAAGGGTCCATTAGTGAAAAAGCAAAGCTAACATAACAACAGATATAAGGGTCCCTTCTGTCTGTGCTGACAAAATGACAATGACAAAATGGTTTTATGCTGTGGCTTTAGATAAATGCTGGATTCCCAGGCCGGAAATACTTGGATGAGGTCTACAGGGCACAAATGGCTCACAGGAACTGATCACCGCTGTACCTGTGGCCAGTTCCTGTCTCTGCAGCACAGCCCGCACCAGAGAAATGCTGGAGAGTTTCTTCAACACATCGGCCAAAGAGCCAAAGACTCCGTCCTCTGTAACCCTCTGCTAGATCCCACTCTCAGTTATATCATGACTTACATGTCATCAGTTTTGACCTTATAAACCTGCTCCAATCTGTGATATGTATATATATATATATATATATACACACACACATTTTTTCATATATATATATACACAATGTAATATCAGAACTCAATGTGATACACAATATATCACATATCATGTTATATCTATAGTATTTACTATATGTTATTTATAATAATTTTGGTTTGAGCAGATCCAGCATCGCTAAATCAAGCAGTGGGGCTGAAATCTCAAAGGCCCGTGCTTCTCAAAATTGCTAACATTTCCTTTTTTCAGCTCACACACTGGAAAGAGGTAAACATTACTCCAAGCGGGCACCTCCCTCTGGGGAGGGCAGTCAGTGAATGTCCGATGAGGGTGCATGCACAGAAGGCACTCAGAGGAACTCGGCAGAGTCTGCAGAGAAGGCTTGGAAGGAGACAGACGTAAGGCTTCTCCCCCCTAGGAAGGAGGCTCCCTTTGGCGTGAGTGGTGAATGCAGTTTAACTGCTCATCTGGGCACTGGTGGTGGTGTGCCTCGGGGGGCTCCAGAGCTCGGCGCTCTGAGCATCTCAAGTCCTCCACACTCCACGGACCCACCACCTCCCTCACCTAGGCCTCCTCGCCGCTAGATGCACCTGCTGCGTCTTTTAATTGGTCAACCTCACATCACTTTTCTACCACTCAGCCAGGTGCCTCGTATGAAAGCATGGTCTTTGCTGCAAACTCGTCAAAGACCTTCCAGTTCTGCTCTTGGATGGTAAGTCCAGTTCGGACAGACGTGCTCTGGCTGGCCTTGCCCGCCTCAGGATCCTCCTCTGGAGCTGTTCTCCCCAGATCAGACACCCAGGTTTACTGCACCTCAACTACAAGGATTCTGGGTCAGTTGTTTCTCCAACCCAGCCTTTGCTAGTTCTTCCAGATGGAAAGCTCTTCCCTGGGTCTTTGCACAGCTAACGACATCCCAGCTCAAGTGTCCTCTCCTTCGGTAGCCTTTCCTGACCCCACCCCCATCCTAAAATAAGGTCCCTGGTATTCCCCTTTAGCACCTGTTGTTTTTTTCCCTCTTCATAGCACTTCTTTGCATGTTTATTTGAAAAATTCCTGAAGACAGGGACCATGTCTTGTTTTGTTCACTGCTATGTACACAAAATCTAGAACAGTACTTGGCACACAGTAAATAGTTGTGCAATCAATAAATATTTTTTTTGAATAAAATGATAAATTATTAAAAGCACATCGCGTTCAGGCTGTGCAAATATTTACCATCTCCTTATTTTAAGAAACCCCATCTTTAGAAAAAAATAAAACCTCTGGGTCTTCATCATCTTATAAAATTCCTTTTTTGTCTTCTCTGTGTGCATTTGATCCCTCCCCAAGGTACCTGGAGGCTGCAAGGGAGAAGTGATTAGATCCCAGAGTGAGCCTTGTTAATTCTCAACAATTTAATGGGTAGGGGAAAAACTGCAGGTCTGCCTCTAGGCTATTTTTAAAAGCTCTAATGGAAGATAAGCCAGAGCTCAAACTGGGATAAATCTCAGCTCTGCAACCTGGAAAAGAGTCCAAGATCTACGCCCTGGCTAGTAGAGGTAGCCTGAGTACTTTTTCACGTACTCTTAGAACCCTGAAGCCGTATATTAAATTACCAGAATATGGCTAGAATATTTAGACCATCAGAACCTTGCAAGTCATGTTTCAGGGTTGGTGAAACACAGACTCCTAATTTCACTTGCTAATGGTTTCTTTTCATACACGAGTGGTCCCACAGACTTCGGTAAACAAGGACCCATTCACTCACACCCCTTGGTTAACAGTGGTACATCTCTGCTTTAGCTAAGATTTCTACAGTACTTAGCTCTGTTTCTTTACCAACCAGAGTTTCAAAGTGTCGCTTGGCTTTTAGTTAGAACTTAGATAACACCTACACCATTGCAGATAGGAGAGAGTCTCTGTGCATCTGAGAAACCCTAAGAAAGGCCTTCCATAGACGTTGTGCTCTCTGGTCCCTCCCTGGCCCGGTCCAGCCCTGGCCCTCTTACCCAGTAGACACCCAGTGGCCCTCGATCGCTGGTGGCATCTGCACAGTGATCCTGGCGCCATTGTGGAGATGTTTGAGCATGTGATGGCACTGTGATTCCTTGAAAGCCCTCCAGGCACTTTTCTCTAAGGATCTGGGATGGGATCTGCTGTCAGGATGAAGGAGGGCAGAACCCTCTCCCAGCCCTGAAAGAGAAAAGTGAAAGTTCGCTGAAAGGAGAGCTTGCAGCAGACAGGAAGGGGTCAGGCTGAGGAACTGCTCCTTGGCTGGAAATCACTGCAAGTGGGAAACGCACTCCTACCCCGCCACGCTTATCACTGTCTCTGTTCTCGTGGAGTTCACATCTCAAAGGCAGAGGTGTCCCTGGAGACCGTTCCCCAGGTGGGAAAGCCGAGGCCCATGGAGACAACACGGACTCGCGGGAGGTCTCTTGGCTAGTTCCTGGAAAAGCCTGAGCTCAAATCCGTGCATCTGTGAAGCAGCAAATAAGGTCGTGCATCCAAACGAGCAGCTTACAGTGCAGGCAAATGAATGTAACAGGGACTGAAGAGAAAAAGGAACATGTCCCAAGGGAGGAGTAAGAAAGGGGTCGTGCAGGGACCCATTTAGGGGAGGAGGGGGAAGAGTGTGGAAATCAGCCTCAGTGGAAAGGGAAAGGGAATTGTGATGGAGGGGAGAAAGGCCCAGGAACAACTCGGATAGACTCCCATCTGACATGTGCTCCCTGGCTTGGCTCCCAGCTGTTCCCGCCAAGCCTTCCATCCTCTGGTTCTGTCTCTGGATGGACACCCTCCACGGGGCTGCCCATCAGTCGGGTATAAGTCGTATTACCCGCCCTACAGTGGGGAAGTGTGGGACACTTTCGCCCAGTTACATTCCCACTCCAACTCTTCACACCCACAAAGTCGGTGACAATACAGGGTTCTAATAGGAATAACTACAAGAAGACTGTACATTTTTATTTCCCATGGGTAAAGGGATATTAGGACTAAGTTTGTCTTCAGTATAAGTGGTTTATGTTGCCGGACACTTAACCATGCAAAATAGTCACCAGCCCCACGTTCAGAATAAAGCCATGCTGGCAAATGAAGTTATACTCTGAAAACCCATTGTTTTGAGATTCACTCCTGAAGTAATTAACACATTAATACGACTTCATCGTGGACCTACTAAGTACTCAGTACCTTGTTAGCAACCCCCCCCGCAAAACACCAGTTAGACAAATGTATAAAAACAAAATAGAAATATACACGAAATAAATAAAATGCATCTGTTAGAATGCTACCTATGAGGGGGCAATCATATATTTTTTAATCAACACCTTAATAACTTCATAGAGAAACCATGGCTTACAAGAGAAAATTTAATTTAATTTAAAAATGAAACGTTAGACCCAGAATATGGTGACTTACAGCAACATGATGAAATCTACTGGGGAAACTCAGACCCACAGGTTGATAACATTCAGATATTTGTACAATATTCAGATTTTCAGATATTTGCCATGATTCAGAGGGCTGAACGAATCCTTTGTGGAAAGTCCTTGGTACTGAGAAGACAGCAGTCTCCACGTGGGAAGTCTGGGGCTTTCCTCTGAGCAACATGCTGGCCGTGGGCTAGAGCAGGGATTATTCTTATGTATCTTAAATGAAGCGAACAGGGAACGAGGCAGAGACACCTATGGGTACAGTTCAACTAAATGACAAGTGTGAAAAAAGATTCTAAAACGAGATGATGGTGCTGTGTTCAAATGGCATGCAACCTCACCACCAACCCCGTGTCGCCCAGCCAGGTGATTGGGACCCCAGCCAGAATGAGAGAAACACTGAAATCTGAAATCCACGTTGGGTGGTGTCGATGCTCGTGGCTGTTCCATGAGGACCTTCTTTCCCGTGGCCCCTGCTTCCAGGGAGGAGGGAAGAGTGGCATTTCTCGGTACCCTTTCTGCCTCCCTCATTCACCCTTCCCCAGTGAAGCCTGGTGCAGGATGGAGAAGGAAACAAGTGTGTGTGACCACGCCCTTTTTCTTTGCCAAACTGGCCTGTTTTCAAAATATAGTTCACCCTTGAACAACATGTTATATGTTTTATGTACTGTATTCTTACAATAAGGCAATCTAGAGGAAAGAAAATGTTCTCAAGAAAATCATAAGAGAAAATAAATTTATAGCACTGTAGTGTCTTTATTGAAAAAAAAATAGTCCACATGTAAGTGGACCCACTCAGTTCAAACCTGTGTTGTTCAAGAGTCAACTGCTCGTGTATCTTGATCAGCTCCCACACTCGCCACGTAGTAAGGACCCCACCCCTTCCGATGCTTGACTGTGGCACTAGGCCAGGTGGAAAGTCTGAAAACTTCAGGGGTGAACTGTTAGCAATCCTATCCTGGCCATCATCTATACGGTATCTTCTGATTTTTATCACAATCCTCATGTTTTCATGTCTTCATCTGTCTGAGACCTCTGTTGATCTGTCAGTTGGCTTTGAACTAGAGGAGGGAGAGGGGGTACTATGGACTATACCTCCCACCAATCCCACGAGTTGTAATTATCCTGATGATGGGAAGCATTTCCTGAATTCCCTGTCAGGCAATCAAGAAGTGAAAGACAGTACAGCTTGCTGTCTCTGGTAGGTCAATGGACTGTGTGATCAATTACAATGTTAATTCAAGTTACAAAGCAGTGGGAGTTGGGGAAGGCTCTGCTTTAAATGCGACACTAAACATTTAGTAAAGAACCGTCAGCTCGCTATCAACCAAGCTATGTTCTAAAATTCGATTTGTAAGCCCCTTTATACCCCGCAACTGTTTTCCTGTAAAGATGATGAAAGCCAGGAGGATAGTGGGTATGGGCGAAATATCTGGAGCTAGGCTGCGTGAGTTTGAAACTGGATCTGCCACTTAAAGGATTTCTCTGGATCTAAGACGTCAAGGATTGTTAAGATGCATCATTATTTTACTACTAGTGACAAAACACTTGCATTTAAATGAGGACACAATGCCTGAACTACAGTCCCGAGATACCCCGAATCAGAGTAGCATTTGCTACTCTGACATCGCTTTTATCTGTTGCAAGAGATTTGACAATGTCTCTTGCCTCCGGCTGCAATGCTTCACACGTGACAGGCAATATGTTTGCTTTGCAAGGATCTCAACAGCAAAACAACAAACACAGCCACACCGTTTTGTGGGTATCTTCCTTTCCAGGTAATTGATCACTGCTAACATGAGAAAATATAGAATTGCAGTTATTCTTCCAGCGATAAGTATTTGCCTCATTGATGTCACACTAACGCTCTGCTGCTCTATTATGAGGCCACTCCAATTTTCACAGTGGTTTTTCTTTCCAGCGCAAAGAGTGCAATTTATCAGTAAGTTACGGAGAAAGCAACCAAGCATGCGGGGCTCAAACGTTTACTCTACTTTCAAAACCAACCTGTCTGCAACTAACCCATAGACATGGAGTCACAAGGACACACATAAGGGAAGTGATGGGATGACAGTGTGTGCCACTATGTCCAGGTTCACAGAGGCAAAGGCCGTATCACCCCCTGACTGCTCCCGGCAGGCTAACAGGGACTGGAACCCCCATCGACCATAAGATGCATATCCACTGCAGAGATCTTAAAATGGGAAGAAAATGTGTTTCTTACAATCGATGAAACACACCATTAGCACTGTGACCTTAAACAAATGACTTAACCTCACCAAGCTTCTGTGTACTCATCTGTAAAAAGGGGATAACACTACCCATCTCTTAGGGCTGGTCTCAGGATTATCGGAGACTGTCTTCCTTAGCACAGGCACATAGTTCTCATTAAATGTGTTATTATTTTAAATAACGATTAGGCTCTTAGACTGCCCTCAAAAAGTCCATTCTAACTAATAGAACAGCTAAAATAATGGGAAAAGTCATCCAGAGCCAGGCCCCTCTGGGCTCTGAGAATGGCACGGGGCTCCCCGGCAAAGTTAACTGGTGACCCTGATGCAGAAGAAGGTGGGACCCAAAGCACCGGGCTCTGTGGTTGTTGACGAGTTCTACTCAGTTTAACAAATACCTATTCACTCTTACTTTGTATATTTCAGGAGCTGGAAGCATGACCAAGAATGAAGGTAAGTTTTTCTGACCTTGAGGCTCTTAAGGACTCATTGGCCTGGATGTCAAAGAACAAGGGTGGAGATGATGAAGGAGGGCCCTGGGAAGGAAGCTGGGAGTTCAAAGGCAGAGGAAGAGGGAGTGGTGGTCAGGATTTGCATGGATCGTTCATAAGGCCAGTCACACAGGAAGGGAGCCTACAGTGATGCTTTCTAACCGAGGGTGGAAGAAATAAAACCCCAGAACCGCCAACACACAAACCATTTGAAAGCAGGCAAAAGATCATTACATCACTTGGGTTTCTAGAGACATATCTCCACTTGGCCATCGCTCTCATCAGACAACGAGTAAAGCTCACAGACCCAGCAAGGCTGTCAGGGGAGGAGAGTGGTAGCGTGAGCAGCCAGATGGAGAAGAACTCTTCAGTTAGCACAGCTTCTCAGCACACAGTGAGTTAGGGTTTGCACTCGTGGCTGATGCTATATTTTTAGCGTAGAAAAAATGGGATTTGTTCCCTTTCTATCTTTGCCCTTTGAAGTACCCACCACCTTGGTTACCATTAAGGAGCAAAATTAAATGGGTCACGTGAGGGGCGCCTGGGTGGCTCAGTCGGTTAAGCGTCCGACTTTGGCTCAGGTCATGATCTCACAGTCCGTGAGTTCGAGCCCCGCGTCGGGCTCTGGGCTGACGGCTCAGAGCCTGGAGCCTGCTTCAGATTCTGTGTGTCCCTCTCTCTCTGCCCCTCCCTCGTTCATGCTCTGTCTCTCTCTGTCTCAAAAATAAATAAACATTAAAAAAAAAATGGGTCGCGTGAAAGTAGGACCTGCTGTACGGTAGGAGAAACTCTTTGGTCTGCAGTCGACTGCCAACAGTGGTCTCCAACGTTTACTCGTTTTGTCTGGTGTGGAAACTCTGGGAGGCCTTCTCATGAGTGCTACTTCTATTAATTGGCTTAGAATTAAAAGGCCATTTGAAGCACCAAGTCTAGCTGCAATAGAGGTCAGGTATAATAGCTCTCCTTATCCCCCAAGACTTCCTCCTCTGTTTCAGCCATGGTGTGCCCTCCAAGGAGACCAGCCTTACTAACCCAGGGACCCCTTTGTTCATTGTATCGCTCAGAGTATGTCAACTCCAATTTGGGACTGAAACTAGTAACTCATTCATCAGAATGAGAAACCATCAGAATGGTTCTGAAGGGCCAGGCTCTGTTCTAGGCACTGAAGCTACACACATTATGCCCTGAGGGAGTCTCAGTTGGGCCAGAAACCAGACCCCGAGTGGGCTTGTAGAGGGCCTCATAAGGACAGAGAGAGCAGTCTCTAAATTCATCCTTGGAGGGTTCATGGAGGGGCAGCCATGTCTCAAACACTGAACCAAAGTGGTCTAGGCAGAGTGTGCAGCCTATCCAAACATAAAGAGGCGGACAGGAGGGGATCACATAGGAGGAACTGGGGATAGACTCAGGGAGGGGGGACCACAGGGCGGCCCATGACAGAAGAGCAGAGAGGCAGGGCCGTGATCAAGAGCGTCACTGTCATATTGAGTGTGCATTTCACTGGAAAGGTGAAGAGAAACCATCAAAACACTTTAAGCTATGTCACAGCACAATAAGAATTCCAATTGGGGAAGATCACTTTTCCCATTTTCGGAGGGATGGGAAACAGATAGGAAAGAGGAAGATCCATTATGAAGCTTCTACTATGGGTCAGTGTATCGTCTGGTTCAGTGTATCATTTTTGCCTGAATAAATGAGAAGGGAACCACTCTGGACAAATAGCAGTAAATCTCTTTTGTAGTCTTGGGAGTTTTTTGTACTGGCCATCTCTTGCGTGTTGTAGAGAAGGTATATGAGAAGTTATAGTCAAAGAAAGGAAAGGGGGGGGGAATGGAGGAAGGGAGAAAGGAAAATAGGAACCTATACTAATTTAGCACTACATCTGAAATAAAACTTGTGCAAAATATTTCTATGTCCTACTTTAATTTTAAATTGTGTAAGTCCGTCATCCTGGTACTTAGCAGTGTAGTAATCAAGGATGGTGACTATCATAATGGTTCCTGAGTATTCCTATTATTTATACTAAACGCGCTTGTTATGTATAATAGCTTTTTTTTTTTAATTTTTTTTTCAACGTTTATTTATTTTTGGGACAGAGAGAGACAGAGCATGAACGGGGGAGGGGCAGAGAGAGAGGGAGACACAGAATCGGAAACAGGCTCCGAGCCATCAGCCCAGAGCCCGACGCGGGGCTCGAACTCACGGACCGCGAGATCGTGACCTGGCTGAAGTCAGACGCTTAACCGACTGCGCCACCCAGGCGCCCCATATAATAACTTTTTAAAACCTCCACTTAATTGGATTACCTATGTAACTGGAAGTGTTGACTAATCACAATATCTAGTTGTTGAAAATTCTGCCATTGTGTGTTGAACGCAATTGACATTTACGGTCTTCCTTTGATGATTTAGGTTCTCAAAGTGGCTCAAGGTCATTACTAGGAACATCAGTCCTTGTAGGATGGTAATTTGGATACAGAGATACTGGGGTGAACAGGTAATAACTCTGTTTAAGCCATGAAAGTTTTTTTTTCCTCATTTTTTTAATAAGACAAGAGTGACAAAGTCTGTGTGCGGGAACGCGGGTGCGAGTAACATCAACAATTTGGTTCACTGAGGATTCTAGACATTTTGGCTAATTGAGAAGACTAGCTCATTGGGTTCTCATTTATTAAGATTTTTGCTGCAAATGAATCCAAGGGAAAGAGCATCTCAAAGGATTAAAAACCAACACCCCTACAATAAGAAAGTGACTGTGAATTCAGTCCCAAAGGCAGCTTTGGGTGGGTCATGTAATATGTACCTTTTATCTGTTTAAAAGTAAAAATTATAGTAATGGTAATAATAACTAAAGTCGATGGGTTATATAGATTGCCAGTCTGCGACACCAACTAAACTGGAAGCTCTCCACAGCATCGTGCCCTGTCCGGCAGAGGTCCAAATCAGGAAAATGACTTCACCATAAAATGGTCTCCAGCATTGGGTGGGGGGGGGGGGGGGTCCCCTGCTGGGCTCAGATAAAATTATGATGACAAATACGTACTTCTTTCAAGTGAGTGTGGGGGAAAAAAGTAGATTCTGGAAAGAAATTATTCATCTATTGAAAAAAAATTAATTCCTGAAGGTTTCAGGATGTAATTCTACAGATTACCATTTCTAGAGAACTAAATGAGACCCTGGAGCTCTGGAGGGTTTATTCACGTGTGTGCCTGTGTGTGTGTGTGCGCACACATGCACACACACAAATGATTTACTCCCAGGGAATAAATCATTCTATACTAGTAATCCAAAATGACTGTAGAATGACCTTAACCACTATCATAATTGTAACAGTCTACTGTTCAGAGGCTGAAAACTCTCAATGATATCAATAAAAAAAAACATAGAGTTCCCAAAATGAAGCATAGGGTTGACCACCTACACAGAGATTTATACCCTAAATACAAAGCATATGGGACCAGGTGACTGTTTATACCACCGAATTCACCAGATTATGCATTCAGAAAGCAGTTCTTGGCATAGTTTTCAGAGGGAATGAATATAGTACCTCTCCTACAGTCATCCATGGCAAAGCTTGTTCCTAAACCCACAGTGTTGTCAGGAAGCAAGCCAATCCAGGGACAGGGACCAAACAGAAGAGTGAAGGGTGGGGGTTTGGGGAGGAAGCAGGGGCTACTTGCGTTTTGAAAGTCAATATTCATTCATTCACCAAGTAGCTGAGTGCCTACTACCTGTGAGGTTCTCTCTCAAGCATGGGACATTGTTTATAAATGAAAGGAAAGGTAGGTATACCCCAAGTCCAAATCACCAACTTTTCAGTAACATTAAAATTTCTGAATTTTCTAGATATATTCCAGAGTTTTTCACCTATCTAGATTGAGAACCAAAAGCTCCAAACTGCTTTACGTGTCGTAAAATGCAAAATTAGTGGGGAAGGAAACAATTTTCCAGCACACTGGGACTGAACTAATCTTTGATCAGGTCAGTCTTTAGAATATGTGGTTGAATGCTTCAAAAAAATTTCAAGAGCTAAATAAGCATAATGTGAAAATATTAACAATGGTTGTCTCTGGGTAGAGGGTCTTGAGCGATTCTTTTCTTGCTCATTTCGCATGCTCCTGTTTTCAATAATGTGACATATAGTACTTGGATAACCAGAATGAGAAAGTATTCTCAAGTTAGAACTGGTGTGATATGTAAAAACCCAAAGCAGATAAAATGTGACTGATTAGATTAAATGAAGGTAATTACTTGGCCATGAAATTGCCCAGCCCAATTATATAAGCAGTCATTACTGTAAATGTATGCTTTACCCTGGATTCTGCTAGATAAGCCCCAGCACAGTTTTCCATGTGCTGGAATAAAAGCACGCACGCATTGCAGACAAACTGGATTTTACGACCATGTGGGTAGCTGTGCCTACCAAACTCTTATCCCAAATTGTTTTTTGAGACAAAAGCTAAAAGAGCTGCTTTGCCAATCTTTAAGCCTTTTTATCTAAAGGATATTATATTATAATAAAGTCAAGATTTCAAATTCCTGGCTCCATTCAGCTGTCGTTGCAAAGGAGGTAATTTTCGATGTCCTTTTCTTCTAATGCCACAGTCCCCAGGCTAGACACTGGGGTTGAACCGGAGCCACAGACTGCGAAATTTGCATGTTGCCTCTGAAACTGACTACTGCTGCCTGCCACACCCGTCCTCTTCAGCTCGGTCGTGTGCATGTGCGTGCATGTGTGGTGCGTGCGCATGGAGTGTGTGCGTGGTGTGCACGTGGTACGTGTATGTTTGGCGTGGTTTGTGGCGATTCTCAGCAGGGAAAATACTGCAGTCATCTAGAGCCTGCCATGCTCCCAGCTCTGCTTTTGTTTCCTCGCCCTTCGATATTCTTTGGGGCTCTGCAGGAAAGGCAGTGTGCATCTCCTCACACCTCCTGTCCCTAGCATGCAGGGCCTCTTGGCCCAGAGTAGGACCTCATAAACGTACCTCCTGAACGAGTGGTTAGCCGAAGGAAACGGGACAACTCCCACAGAACAGAATACTCTTAATGATTTTAGGGCGACACTGTATCATTTCTCTGACCTAGATACCTATCATGTGACTTTCCTGAAAAATTCTATTCCCGCATTAGAGAGAAGGAAACAAGGATCTATACACACGAAATCTTAACACGGCAAGAAGTTGTGCGTGGATGACGGTGGCAGGTTCTGTGCTTCAACTACATACACGAGACTCTATAGAAGACATGTCCTCCTGTGTTAGCTGTCAGCAGATGTATACAATCACTAACATCTCTTTTTATGTTTCTAGTCTTAAACGTTCTATGCTCCACTTTAATTGATTACATCAAGTTGTCATCAGTCTGTCCCTAAGCAGTATATAATTACTCAGTCATATCATCCACTTAATGGTTGATTCTCTTCTCATTTGGGGAGAAAAAAGAATAAATTTGGCTATTATAGATCTGCCTGGCCACATGTTTGAAGCAAGTCCATTTATTTCACAAGAGAATATTTAACATCTAAGACCCTTGCTCCCTGTTATGTACTAATGAGTCATATTTCTTTTCAAGATTTCATTTTATGACCAACAGGGAAAGGGCGCAGGAAACACAATGTTTTCTTGGTTACAAAACCGGTCTTCAGAAAAATGGTATTTCAAAGATTCCTATCTTACCCTAGTTAAGGGTTTCCTTAGATTTTGTTGGTGAAGGTATCATTTGGAAATCTACAGGTTTTGTGTGTGTGTGTGTGTGTGTGTGTGTGTGTTTCAAGTTTTGCTAGAATATGCTTGAATGAAAGGGAATGGCTCAAAAGTGCCTTCACCTTTCAAAAAAGTCAATGAATTCTGAACAAGTAAACAGCTCTGGGGAATAGAACATCTCCCCCAGCATCAGTTCCAAAACTTAAAATCAAAGGTTTCCATTAGCAAAGAGAGTCAGCACTTTGCTGCGCATTAAAGCACCACTTATTCTGGAATACCTCATGCTAATCTGTGTTTCTGGAGCCGAATGATTTTTGTGGCTTTTCATCTAAGCAAAGAAAACAGTGATAATGGACATCTTCCAGCTGCATTCTTCCGTGACATTCAATAGGTTTTTTTTGGATTAAGAAATGCAATTGTTTTCAGAAGCTGAAGGAGAAGAAAGTAAAACTGACATGTATACTTTTATTCCATCAAATTTTGAACTTGAGTTTTGCACTACATTTACAGCTTTACAAAACAGCAAAAACAAACCACAGGCTCGAGTCTAGCTGGAGCCTAACTTACTCACCAATAGGAGCCGGGGGTGATTTATGACTTGCAATGAGTTGAAATAAAAGTAACCAACAAACTGAACAAAGACTGGAGGCCAAACATCATAGTTTCTACAGCATCCTCATGCAGAATCTTCATGAAGGCCCTGTGCCCTTTTAAATCTCATTAATGTGACTTGCAGGTGTAACAATCTATAAATGTCTGAAACTACATTTATTAAAGTTGGTCACAAATACACTCATAACTCTAGAAAATGTGTTTTTACCTACTAATAGTTACCATGAATAGACAAATAATGTCCTATGGTTAGCAAAATAAAATGCCTAGGTATCGAGGGAAAAAAATCATTAAGCCATTCTAAAAAGATCTCAGGTAATCTTCAGACTCATAACTATTAAAATATATGATCAAGTTCATCTGTCACTACCAAATTTGTAAATGCTTGTAAAACCCCTCCCTATAGAATAGGACACATTCATCAAGGCATTCTCCTGGATTAAGTTGATTAACACCCATTTTCTGTTAAAATTACTTCCATCGGGTAGAATCAGGAAGAAAAAGGGGAGAGGGAGCATACTCCATTCTTTCTTGGTGCTTTACACTATCCTAACGAATTATGACAAGCCCTTCTTAAATCCCAAGGATTCATGCATTGCACAACTATTCCATCTGTTTATTTTTTGTGCTAGGGTCCAACACTCCCTGCAGGATCTAAGTTGATCTTTGAGCAACTTCAGTGTTAATAATTTTGCCATTGCAGATTCACTTTGAAATTGGATAGCTTTTTGCAGGGTATCAATGTCATCCAATTAAACTTCGCAAACTCCTTTTTTATCTTACATCCTCTTCGTCACACAGGCACACACGTGCACACAAGCACGGGGTCTGCCCCCCTCCCCCTTCCTCGGGTTACAGTGCAGACTGGCCCCTTCCTTCCTCCCTCCCACCACAAGGTTCTCTCCCCAGCACCACCGGGTCTGGGTAAATCGCTCGTTCCAAGACGTTCAGGCCAACACGGACTCAAATTTGGAGATTAGGGGCTACATTCACTAAGGATATACTTGGGCTCTTATTACGAACTATTAGTTACTATCCCAGCTTGGACTGGCGGGGCCCTAATTACAACCCCCACCTCTGAAAAGAGAGAGAGAAAGTTGGGAATGAGACGGTCCACACTGCACATCTGAGGACCACTTTTGTAGTGCAAAAGGCAATGAGCTTATGCGAAAAAATTCTGTTTATGCCAAACTCTCAAGTAATTTCTCATTTCAAAAGTCATTTGACCACACTGCCATTTTTGCTCACAGATATTACAACAGATTTTTTTAAGGGGACAATTTTGTCTGTTTCATCTCTCTCACCCTCTTTTTCCCCCCTGGTGTGTGTGGCAGCTGCTGTTTGATCTGTTCATTGGCTCTGATTTGTTTCATGTTTCAGCCAAAGATTAAAACTGCTCTGTAATTCTAAGCAGATGGGCCTAGGAGTGCAACCCTATAATTATACCTTCTCTCCCCGGCCCTCGAACTGCAAGCCTTCCATCCTGACTTTTAAAGTCTGGGATCACTGGGGCTCGGGGTACACACCTTGGCAATCAGGCAGGTCTGGCCCCACCAGACACCTTAGCAGGGCTGCAGGGCTGGAGCTGTCTGCCCTGAAGCCCTACTACAAAGAAAAGAGCCACTTCTAGCCCCTGGATTCTCCCCCTCTTCCCTTCCTAGATCTTGGGGGGGGGGGCGGGGGGGGGTGGGGGGCACAGCTTGGTCTTCAGTGCTGGCAACAATGCATCAATGCATTCTGAAGCTCCATCCTGCTGCAGATCCTCAGAAACCCAGAGTGTCCTCGAGGGTGCTCATCTGCCCTGCAGGGGTTGTGGAGGCCACGGCGTTGACGCTCTGCCGAAATGTCAGGTGTCCACCATTAGGGAAAGTTCACTCTGGACTTCTGAATCAGCACAGTGCGTTCTGCCCACCGCCTGCAGCGAGCATCAACACCAACCTACCACAACATCTGCCTTATTTTTCTCAGGGCAATTCCTGGAACTCTGAAAGCGCTGATGAGTTCTCCGGCTAAGGGGTTACCGGAGCCCCTGAGAAAATGCGGCACACGAAGCGCAGAAACAAAACCATCCAGCGAGAGTATGCGGGAGATGAGGCGTCCCGTCCCGGAGAACCTTAGCAGACTGGTTTTAATGACTACACCGTGGCCATGAAAGTGTCCCCTGCTCCTTGAACTGCACCCAGTCCACTTGGGAGAGAGCCCCATCGCCACACCTCGGGAGGCACCAGTCCTCTCTGAGGCCACAGAGAAACCCGCGCGGGCTGCTTTTCCCCCTTAAACGACCACAGTTTCGCTTTACAGACCCACAAAAGCCTGGACCACATCAAGAGCCCCTCCGGCAGGCGCCGTGACACTTTGGAGACGGGATCGCCAAGCCTGCGATTTCATGACAGTCTGGACTCTGAAAATCCAACAGGCTGCGTAAAAGTTTTCCCTCGGACTTGAAGCAATCCATTCAGGAGCTAAAAGGTGTCTGTGTGTGAGCTCTGCACCCTTCCAGAAAGCAAGCTCCAGCCGCAAACCAGCTCCGGGCGCCGCCGGGGAACCCGCGAGCCCCCCTCCCGGGGGGGGGGGGCGGGCAGGGGATGGGGGTGGGAGCAGCGGCTGCGCCCGGGTTCCGCGGCGCCGGCGGAGGAACTCACCGTGAAGCAGGAGGGCCGGGAACAGGTACGCGAGCAGGAGGCGGCACAGACCGGACATCTCCAGTCCTCCTCCGGGACCGCGCGAGCCGCCCGCCGGCCAGGGACGCCGCTCCCCGGGAACGGCCGCGGCGCCGCGCGCGCTCTGTCCCCCCGCCTCCAGCCCGGAGGACGCGACGAGGCGGCGGCGCCCGGCGAGGCGGGCGAGGCGAGCGCGGCGGCGCGGGGACACGGGCGGCCGGCCCAGGCCCCGCGCGTCAGGCGGCCGCGGCGCGCCCCATGCCCCAGGGGCGCGGCGCGGGGGCTGCGGGGCGCGCGCTCCCTGGGCGCCGTCGGGCCCCGCGCGCCCGGCCCGGCCCTGTCCGCGCTCCCGGCCTTCAGGCTCCCGTGCCGTCCGCGTCCCGTCCCGGCCGCCGCCGCCTCTGCCGCCGCGCGCCGCTCGGAGCTGCAGTGGCCGCCACCGCCGCCGCAGCTGCAGCGTCTCTTCATATTTCCCGAGCGCCGCCGGCGGGGCGGCCGTGCCGCGGGCCGGGGGAGGGGCCGGGGGAGGAGTCGGGGCGGCGACGCCGCGCCACCGCCTCCCGGGCCGCCGCCGGGGGCCGGGGGCGCGGAGACTTGAAAGGGCGGGTGGGGCACCGCCTCTCCAGCTTCCCCTTCCAGCCTCCTCCTTGTCCTCCTCTCCAGCCCCTTCGCCTCCTCCCGCCTCCTCCCGCCTCCCGCTCCCCTCCACCTTCTTTTCCCCTCCCGTTTCTTATCCTCCTCCCTCCCGCCGGCGCCCCCTCTCCTCGCCCTGGGCTCAGCGCCCCTTTCCCCCTCCATCTCCTCCTCTTCGGCCTCCGCGCACCCGCAGGCCAGGAAAGAGGTGCCCTTCGCCGTCCCGGCCTCCCCGCGTTCTCCGTCTCCCCCCGGGCACTCTGGACTCTTTCTCTCCCCTCCCCAGAGGTGGAGGCACCACTTTTGAAAGTTGTTCCGAAAAGGGGCGGGGAGGGCGCTGTAGAGCTAGGGGGCTCATGGCGAGGGAGGTGGGGGTCTGAGAAAAGTCCACTTGCAACGATTGGGGTGTGTGTGTGTGTGTGTGTGTGTGTGTGTGTGTGTGGACGCGTGTGTGGACGCGCGCAGGAGAGAAAGGAGACGAGGAGAGACAAGAGGTTACTGCAAAAAGAGGAGTTGTGAGTTCTGGAAAATTGCTCAGGGTGGCGACGCTGCAGTGCCTACTCCCTGTGGGGGGGGGGGTGCAGTGTGCGCTTTAACCGGCCGTCCTACCGGGTGAGCAAGGAGCCCGGTCACAGCCCCAACCTGTGAAGCGAATGGTGTAGGCAGCAGGAGCCCTTGCTTCCCCCGCCCCCCGCCAGCCTTCCAGGAGGCAAATGACTTGTTGAAACACGGGAGAAATCTCTGAGAACCACTCGCTGTCGATCTCCAAGAAAGTGCACAGAGGCCCGTTTTCTGGTTCCTCCTCTCTCCCAGCCCAAATCTTGATTTTGTTTATGTTCTGTGGGCCTTTGGGGGGTATGGTCAATTTTACAGACCCAAAGGCAGGAACGGCTTCCACTTTGTTCATTCCCCAGAGCCCTGGTACAAGCTGTTTGCCTACAGGGCAGCTCCCCTGGGCTGATGTGCCAGGGCTCCCTGATTTATCTGGAGGTCCCTCCTCTGCGGAGCTCCTCCACGGGCCATTCAGCAGCTCCCAGGAGGTTTAACCAGGCTCCTAGGCTAAATGTCACCTCCTCCTCACACTGGGATAAGGGAGCAGCCACGGGACCAGATGAATCAAGAGACCGTTTCTTGCCTCTGCTGCTGTTTTTCATAAATAAAACACTTAAAAAGAATGCCTGACTTCCCAAGAGAGTTCTCTGCCCCTTTGAACAATGTAACAATTCAACTCCTTGTGCTCTAAAGAATACATTTGACAGTTTCTACTTTTCCCTTCTTTTCTTTCTTTCCTCCCTTCCTTCTTTCTTCTTCTTCTTTTTTTTTTTTTTGAGAAAGCCATGAGTCTTTTGATGTGATAGTGCTGACACTGTTTGATGTGCTTCAATTTTTATCACCATCATTATCATCTTTCCATCTTTAATACGAGGGATCATAGCATGTACCACCTGCCTGGCTCACAAGGATGTTGTGAGGGTTACGTGCCAATGTTTGCAAATCTCAAAGATGAAAGACTAGCTGTGTGCGAGAGAAGGGAAAGCAGAGCAGCAGCATTATTTTGTGTTGGGCTTGAATCTCTCTGGGCTCACTTTGTCCCCCGGTCTCCGGCTTGTCCCTGTTACGAGGTTTGGGTAGCAGACTATGACTGGTTGGATTTGAATGTTGCCCAAAGGTCAGTCGTGTTTAAAGCAGGAACTTGATTTCCTCACGAATGTTGGGCAGTTGGAAATGATGTAAACAGCATACTTGGCTGCTTAAGAAGAACATTAGCCTTGTCACCAAGAACACATACTAGGCAGTGTTTCACTTTTCTATGCCTCCTGGTCATTTGATGCTTTTCTAGCCTATCCGCGAATATTTGAAACAAGCAAGCAACAGGACCGAATGTTAGGGTTGGTGTGTTTATGAATAGGCACTGGGTGGACAGTAATTGAAAAATGTTAAGGTCATTCATCACATGTTAGCAGAAAAATTAGGTAATATATTTAGTTAAATAATTACTTGATTCTGTTACTTAAAAGGAAGAAGGAGGAGGAGGAGGAGGAGGAGGAGGGGGAGGAGGAAGACAAGGAGAAAACCAGCAGGCCAGCCAATAATTTGGTGTCATCTTGACAGTCAAATTGATTCAATTTTTGTTTTCCAACTGGTTTTACTGGTGTTGTATAAACATAGCCAGGATGATGTCATCATTTGAAAATGTGTTTTTGCCAGTTTATTTTCCACATGTAGTGTCATAGGTTTAAATGTCCGACTCTCAACTCTCAGCATAACATCCAGCCAGAGTCTCTGCTCCCTCATAGCCTTCCGCCTTGTCGTAGGAGTAGGGTTCACTCTCTGTGTTAAAGTTTAGTTTTACCCTGAGTGTACTCTCTTCTGGAAGAGAATAATGAAAACGATGTTAGACATTTGTCTTAGAGTGATTACACAGTGTGTGGCTATCTGCTTAAAGTAATACAGTTGGGATGAGGGCCTTTTCTAGGAGGTAATAAAGTGGCTGTGAGCTCCAGCTCAGAGGCGGGCCCCTGCCACCTGCACGAGGAATTTCCCCAGGCCACTTGTGAGGATCGAGCCTCGAGCAGGAGCGTGTGTGGCCAGGTCCTGGTGATAACGGGAGAGTCCCTGGCAGGGGTAGGGGGACGGGTACCCTCAGCAGCATCAACAAGTGTGTTAGAATATTCAGAGCTGGGGCGCCTGGGTGGCGCAGTCGGTTAAGCGTCCGACTTCAGCCAGGTCACGATCTCGCGGTCCATGAGTTCGAGCCCCGCGTCGGGCTCTGGGCTGATGGCTCGGAGCCTGGAGCCTGTTTCCGATTCTGTGTCTCCCTCTCTCTCTGCCCCTCCCCTGTTCATGCTCTGTCTCTCTCTGTCCCAAAAATAAATAAACGTTGAAAAAAAAAAAAAAAGAATATTCAGAGCTACTCATAATTCACTTTTGCCGGGTCGATGGAGAAGAGCAAACTCAAAGGGTCTGAGTTCTCAGCCACGCGGCAAATCAGAGGCACACTTGGAACTCCTAGAAGTGTTCCATCACCGGCTCACGAGGTGTCTCACATGCTCAGCAAGTGGTATTTTCCCACGAACACTGCTGATCCTCACTCAGAGGCTCTACAGTTGGCCCCGTCTTTGAGTCAGAACCAGCCCTTTGCTCTTCCCGGTAACTCCGAATCGTGAGCACATTCTCTGGAATGAACTGTGCTGGCCCCAAAGCTTGTGTCTCGGGTTTTAGTGAGCGCACAGTAGTGGACAGCTCAACAGCATTATTGCCCTGGGAGGTGCCAGGACCTTTAAAACCTGTGCTACAATTTGGTTTCCTAATCAGTCTTTGGGGAAATTGATTAAGGGTGGACGATCGTGCAAGCCATTTGCAACTTGGGGGATTCCATGTCTTTTGGTTCTCGAAGAAAATGATAGTTTTAAGAAGGGTCAGAGGAATGAAAACATTAATCTTGAAATATGTTCAACTATGAATAAGGTTGAAAGCATTTTACTACGGCCGCGTCCTCAGAGGATGGGAAACGTCCCTGGGAATAGGCTTTTCTCGAAACTTGTTAGACGTCAATGCCCAGTCTGTGACACTGTGGAAATGCCTCTGAGTGTCAGAGTCTGGAGGATAGGAATGATGTCTAGTCATGACTTAACCCTTTTAGCACCTAGGCCAGTGTTTTCAGTGTTTTGCCCCAGCAGGACTTTAGCAGTTGATAGCAATATTAAATTTAAAAAATCTTTTAGGGGCGCCTGGGTGGCGCAGTCGGTTAAGCGTCCGACTTCAGCCAGGTCACGATCTCGCGGTCCGCGAGTTCGAGCCCCGCGTCAGGCTCCGGGCTGATGGCTCGGAGCCTGGAGCCTGTTTCCGATTCTGTGTCTCCCTCTCACTCTGCCCCTCCCCCGTTCATGCTCTGTCTCTCTCTGTCCCAAAAATAAATAAACATTAAAAAAAAAAAATCTTTTATAGTTTCCTCAGAGACAGAGTTAATAAAATTATCCTGAGGAGTCCTTAGAAGGGGACGTACGTCTGAGTTACATTTTTACAACACATTAGTTTGAACAAACTATTTTGAAAATAAAGTGTAGTTCAGATATATTTCTGAGTGACATGGTTTTCTGAGCTTCGGAAACTAAAGGTTACCTTCCATTGTATACTCATGGCGGTTATCAAGGGAAACCACTAAAATGTCTGTGAGCTTAGCATTCATTCGTTCATCCGTCCCAACACGTATGGACCACTGCCAAATACAGATGTATGCGTACAACGATCCAAAAATAGGGATAGGTATGCATGAGGATGGCCCAGTTTAACCACCCATTCATCCCATGTCACACGTCTATTTGGGGGGCTGATAACAAGACTGAGGACACTTATCACCGAAGGAAAATATGAGATCAACAGGGACAGGAGGCAATAAAGGACCTTGGTAACATTTTGGTCTTTACTTTCATGTGCCTCTCGTAATATTCTTCCTTGTAGTGCTGGTCGCCCTGTATGTCTAACTGCTTTATCTGCTCAACGAGATTACTTGGCTCTTGGAGGGCGGGAAGAAAATTGGGTATTATGTTTGTATCTCCTCCCCTAGCCCCTCTGCAAGTCTTTCCATAATGGGCATTTGTTGGGCTGGTAGATGAGGCAGGATAAGATCAGACCATCAAGAAAGAGTCTTTATGAGGCCAACACTACCCTAAGCCACCGCAGCACACAACTACAGAAACAGGAAGACACAAAAACACTGGTATTCAATCCGAGCACGCCCTGTGTTGTTATGGAGCACATGGCAACGCTCAAACATGTTTGTCAAATGAGGCAGTGTGGCACAGTTGTTAAGGAGCCAGATTCGCTAGGCCCAAACCTCTCAGCTCCAGGACCTTTGGTAAGATATTTAACGTGGCCATGAGATGGGCGTAACGGTAACGAATACCTGCACGTAGCCAAGCACTATGTAAGCGTACCCTAAAAAATAACTCACTGACAATGATGACTTCAGACTAGACCATACGTTGTCAGTGATGGTGAATTTGCCCCCAAGAGGGTGCAAATTGAGTTTCGGTGCGGAGAGGGGACGACGATGACGACGAACACAGGGGTTTGTGGGTCTCCAAAGGGGCACGGTGCTTAAACAGGTGTAATGTATATCCACATTCCCTATAATTTGATGGGGGTGGGAGCAATTAGCAATAAATGTCTAAAAGGCTCGTTGGGGACCAATAACGAAAAAAAGTCTGAGAAACAGTACTGGAGGAATAAAGTTTCATGTCAGTCCTATTATAGTTAATCGTATATCAAACATTTACCATAACTTTATTTCTTTAATCCGCTTGGTATGTTTTGATTACGTGAACCCAAATATGTTTTACTTCCGCTGGCCATCTGGTGTGGCATTCTACCGTCTGATTACACCCTCATCATATCACATTCAATATTGTTGGTCTGTGATTTAGATACTTTAACTATTACAAGCCACTTCACAGATGGGAACACTAAGGCCAAGGAGATTAAGTAGTTTGCCTAAAGGTCATGCAACTTTAGAGGGTAGGCTCCCTAAGAAGGTGCTATTTTCAATTCTAATGCTATACTGCCAAAGATAAATGCCTCTTACCTCTCAGAAGGAAAAGGTTTTCTGGGTTAGGTGAGTGTTCAAGCTAAAAAACGCATTGCCCTATAGGCTATCAGGACACTGATTGCAACTGCCGTCTGGATGGTTGGTGCCACGGTTCTCTGTTTTACATGTAAAACACCCAAACAGTCTAATCTCTAGAACAGATGATTGCAATCTGTAAACTAGGAGGGGTGAGCAGATGGTCGCGTGCTGCCCGCTGCTGTGAGTCTCCGAACTCAGCACTAGGACGTGCCCAGCCCTTTCAGAACATTCGCATCCATGTTACTATGTTTTCGGTTGTGCACAGGCCGAGTGATGGATGGGCTGTGTGGGCGCGGCTGTGCGCAAACGCATTTCATCTCCCCGAAGCACAGGTCTCTAAAGCAGTGTTGAGCTTAAGCAAAATGGTACGCCGGGCCACCGACTGCGACATCACCAGGTCCGTAGCGATGCCTAACCTCCACGTTGGAGTAACACATCCCAGTTCTCAAAAGGCTTCCAAGTGCATGGTCTCGTTTGATCTTTGTGCAATTTTGTATAGGCCAGAGGACAGTCAGGCCTTTCGATTTAGAGATGCCAACTCCAGTTTCAGAGAGGATTACGATGTCTGTGCTAAGATCTCCTCACGACACAGAACACTTCTCAATTTTGCATCTCCACGCACCGACAACATTACTTTAGTTCTATCAGGGCAGAGCCAGGTGCTAACTTAGAATCTTTTTATTTCCTTATACAGAACGTGGTGTCTTTGCTGCCCTTATCCTTATGGAGGCAGCAGGGGAAATCTTTTCTTTAAAGACAGACACAGCACTCAAAAAGCACCAGAGTTTGGTTAAAAATAAATTAATCATGGGGCGCCTGGGTGGCTCAGTCAGTTAAGCATCCAGCTCAGGTCGTGATCTCATAGTTCATGAGTTCAGGCCCCGCGTCAGGCTCTGTCACAGCTCAGAGGCTAGAGCCTGCTTCAAGTTCTGTTTCTCCATCTCTCTGCCCCTCCCTCCCTCATGCTCTCTCTCTCCCTCTCAAAGATAAACATTAAAAAAATAAAAAATAAATTAATCCTATTAATCTAGGAAAACTGCAAGTGTATAGACAGTTTATTTTCTCACATTTCATCTCTAGATTTTCCATCTGCTTTAGCCTAAATTAGTAGCTATTGACAGATTCTCCATTGGTTAGATGGAACCTAGTGTTTTACTGTAATGGAACCATTGAGTCAAATGAAAAGCAGCAAATACGCTAGCAAATCATGCTGGAAACTGGATAAGGAGGTAAGGAAACTGAGTCATCTACACCAACCACGCTCATAGAATAAGATGTCAACAGCCAGTAAGTTCATCCAGAACAAAACATCGCGCTTAGGAAGGGTTCTCCGGTTGTAGAAGTCTAACGCTGATCAGTTGGTTGACCCCACACCCCGCTGCGGGGCGGAATGGCACCACTGAGGACGGCTGCACAGTCACCATCACACATGGTGTCGGCAGGTGGAGTCGAGCAGGTGGTCGAGCCGAACAGTGGGGCTGTTGTCCTTTAGGCTGGAACTCGTTTCTTTCACGCTGGAATGGGAGAAGGGTTGAGTAACTCCAAAACAGTCGGAGGCGAAACAACTGAAATGCGGAATGAACACTCCCACACTTGGAGAGATGGAGTCTACCTGCGATGGGTGGGGAGGAGCCCTGGGGTTAGCCAGAGGGTTCACAGCCACGAGTAGACTGAGGGCCCTTGAACTCGGACTTTCCAGAAGTCACACAAGCTGGGGACCGGGACCAGACGCCGCATCCCCATCTCATCTCAGAGGTCTTGTTTGTTAAATTCATTATATTTGGGATTTCCTTGTAAAAGTATATTCTGCATAATTAATTCTTTCCTTCACGGCATCAATTCTGTCCTTGCTCCTTCTGGAAGTACCTTAGATTCTTCTCTCCTGGACCCAAATATTTTCTACCTCACGAAAAACTCCTAGTTTATAAGCATGTAAGTTCACATTGTAAACTAAGTAATTGGACTTTATCTGTGGTACCTGTGATTTTTTTTTTTTCTTTTTTGTGTCCATCACGGTAGCTGTTGACTTTGAGCCCCTCTGTGCAGGATGGCCATTGTGATTCTGTGAGATGAGCTGTGCTGCTGGGGAAAACTCTTCCTGAAGAATTCACTCATGTCGCAGATCAGGCCTGGGGAGAGATGGACAAAGGAGAGAAATTTGAAGCTACATTTTGATACGTATTGTGCCATACCTTCCTAGATCCTCTGACTCATCTTTCTAATATTTTAATGCAAAATGAAATGCAGAGACGTTTTCCTTGCCATTGCATAACTGGAAAGTATGCCCAGACTAGGTAGCTCTCCAAGAACACGGCAGGTAGAGAAAGGGGCAGTGGTTAATTCCATGCTTCACAGACGAGAAGGTAAGGCATTCCCAGCCCACGCTGAATTTAACATGGTGCCATGTTGCCATCAATTCCATGGAAGCCACTGTGGCAGACAGGCCCCCTGAGCCTGGATGCTTTTTAGAGGTGGGGCGGCTTGGTAGAAGCCCATTTGAAGAGGGCTGACCCCACATATTATAGTTGAATTCAATAACTCAGGTTTAAAATCTTAATCCAGTCCCCTGAACAAAGTTTGTGCACAGAAGACCCTCCATTCCCCACTGCCAAGCACACATCCGCTCCTCTGTCACAGAGAAATGACCTTGCCGTGGAGCCCAAGCATTTGTGCAGGGCTGAGTGTGGCTGCAAGGTGGGTGCTGCCACGGAAGAGGCGTAAAGCACTATATAGACAGCCATAGTCATTGTGACGACCACCAGAGGACAGGTGTCCACGTGCAGTTGTCTGGCTCCAACGCTTGTTGAATCCTCATCGTCAAGTGTCCATCGATAGATAAAACAGATAAAGAAGATGTGGTATATACACAATGGAATATTATTTGGGCACAAAAAAGAATAAAGTCTTGCCATTTGCGACGACATGGATAGAACCAGAGAGAATAATGCCAAGCAAAATAAGTCATCCAGCAAAAGACAAATCCCACATGATTTCACTCATATATGGAATTTAAGAAACAAGGCAAATGCATAAAAGGGGAGGCAGAAGAGACAGACCAAACACAGACTCGTAACTCTAGAGAACAAACTGAGGGTTACTGGAAGGGAGGGGAGAGGGGGATGGGTTATGTAGGGGGTGGAGATGAAAGAGTACACTTAGAGATGTAAATTTTAAAAATAAAATTAAAAATAAAACATTAAAAAAATAAAAGTACACTTAGTATGATGAGCACTGAGTAATGTATACTTGTTGAATCACTATATTGTACACTGGAAACTAATATAACACTGTATTTTGACTCTACTGGAATAAAAATTAAAAAAAAAAAAACAAATTAAAGAAGCAAACACCCCTCCCCTCTCCAAATCCTCATCTTGGATACTAAGTGATGCTGATGTCGCATTCCGTTGCTGGTCAGGTCAACTCAAAGTGAGAAGTTGGTGGTTAGGCATGTCTCTGACCAGACACTTTTGCACAAGCAATCCCTGAAATCCTATTGTCACAAAATAATTTGAAAACAAATAGCACCTGTCTCCAATAAGTCAAAGAACAGGAACAATCTAAGAGCGCAGAAGAATAAGGAAAACAAACATGACCGAACCATCTTGGAATAAAGTTGCTACACACAGAGAGCCAAACACAAAGAAAGGAAAACATTAAAAACCTTTCTCCTTTGTCCAACAAATACTTACTGAGAATTGAGCCTTATTTCCCCTCTTACACATCCATCAGATCTTTTTTTTTTTTTTTTTTTGGAAGCATTTTTTTTAATATAATTTGTTGTCAAGTTGGCTTGGCAATACGTACAACATACAGCATACAACATATGCTGACACACGACATACGGGATGTAAAGTGTGCTCTTGGTTTTCGGGGTGGATTCCCATGGTTCACGGCTTACATGCGGCACCCAGTGCTCATCCCAACAAGTGTGCTTCTCAATGCCCATCACCCAGATCTTAATTCAGATGTCACTTCTTCCTGGAAGCCTTCCTGGACCTCAGGCCGTGGCCCACACGGCATTTCGCGGAGTGATGACACTTCACATGACTCGATGGCTGTGGGAAGGCAGGGGCTCAAGCCAGCATCCAGGACAGGCGTGGCACAACTATAAATGAAATAAGTGCCTGTTGCATAATTAAAAGAACGAACACATGTTCTAGGTGTCTAGCTGGGTGCTGGGAGCTCACAGCCAATGTGAAGTGTGGTTGAGAATCATAGTTTCTGCTGGACACATTCTGTTGATAACCTGAGTCAGGGCAACATGAGACCATGGGGAATCTGGGAGACCATGAAGGGGTAGGTGGGGTGGGGGTATTGTTTTCAACTCTGCTCCTAACAGTTAATGCTCTCAGTTTCCCCATTTGCGAGATCGGGGTTTCCTTAGGCCCCTCCCAGGACTGAGTCCTGTCCCGAGGAAGGAGCAGAAGAATTTTTATATCCACTGGTCTTTCGCTGGGAGGAGGAAAATGGAGCCAGAGGGCGGTCACCCTAAACTTATTGGTTGTTTCACCAGCACTATGCTATGTACCTTTCAGAAGCCATTGAAGGCATAGCTTATGAACCTGATCCTAAGAAATATGTTCTCCAAAGGATATTCATTTTGGCATGAAGCAATGATGTTTTTATTCCGCATCTTTAAGTTTGCAATCAAGGATATACCTGGCGAGGGCATGTCTGTGAGAGATGGAAAAGACATAACCCAGTGTGACAGTGGCCGATTGCTTGTCTAACACCTATCCTAGCCCTTTGATTTAGTATCAGCATCCTTGTGTTTGGGGTGGAAATGTGGCCCGCTGAAATCCTGCATTTCCCAGTGTTCCTGACCGAGCGGCAGTGAGCTAAAATTTACATCAGGTTAAGATCGAGGAAACTCCCTCCATCCCTTGCACCTCACGTTTCCTTTCCATGCTGAGCTCCAGCTACCCTTGAATTAACTCATCCACTTGTTCTCCCTGGTGAGCCATGAGCTGTTATTATCCCCATCTTACCCACAAAGCAACTGAGTACCACAGATTCCAAGGCTAGAAAGAGGCTGAACCGGATTCAGACCCAGGCATTTCTGAGAGATT
This sequence comes from Lynx canadensis, assembly GCF_007474595.2. Taxonomy (NCBI): domain Eukaryota; kingdom Metazoa; phylum Chordata; class Mammalia; order Carnivora; family Felidae; genus Lynx; species Lynx canadensis. Next base: position 60,372,956 of record NC_044314.2, on the reverse strand, counting down.
CTCTGCTCCTAACTGCAGCACTGTACTGGGCTCAACAAGGCCAGCAGTCAAAACTAGAGATGTAGAGAATAAGGGGGCTGGGGGGGGGGGGTGGGGGGTGGGCCTCATCAAAGAGGTGTGGGTGGAGCTGGGCCTTGAAGGGTGAGGGGGAGTTGAAGAGGTGTGCGCTTTTCCCTGGGAGACGGGGTAAGACCCCTCCTGTAAGCAGGGCAGTGAGAACCAGGAGGACCCGGCAGAAACTGTGCATAGAAACAAAGGCTGCTGCAGGACAGGACAGAGCGGAGGCAAAGATGGCCCCAGGAGAAGGTCCGTGCACAGTCTCCACCAGTCCATGCTCGTGCCCCACGATTCTCTGATGTGTCTGTCAACAGTCACTGTATAAGAGGTGAGGACAAAGGTGAGATGCCCCAGGCATCCGCATACACAAGCCTTTTCTGTCTCTGTCCCCGCCTCCCTCTTTTCACACGCGTACAGCCACACACGTGTGCCCCCCCCCCCACGCACGTGCACCTGCACATTTGCAAGTACATGTGGCTTTGAGGACATGTTTGAAAATGAAAATCTCTGAGGTTACAAGGATAGTCACACACGTGTGGGAATTAGCACGGGCAGATACACTCCTGACTTGAAAACCACCGGCTTCCAAAAATTTCCCACGAAGGTCTGCTACATGATATCTACGCCCTTTCCAAACACATGTGATAAGAGTGGCGAGAAGCACACTGATACACAGGCTGGCATATTTTCCCTTTTTCTACGACAATGGAGGCAGCGTAGCGGTCAGAGGTGCGGGCTTTGGGTCCTGGCAGACCAGATTAAGTTCTGACTCTACTGTCTGTGAGCCCTTGTGCAAACCAAATCTCAGGCTTCTCGTCTGCGAGATGGTCGTAATAGTAAACTAGTTACCTCTTGGTGCTGGTGGGTGTGTTAGGGATGTGAATTACGTAAAGCACAGCGCCTGGTCCTCAGAGGAGCCTCACTGAGGTCCCTCTAGGAACCAAAAGGGGTGGGTCCAAGGGGCTGCATCTTGGGCTTCCTCCTTGTATGCCATCCCCTGTGCTGGGCCTCCTATTATAACTATTGCTTAAACAGCCCAAGAGCCTTCTGTGTCTACTTTAAGTCATGCTTTTGTTCAATAAGCATTGACTTAGCATCCACTGTATTTCAGACACCGTTTACGTAAGTGCATCGCCGTTTTCACCAGGAAAACACAGAAGAGCATCGGGATTAGTGGAAGGGTCTCAAAAAGATGAATTTCCCACCCTCATCTCCCTGGTGCTGCTCGAGGTCATGCTCGGTGCTCATCTGACTTGGCTTCCTCCCTGCCTTCCTTTGTCCCATCCTCCCCAAAGATACCAGAGTGTCCTTGTGTCCTCTGCCCTTATTCCCTAACAAAACAAGAATTGATCTCATACACTCATTCATACAAAAACGCAAAGAATAAGTCCGTAGTGTCAGCATTTAAACTGCAGACGAAACCCTGACCCAGAATGAAGCTGGAGAGGTGGAGTTTCAGGCATCAGTTAGAAGTACAGAGGGCTATCCAAGAACTGTTTTGAGTAACCACTCGACGACCCCAGAGCATCTCAGTTGGAAGTACAGAGGGACATCCAAGAACCGTCTTGAGTAACTACCCTGACCCCAGAGCATCTCAACTTTGCGAAACACTCGTATTGCCTGTGAGCCTCTGTGCTTGTATTTAAGAGGCTGCTCGCTCCCTTGTGGGGGTGTGAGTGAGGGAGTGGTGGAGACTTGTTTATTTTGAACTCTGGGGAAGCCAGATTTCTCATTATGGCTCTGGTTGTTTTGTGTATGATTTCTATCTGGGAGTGGAGAATTTGGTGACACCACTGGGGTATCGTCTTCTGGTTCTGTTCTAACTTGTAGAAGTTATCTAGTTCTATTCTGTTTTCCACTTTATGTAATATACCTTCAGCAGCTAGATTACCTGAACCATGAATTGGGTTGCAAAACCTTTCCCTCTCCCATGTGAAAGCAGAGAGGAAGAGGAGACATGGCTGTAGATAGTCACCATACATATTTAGTTAGATTTAGAGGATCTTTTGCTTCTCATGTGTAAGAAGGTTCTATTCTCTCCCCCGCTTTTACTATCCTTTGGCCAGTCACTATATCTTCTGTAAAGTATTACTGGGGAAAGGCTAGACATACGTGGGATAACCGAAAGCTCTACCTGGCTTTCATTCCATGGTTTGCTCAGATTGCCGTATCTTGGGTTCCCAGTGGTGATTTCTTCATCATCAGCAAGCCGAGATCAAGATTTCTGATTCCTGTTCTCTACTAGCCAGTGGCATTATGGAAGAGGTCTCCTGTAATAGATGGGAAGTTGGATGCACCAAGAAGTTGGATGCACTTCAAGAGCTGGACAATGATCCTATCGCTGAATAGGCCAATGGTGCTCTGTGTTGTCCAAGAGCACTTTATGAAATGGGAAAATGCAGATGACCCCTGGAAGAAGCACTTTGCGTGAGTCTTTTTTTTTCAGTGACGCAATGGACTTTACAAGCTCTAGATGGACCTCAAGATGGGTCAAAAACCCCAAACGTGGTGATGGTGGCCTGGGACTGGGGTTTGCCTAGCCTGAGATCTACGAAAATTACTCTGCTGTTTCAGTATTAACTAAGGAATATACAAATCTATTTTTACTTGTGGGACTTGGTATGATAACTGTCAGCTATAACAAACTTATTTGTAACGCATTATAAACATTAGTATACCTGGCTCAAATAAATAAATAACTAGGACAGACTCTGAAAACAGCTTCCTATCACTTCTTTCATTTGGAAAGAAAGACGTTTGCCCTTTTGCAGATGAAAGCAGACATTTTCTTATCAGAGTTCCAAAACGATTTTTTTTTCAGTTTCTAGTCCTTTTGGATGCAGATCTCTTTGAAATTACAATAAATAGAAATTAAAAACCCAGAAAACACAGTAAAATGAAACATATTTTTCTGGATTGCAGTAAGCCTGGTGATTCTTTATGAGATGGGAAACACAAAGAAAAGTATTTTTGTGGGTTTTTTTTTTGTCCTACTGAGAGGTGGGCTGTCCATGTTTATTTAAAATGTCCCCTTTATTTTCTGCTTTTAAAGCAGAACAATTTCTAGTAATCCGAAGGTGTCGCATCTTCAGTTTATTCAGGTAATTTCAAGCAGACGCAGAAGGTGTTACAAAGGAGAAATGGAGTAGTTTAGCTTTAACTCATTTGCTTTTCGGGGTTCGGTTTTACTTACAATCCATAAAATACACAGCGCGGCTAAAAGCTAGCCTGAAATTACGCACACAAAGAAAAATAATAATAACATTAAACGACGTTGTATCTCACTACACAATGAAGCTGTCTTCAGGCAGCTGCTGAACAATCAAGCTTTGTGTGGGTGTGAGGCCGGGGGTGGCCGCTCCATACGTTCACAGAATACGCATAATACGGATAAACTGGAGGAAAACAAAACCGAGCTGGATGAAGTTCACATGTCAGCCGGTTGACAGTCTCCCGTGAGCATTTTAGCACTAACATTCATACAAAGAGGGAAAATATTAAAACCGTAGCATAGAGAACCAACTCCCTTTATGAAGTGTAGGAAGTGTGGATGGTGTCACTAGATGAGACAACATGGCTTTGTAAAAGTAAACTAAACCATCTGCTGGGCAAGACCAGTGCGCAGGGAGGCGTGATGGGGACTTGTATGTGCATTGAAAGAGCATTCAGAGCGCTGATTTTCCATTGTCCCAACTTCAGTGATGGCATCGCTCGCCCTCAAGACGGCTGACAAGAGGGATGTTCAGTTAGGTAGCACCCACGTGGTCGGGACTGGCTCAGACAAGGCAGGAAGGCTGTTGATCGGATGTTTAGGAAAAATTCTGATAACGTCTCCTGGTAGGTGTTGAGTAAGATGACACCACTTACTCATTGATGGGGGTGTCTGGCCCTGAGACAATACTGTCAAAGGGAGACCACAGACCATTGCCTGGTGGAAGACAGATTTTTCTTCTGCGGCTTAGGGCGATGAAGCCAACAGTGGTTCAGGCAGTTTTTTTCTTTTTTTCAGTGACACTGAAAGTCACGGCCACATCCATAGTGACCCAAACTGGCCGTGTTGACGGCTGTTTCTCAAACCCGCCTTGTATACAGCGGCAACAGTCTGAATGAGCAGCTCAAAGCTGCTCCCAGGTTTCAGATGGGTTCATACCGGATCAGATTGTGGAGGGAGGTCCTGTCGGGGTCAGGAACATGTTGCTGGTCTGCGTGGTGGTAAATGATTGTGTGCCTGGGGGAAAGCGATGCGTGAGACTGGAGGTAAGGGCGTGGACTTTCGTGTGCCGTGGGCCTCGTTTCGTATCTTTACTATAGCTGCGGGGCTCTGGCGCATTATCCAATCTCTCGAAAACCTTGTTTGCGCGTTTGTAAAATGGTAATGACACAGTGGGGATCTCATGGCGTTGTGCGCGGATTAGCTGAGCGACACAAAAAAGCTCTGTGCACCGTGCCTGGCACCTGGTGGAAGTCAATAAATGTGTGTTTAGTGGTGAAAGCTGAGCAGCCTTTGAGATAAGCTGAGCAGATGAGCTCCTAATGGTGCCAGCCCGTGCCAGCAGCCAGTCTGAGAGCCCCCTGCAACTCTTGACGTTTTCCTTGAAATCTGTTTGAGTCACTAATTGTACAAGCTAGCGTTCTTGGCTGTGAAGCAATACAGACCAACTTTAGTTAATTTAAACAGAGAGGCATACAGCTGGTCACTGCTATCACTGGACCACACTGTGTAGATTGCTCTGTGGACACCTTTGACACTGGACCCCGGGATGGCCACTAGAACTAAAGTGGTGACTAACTTCCCCCTAAAGTGGTGACTAACTTCCCCCGCTGGCCCCACCCACAGCAGAACGGATTCCTCGGGAACCCTTTTTGTCACCATGAGCTCCAGCTATAAACCTGGAGCGGGTGAGTTGGACTGGCACCTTTGGCACCCCTTGAAGTCACTCTTTGGGGAAAGATGGGCTCTTCTTGTTCAGACTTTCTGCACTACTGCCCCCTAGGGGCTGCCCAATTCTGTGGTGGGGATCCAGTCCGTTCCAGCACCTGGGACCCACGACTCAAGAAGAGATGCTTGAGGACTGGACAGCGGCGGGGCTCTGGATATTTCAGCCCACCCGTCTGTAATGGTCTCAGTCTTCCCTAAAGCTCAGAAGGTGGGAACTGGTGAGTCTCCTTGCAAAAGGCATCTATGGGGTTAATTGACAGAAAACAGTGAGCATAGAAAGCAAGTTTGCTTTGTACTGGAACATGAATGTGGAAGAAGACATCACTGAATTTTGAGAAGGGAGGTCAGCCGAGGGAACAGGCTGAAAATCCTGAGCATATCACCAGCTACACTTCCACACGGGGGTGAGGGGAGCACCTGGGTTGCAGGGAGGTCAGTCCAGCCTCTGCCTTGTCGCATGGCTCCAGCATGGGTTGAGTCCCTACCCTGTGTACTGATGAGGTTTGAAGAAGCTCCTCGTGCCCCTACCGGGTGCTCATGGAACTTTTACTCCTCCTTAAGCAGAGCCAGGAAAACCCATGGGAGATCACCAGTGCTTTCCCTGCTCCCAGGTCCGTGACATGGAGGGGAAAGAGTCACCAACCTCCACTTTCTCTGGATATGACTGGCAGGGGTTGATCTGACATTATATAACATAGTTATACTTTTGCCTATGCCCAGACTTGAGATTGGAGGCAGGAGGACGGGATGCACAGACATGATTGGGAAAGCCACGGACGGTGATTTCCAAAGTGTTCCCTATCCACTTCCTGCCTCATGAGGGGACAGGAAGAAGATCGCAGCATTTGTGCTCACTTTTATTCCTGTGTTAAAATAAGAAAAAGATGCAGGTTTCCTCACTTTTCATACAGAGGCTGACCGTCACCTTCAGTTGGTCTGTGTGTCAGGGGGTCTCAGGTCTCAAATGCGCAGCCCTAGCAGGACCTTCACGGGTGCTGGCTATGGCCCACTGCAGCATTGGCAGTTTGTGTCCTAGGGGTCTTCGGTTGTCTGTTTTCACGAACTAAGAAATCTGTTTGTTTGTTTGTTTGTTTGTTTATTATTCTGGGAGAGTGAGAGCAGGGGAGGGGGACAGAGAGAGGAAGAGAGCGAGAGAATCCCAAGCAGGCCCCACACTTTCATTGCAGGGCCCGATGCAGGGCTCGAACTCAACGAACCTCAAGATCACGACTTGAGCCAAAATCAAGAGTCAGACGCTTAACGACTGAGCCGCCCAGGTCCCCCACAAACTGAGAACTTTAGATGGGGAATGTTCATGAAACTTTGTAATGACGTTGTGAGTTAATATACCTTTTGTAGCATCCTGAGGCTTACTGTTAGTCATATGGGAACGTTTTTAGGAGAGTCATCTATTATAAAATAGGTAGTATCTTTTTTCTTATTAATAAGGGACAGCATGCTTTGGAAACTCTGACCTTTTCTTTGACAATAAGTCCCTGCCAGTGGAAAGCTACCTGGCAGAGTTTGGGGGAGGGGGCAGATGGGAGGAAGATGAGGGAAGTAATCTGTTGAAAAGGCAAGACTCAAAAATAAGTAATCAGCGGTTATTTATTATCTTCAAAGCAAAGGTGCCTTTAAAAAATAATAAATGAGGAATAAACTGGTTTTCAAAACAGACTATTGCTACCCTCAAATATTCAAAATATATCTTGCAATTGTTTCAATCATTATATGATTTGTTGCTAAAATTGTATCAACGCCCTCATATCTCTATGGCTAAAACGCTTGGACATTTTCTAAACTGTCCAATTTAATGCCCAAACATTCAAGTGCAAAACTTTCTGATTAGTTTGCAACGAAACAGAACAGTTCAAAGTCATGACTGACATAAGAAAATGAAAGTTGTTCAGCCAATTTCACTGGAAACCTTGATAAAATTGGTAGACAGGATTGAAAAATGAGTGTCATGATTTAAAACACCCAACGAATACAACGTTTTTTCCATTTGGAGGGATGTAATTTTGAGCATTGCCTACTTCAGCCATCAGAACTATTACAGTGAAGAAAGAAGATAACCATTTAACTTTCTTTATCACAAAGTATCAAAGCAAGATTTTCAAAGATTTTTCAAGGGAGCATAGTCAATCACAAAGCAAAGAGAAAGTGTTTAATAGCATTAATACTGTTTAAGACACTGTTTAGTCTGCCCTTAGTTCATCCTTTTGAAAATCATACTCACTACGTATGTTTTATTACGGATGTAGCAGTGATGCCTTTTTTCAAACTGACAGGTGCATAAGATCAAAAATGTTAAGGGGCCACAGCTCTAGATGTTGCATAAAACTGGCAGAACGGGAATCCCTTCCTATAGACAAGGCAAATGGAACATGGTCTTCTCTCCATTGGTTAGAGGCATGTACCACGTAAGGTAAACTGAAACCTCAATGGGTTTACTGAACTGTGCTCATTTTGTGTCTCAAATAAAAAGTTAAGGACAGAGTTGAGAGTATTAACTTGAGAAAATGTGTATAATTTTCCACGTTTAACTGTTAATAAATACATTGACTATTCAATTTGTTAAAACGTGCCCTAAGTAAGTGTCAAAAGTAGCTGGCCGTGGCAGAATAAAAATGACAGTAACACAGACGTGATTGACCGAGTGAATATAGTAAAAGGAATTTTAGCCTGTTTAATTTCTATTTATCTTAAAATTTATTTCCAGCTTCTAGTCTTGACACATTTTAGATAATGGTTTACTAAATATCAGAGTCGTTTTACAAAAAGATTCTTATAAATACTGTGCTCTCAGGTGGAAGTTTGGGGAATATTTATGCCACATTTACCTTATCAAAAATATTGATATATTCTCCAGGTCCAGTGAAATCTACTTATGTTAATTTAGCTCTTCATGATTAGCATTTTACTTGATTTTGATTACAGACTCCCGTGGAGCTGGTAATGCAGCAGCATCTGGGTTTTTGGTGTGTTTACCTGTTTGCATGTCACTTCCAACTAGTTTCTCATTAATCACCACCCACATGTAATATATCTGTATGCTCTTTTCACATCATGTTTGTGAATATAGCCAAACTGCATGACCCTGAAATATGTGGTCTGTTCAGCTCCTACACACAAAACTAAGTTACAAAGGCAATATAGTACAAGATAATATCTGTTAGGAATTTACAATAGCTATTGAACAATTACTAAAATAGCCAATCTATCAAGCGTCTATAATGAGCCAACCACTCTTTCAGCAGTGAACAAATAAACCAACGAGTCAAAAACCTCATTTGAGTCATCATAAATCTAGGGCGTTCTCTGTATGCACTCCATTGTAGGTAATTACGTGATTGCATATGGTTTTGTTTTATGTCTATCTATTCAACAAAATGGCACAGATAAGCTCTTTCACCAACTATCAACGAACATGGGTCAAGCTGAACACATTTCAAACAAAATCTCCAACATTGCTACTAATGGCTTTAAGATAATTTTTAAATGAAGTTTTCATATTATTGCCTTAAAAACTTTCCACTTGATATTGACCCTAAGTTTTCCTAGTCCTTCCAGGGCCCTGGCATAGGATTTGCTTCCTATTGAGTATTGGGGAAGTCTTGCCCCAATTGCTTCCAGATGTCTCTCCCTCACCCATACCAGCAACTCTGGACCATATGCACTTGTTTGGGGGAGGGAATAATCCTTTTGAATCAGAATCTGTTTTTCCAATGTTCACTGTATGAAACTGGGCCATTAAAACTTGGACATTTGATGTGGTCCAAATTGCATCTCTTCTTGTGCATTTGATGAATGTTAATTAGTTGTTTTAGGTTTTCTTCTAATGATTTACTGAAAAAAAAAATCTTCCCTAATGTATACTCTTTCAAGACAATGCTATATAAAACATACATCTCAAATGCCACATGTGGTTTGCTGAAAACAATTATGTTTCTTCACTGAAAGGTTTTTTTCTTTCTTCTTTTTTTTTCCCCCATAGTTTCACTGAATCTTAAAATGTCAAGTAAAAATGCTAGGGGAAAAAAAAATCAATTACATTATATTCAGATGAACAAATAACATGTTGCCTCAAAAGGCAGAACTATTTGTTTGACCACAACATACAAATATCAATATCAATGTATATGCACACACTCATATGCTTGTGTGTGTGTGTTTAGATCTGTATCTTCAGACCCTAAATGGCAATCATAAACTTTGAAGATTAGGCCTAGTTTAAAAAACAAAAAGAAAAAAAAAACTATAAAGGGGAAGAAAGCTTTGAAACATGTCTGTAAACCATGTGAATTGCATTTAGGTTTTTCAAAGAGAATTGAAGGCTTTTAATTTCAACAGAAGTAAATTGCTGTCATTATTAATAGCAGACATGTGGCAGTGTTTTTAATTGAGACCAAAAGTGTGGGTTCTTCATAGTACAAAGACAGTGAGAACTCAGAGGCAGTGAAATATTCAAGATCAATTTTTAGTCCCCCAGAGGGTTTTTTTTTTAATGCCTAAAAATTCAGTGTGCAGCCTTAGAGCTCAAGGGATAAGATATTTTGAAAAGCAGTGATAATCCTTTGAGCAGGAAGAGAGTGTCTATCATTAAGATGAAATGAGAGTAGCCAAGAATTGTGTCTTTTAATGAGAATTAGGGTAAAATTTACTCATACAGGTGAACACCTGCTTCTTTGTCATTCTCTGATCTTCTTTCTCCCACTTCTCTACAGCATGGTTTGACTTAGGGAACTAAGTACAATTTAGTAAGTCTGTTCCCTTAATAAAAGAGTTAATAAAACTGCCAAAAACTTATCAACATGGACTAATATCACCTAGAACTGGCCTCCTGGTCATGTAGAGCAGGGATTTGGCAAGGCTGCTTGGGCTGGGGCCCTTGCTCAGGAAAGGTTTCTGGAGCAGTGGTTCCCATACTTTAAGAAGCATCAAAATCCCTTGAAGGGCTTGTTATAACATGGATTGCCAGGCTTTACCCCATAGTTTCTGATTCAGTAGGTCTGGGGTGGAGGCCCAAGGATACACATTTCTGACATGTTCATAGATGATGCTGAACCCCTACTGGGGGCCCACCCTTTGAGAACCCCTGTACTGGAGGATGAGGCTCTTGGCTGGGTTTTGTAAAAGAAGAAAGAGAGGATCATTCTAGGCTTACACAATACCAAGGGTGAAGGCCCAGATAGGGATCCTCTAGGGAGCTATAATAGCCCTTAGGGCTGTAGAGAAGGGCCTCAGTAGGGATAGCAATCTTACCAGTTGTTGAGTGACTGGGAGGTTCCCCAGGATGCGGGACTAAAACCAGGACAAACCTGGGTGAACCTAGATGGTTGGTCTCTTGGGAACAGCAAGGTGATAAAGCCAGAAAGCTGGGCATAATTCACACGCTGGTCTTCCTTGGAGCCAGGTCATAGGGCTTTAACTCCAACCGGGAAGCCATGACACCCATAAAAAGGGCCTTCAGCAGAGGAGAATCATAATAAACTTTGTGTTTTAGAAAAATCACTTCAAAAGGCTCATGGATGTTCTCGATTAAAAGAGGGAGGAACAGAGGGCAGGCAGGGAGGAAGCTGCTGTAATGAGTTCAGGGAATCCAGTGAGAACCGACATGACCTGAGGCAAGGTGCTTGAGGTGGGACGGGTAGGGGGCAAAAATGCCAAATATGCTACCAGACAGAAACACTGGACCTGCTGCCCTGGCTTCCGGGCATTGAAGACCGGAGGGTGGCTCCCGGGTTTGTGGTTGGGGGCTGAGTGGATGGTGCTGATAAACAGATAGGTATAGGAGACTGTGAACGTTTAAACCATTGGCCAAGCCTACAATATCCACTACGGGAGGAGCCACACTGCTTCTTTGTCCACAAAGTGTTTACGGTGACTCCGATGTCCTCCTAGTGGGGTGGGTATAGCGTTCGTCGTGGTCTTTAAGGAGCACAAGGATAGGAGTAGAAGTGAGAAGCTGCTTCAGCAGCTGTACCCAGAACACTCTCTACTCGTGGACTTCCTTTCAGGGAGCCATTTTGCCCCTTCGGGGAACGCCATTTATTACACCTCATTTGTGGCTCTTTGACTCCTGCTCTGACCCCGTGCATGCTGGTTTGTTCTAATCTTTGTTCCAAGTTTCGCATCAGTGAGGGAGTGTGCGGACTCGGGCTTTGTCCGCCTTTGGGAGTACACTAAAGTGACTAACACTGGTTTTTAAGTGAATTTCTATTGCACAGAATTAATCCCTTCTCCATTTTCGACTCACTGGGCAATAGTGCTTCCAAACATTATCTTTGTGAACCATGTTGACACAGTGGGAGTGTTTCAAGACTGCCCGAGGAGCACCTTCTACTTAACATCACTGCTAATTGGAAATAAATCCCAAGTTTCAGCGTGAGTCAGCTAGCTTAATAGGAGCTCAGTGTCGCCTCTATACCACGGCTGCACAAACAGAGGCCACGCAGGCTTTTTGCCTTCGGCTAGGGTTAACCAGTTTAAAATTCAGACACAGGTGAGGGTCTCGGAAATGGCTGTGTGTACAGAGTGACCAGCACGGATATATCCCCACCCCTGATCACAAGGAGACCGACACTTGCTACCTAAACAGACGTTTTCTAGTAGCTCTTAGGCATCTTTGCCTTGGCTTATTTTAAGGGGTGTGCCCTACAGTTCCAACAGGGGCAAGGCTAGCTGGAGATAGGACAAAGGGTGAAGGCTACGAGGTTGATCTTTGGGGCTTGATTACACATTGCCCTTCTCTACAGACACCCCTCCTTTCAAGGTTACGCTTTGCCCCGCTTGCCGTGGAGCCTCAGATGTCTCCTGCCACTCCCAGGCTCTTGTGGGATCCTGCCCAAGTGAGCCCCATTGAGACCAGGCCTAATATTTAAGCCTTATGACTACACTTCTGGGGGTCCCACATCGGCAACTTGAACCTGTAATGTGAGCCAGTGGCCTCCCGAAGAAGAGTCTGGCAAACGACTCTTGCCCAAAGGAAATTACTCCAGTTTCCCCATCTTGAATTTATTCTTCCATCCTATCTGTCCCTTAGTTCTTCATTGACTTCAGTTCTCAAACTGACCTCCTTTGGTGACATATTCAGTCTTTGGAGTCTCTGCTTTGCAGACACCTTGTTCCTTGGCCAGTTCTGCCCATCAGCTCTGCTTTCTTCCATCCTCGTTCCCCCACGCACCTGCTGATCTTGGGTATGGTTTTTCCTAGCTCCGTTCAGGCTTCCAGCAAACGTCTGTCTTCCCTTCGGATCTTTGTTTTTCACTGCCAGCAGGTTGATAAAAGATTTGATAAATGAATTCATGTGGATGTAACCATAACTGATAAGTCAAAAGGATGATAATTTTTGAAGGGCTGGTGTCATTTTATGTCCTTCAAATTACGCAATATAGGCAGGTGTCTTCTCTACTTGTCTCTAAAGTTAGTTCTGTGCCCAGAAGTGATTAGTGGTGTATACAACCCTCTCCTTCAGGTCTGCTAATTTTTTACCCCCTGAGGCTTATTTTTTTTAATTTTTTTTAATGTTGATTTACTTTTGAGAGAGACAGAGACAGAATATGAGTGGGTTAGGGGCAGAGAGAGAGGCAGACACAGAATCCGAAGCAGACTCCAGGCTCTGAGCTGTCAGCACAGAGCCCGATGCGGGGTTCGAACTCACAAGCTGTGAGATCATGACCTGAGCTGAAGTCGGACGCTCAACCGACTAAGCCACCCAGGCGCCCCAAGGCTAATTTATTTTTCTTCAAGAATGACTACTGTATCCTTTTTGTAAAAATGGCTCATAGTTGATATAAAAGTCTAAGCAATGCAGAAAAATATAAAGAAAGGGAAAAAATCATCCTAAACCTCATCACAAAGAATTAAGTGTTATTAGCACTCTGTGAACAAATTTCCGGCAATCTTTCTGGGCATATATACAAATCAAAACCAGACGAAACATTGTCTTATAAACGTGAGATCATGCTGTGCATTCTATTTTTTAAAAAAGAATGAAAAACAATTTTTCTTCAAGCAAGCACAAATGTATGTAAAGTAATGGGATTTCAGGAATTCAGATCAATTTGTTTCTCCGTGAAAGAGCCTTTCCTGAAGATATTCTTCTATGATTGATGGAAAAGATCAAGACAACATTAAACGGCAGGAGACATTTGTTGTTTTGAAGTACATTTCACATTTAGATGTGAAAAGTGGGATAGTTGCGTACATTTATTCTTCCTGCCTCCTCTCTTAGGTCCTATATGATTTTAAGATTTATAACATTGATATTCCATTTTCTAACCCTAGTTCTCTTTGTAAATGATTCCTTACTCACCATCTGTTCTTTTACTGTAGTTATTCCAGTTCTTACTTCTTTACTTTGATTTATCACTTAATTGGCTGGATTTCATTCTTAAATTCTTGAAAGGAAAACTTGGCCAGATAGCATATTCCTGGATCGCTTTTCTTTAGAATCTTGTAAACATTGCTTCAGTATTTTCTGGCATTAAGTATTAGTCCTTGGTTTCTCCATTTATTCATTGGTCCATTGGTTATATCAATACATAGTTTTTCAAGAAGGACTCAAGGATACCGTATTTCCGGAGCTCTTTCATGTTTGGGACTTTTTGTATTTGAGTGATATCTTGGTTGGGTGTAACATTCCTGGATTGTGCTTTCCTTCCCTAATAACATTGCTCCAACGTATTTTGGCTATGAATGTTGTTGTGGACAAGTCTGAGGCCAGCCAGATAGTCTGTAGAAGCTTCTCTATTTGGATGACTGAAGAATTCTTGATCTTTGCGTGGAAGGTTAATAACAATCAGGAAAAGTCTCAGCGGTCATAATTTTTGCATCGACTTTCTGGAAAACGTGTCCCTGTGGTTCGGAGGTTCCCTTTGCCCTGCATCTCAGGAAAATTCACTTCTTAGTTTGAATACTTTTTATTTATTTATTTATTTATTTATTTATTTATTTATTATGAATCACTCCCTCGTTTTTTTATTTTTTTAATATGAAATTTATTGTCAAATTGGTTTCCATACAACACCCAGTGCTCATCCCAACAGGTGCCCTCCTCAATGCCCATCATCCACTCATTTGCTGACATGTTTCTTTAAGGACACTAACTTATGAATTACGTTCTCTTTGTTGTAATTTGTCTTTTTCCTCTCCATTTACTCTGATTATTGGAGTCCATTATTTTATGTTAGCAATTGACTTCTGACTTTAACTATTTTGCTGCTCGTTATTTCTAATCTATGTACTGGTTCTGTAATGGTGTTCTTTCCATGCTCAAATTATTTCTTCAGTTGTGTGATTCTATAATCCTTACCCTGCGTTTTTCCGAAATCCTATTTTACCTATTGTTTTCTGGAGTTCTTTATAATGTTAAAGCGGTGACTTTAGGTACAGAATGGATTACTCATGAGATATCGGCTTAAAAGGAAAATTGACCGACAAAAATCACCAATGTTAAAATATGATTTCGACTTTAAGTTTAACCCACAAATCGAACGGTTCTATGTATAAATATAAAGCAAAGCCCAAAATTAATCCTGTAAGTTTGAGTTACTTTATCTCTATACTTATTGTTCAAAGTCCCATGGGTTGATACATTTCTATACTCAGCAAAGAGGAATCGTCTTTTTGCCTTCCCACGTGACTAGGGTTTCCGGGACCAAACTTCTAGGCCTGGGTGGAGTTGCTCGTCAATCAGGGATCCAAGAGAGCATGCAGGAACTGGGGGCGACGCTTGCAGGATGAATTTATCCAAGTAAAGACGTCAGGCATCGTTGTGTAGGTGGTGTTTTGCACCGGGGTATCTTCACGGGAGGATTATGGGAGCTGAAATCCAGCCCGCACTCTGCTAAGCTGTGGCCCCGGCAAGGCCGTGCGTCAGCCTGGAAGAAGGGCCCTTTCGCCAACTGCTCTGGCCAGAACGCTTTCCTTTTTCTGGTTTTTGTTTGTTTGTTTTGTTTTGTTTCATTTTAAGTAATCTCTACCCCCAACGTGGGGCTTGAACTCACAAACCCTGAGATCAAGAATCGTATGCTCTACCTACTGGGCCACCCAGGCGCCCCTTGCCTTTTTCTAACCGGTGTAGCCAGACAGGCACTTTTTTAATTCATCAACTTATTCTCCGGTTGCCTGTGCCTTTTTTCTAATTTGTACAAAGGCACCTTACACGGTCGAGTGCTAGTGATGATACCAAGCCACAGGTGAATATACTCCACCGGTCTCATGGCAGTTAGGTCAGTAGAGAATCCCAAACCCCCACTTTTAGGTGGAATTTACTTTTCCAACCAGCCCATCCCGTGCTCACTCTTCCCGTGTCCAGTTCCGCTCTTCTGTTGAGTGTTAATCCCTGACTTGGACAGATGGAATTCTGCACTGTGCTCATGTTACTGCCAATTTATTTTGTGACATCATAGATTCAATCAACCTCGCTACTGCCTTGTTGGATTCGGCATTATTTATTTATTTATTTTGGCAAGATCACTGCCATTCTACAGTCATTTATTAACATGTGTTTTCAGAATTCCATAGTGCGATGCACTTGAGGAATTTCTTCTTTTCCTTTAAGTTATATTTAAATTTCTTCCATTTCTTAAGTTATGTGTTTTTCCTGATTGGGTCCTTTGTCATGTAATGCTTTTTTCTTCCCTTCCTACCACACGCACTCTTTTTCTCTCTCTCTTTGCTTTTATTCTTTCTTTCTTTCTTTCTTTCTTTCTTTCTTTCTTTCTTTCTTTCTTTCTTCCTTTCATCCCCCTTTCTCCCTTCTCTTATTTTGTTGCAACAGATTTGTACACTAAGAGGAGGCTTTTCTTTCTTAATTGAAACACTTTTTAAAAAAATCGGTTTTAAGTTTACAGAAAAAATTAAGGAAAAGCACAAGAGTTCCCACATACCCCCCTCACTCTGTGCCCCAATTTTCCATTATCAATGTCTTTCACTGGTGTGTGGTACATTTGTTACCTTCGATGAGCCAATATCAATACACTTTTAGTAACTAAAGTCCCTGGGTTGCCTTAGGGTTCACTCTTTATCGTGTACACTCTATGGATTTTGACAAATGTATCCACAATTACACTATCATACAGAATAGTTTCATTGCCCTAAAAATTCCCTGTGTTCTCCGTCTTCACCAGAGGAAGCTTTTATCACCTGAGCTAGTTTTGGTGGCCCCATTGGTGGTCCCTAAGGTTCACTGAAGTTCTATCTATACCACAAATTGTAAAGAAGTTCTGATTCCTGAGAATTAATAGTAATCTTCAAAGTATCAAGCATTCTGCTCTGTGCTGTAGGTAAGAGGGAAGCCAATTGGTAGATAGAGGGGTTGTCCCTCCCAGGATGGAAATTGTGGGTTCCATGACTATGGTCCCCACTTAAATGGAAATGACCCACTTAAGTCCTGGTAAAACCAAGCTGGCAAAAATGAAGCTGGTCTACAAAGTATTTCCTGAATAAAATTTTCAGTAAAATATGTTTTAAAATACTTGAAAGAGGGGCGCCTGGGTGGTGCAGTCGGTTAAGCGTCCGACTTCAGCCAGGTTACGATCTCGCGGTCCGTGAGTTCGAGCCCCTCGTCGGGCTCTGGGCTGACGGGTCAGAGCCTGGAGCTTGTTTCCGATTCTGTGTCTCCCTCTCTCTCTGCCCCTCCCCCGTTCATGCTCTGTCTCTCTGTCCCAAAAATAAATAAACGTTGAAAAAAAAATAAAAAAATAAAAAAAAATAAAATACTTGAAAGAAATGGTTCACTCATGAGTGCAATTTATCTGCCCTTATTTATTGGCATGAGGGGAAGTTTGTTAAAATCTACTAGAAATGTCTTAAATGTCTCACAGGGAGACCATCTTTGGAGCTTGTTTCCCTCATGATTCTAATAACACTATTTATAATATGTAAGAATTAAAGATAGGATTTTGACATCTTCGCCGGTAATATTACTGGCAATATCCTACGAAAACATGAGAAGCACCGAAAGTTTAGAGATGTGAAAACGGCCCCAACTTTCAGAAGAAGGGGGAAAGGTTGATGGCGAAACCCTACAGCAAGTTATTTAGGAGTGATGTTATGAGTATTTCTTAAACAAAGGAAGTAACGGTTCCGTGGTGTGCCATGAATGTGGAATGGGGGGCAGCTCTGAGTAGCCCATTCTGGCAAGTTTCTTGGCATTCTGAAGCATCTTTGGGAAGGAGGTATATCCTTGCTCTCCAAGCCTTTCAAGCTTCCTCTTGACCTCACAAGGAAGTTGACATTTTGTTATACGACATAGGGAGCCACAGAGAAAGGACGGTTTATGTTACCTGTTTAGCTCTGATGTCAACCAGACCTGTTTTTGAATCCTGACTGTGCCAGTTACTGGTTGTGTGCCCAAGGGCAAGTTAATGAGCAAGTCTAATCCCCAGTTTCCTTATTGTTTTGAAGGCTGAGAATATGCAAGTAAGGCTTGGCATGATGTGTGACACCTAGTGTGCCTTCAACAGATGGATGCGACTAGTTTTGTCAAGGCTCTTTATGGTCATGCCATGGACACCTCTTCAGCTGGAAAGTCCCTCATCCTTGCAAAGGTTTTGTACATCCTGCCAGGGATATTTTAGAGAAAATTCCCGGATTGACTGAATGTTGGGCTAGATGATCTAAACATCTCTTCCAGCTCTAAGATTCCAGGATTCTTGGGCTCATACAAAACCACAGTTTCCAAGCAGAACTGACATGGTATTGGGCCCCAGAATGACCCCCCCCCTTTTTTCCCCTCTCATTTGTGATACTTGTGTTTCTGTGGCTGCCTCACTAGCTATCACTGTGACTCTTCTACACCAGCGGATGACTCTTTTGGGGAGAAAATAATCCTCTGACACCCCTGACTTCAGAGATCAATTTGCTGCCTCTTACGAAAGCCATAGGAGAGAACTGGGCAACCTGTATCCCATTGGCCTTACATGGAGGAGGAAGGACAGGGTCAGAGGGATAAGCTCTCCCCCCTCAGGAATCTCTGAAAGTAAAGGCTGCCGCAGTTTGCTCTTCCTTATGAATGGAGCTTCCTCACCCACTCCACCTCTGGGCGTACCCATAGGGTCATACGACAGTAGTTCATAGAGTCTGTCCCCCAGAGGGCGGAGAACTGTCTACTGCAGCCTGCTCGCATGTGTCAGTTCACCCAACAAAACGCACATGCTCTTCTTCTTGGTCACTGCAGAGGAAAACCCTCAGCAATGCAGGAATGTCAACCCCAACTATCACGGGGAGCAAAGACGCCCAGAATGGTGGTGCCTGCCACGAGGTCAGGCACCGTGTATATTCGTGGCCTCAATGAGCAGGGCTCAGTGGGGGTTGTGGGTGTTGGGGGGATGCTTTCGCTGCCATTCCCCAATCTGGCAAAGGCAATTTCTTCCTCAGTTGGGAAGAAATTGTGTCTAATTGGAGATACTCAATCCTTTAATTCTGAGAAGCTGAGCGTTTCCCAGGATTTGGGAGGAGGGGACATCAAGACGGGTGGGGTCATCAGAAATACAGTCAGGCTGTTAGGAGGAATGTGACAGTAACTCTAGTCATGCCTTTGTTACCACACATGTTTATAAATGTAGATCTTTAGGCAGAATAGCCCTTTCAGCAATTTATACTAGTGCTGGTTACGTCTCTGCTTATAAAGAGTGCTTTGCCCTCAAACCTCATTTTCAATCCAAGTTTCGAAAACAAAAGAGATCAGAAATTTCAACTATAATTTTTTGATTAAGTGCCTTGGTTTGGCATTGCAGCATGTTCAAGAACATCATAGCTCAATGTCAAGAGTTCTGGTAGAGGTCACAACTAAGGAAGGAAAAAATCAAAAGCAGCAGCACAGAGTGATCCGAACATGGAAATCCTGCCAAAATATATCCTTCCAGTGACATAAAACTGAAACAAATCAGTAAATTTGCTTTATAATGAAACGCATACTGCTTTTAAACTGTGCTGTCTTTTCTGGAACATTTATGATTTCTGAACTTGTATGTTCATTTGTGGGTTTACCATTTGAGAGCATGTCCCTTTTTAGTCGAAGTGGCTGTCCCGGGGGTTTTCTGCGTGCTTGCTAATCTATAGTAGAGTTGGCCACCCGTGGAGGTCAAAGAGAAAACTGCCCACTGCCCACAGCCTGCCCCACACCCTCTGTCTCATTGTGTTGTCTCTGAGTGGCTCCATGCTGAGACCCTTACTTTTATCTGAAACTGAACTTCATTTTGGAGCCTAAAATCTGACCTTTACACTCATCTTCTAGAAGTGCTTTTATTAGTTCACTGTTTAGGATAATTCCCTTATCTATCACACACTGCTTTTGAGAAGGTGAAAAGTGAAACATTAGGGTCCTTACCAGTGTTAACAACTCCCTCTTTCTTCCAGAACATATTTATTGAGGACCAGCTCTAGGTTGATCACCATGCCGGCACTATGGACACAATTCGAAGGCAACCACCAAGGAGAAAGATTAAGTATAAGATTAAGGCCAAGATCAGGCAACCATCCTCTTCGCTAGAGCTGGCTTCAGGGTTTGAAGGACTCTGGGCCAATAGTTTTTGAGAGCTCCCTGTCTGTACAACTTGCTTGACATATGCATTTCAAAATTCAAAAGTCCATGACACATATAGTGATTTATGAATAAAGATTTAGAATAATGGAGGGAGAGACGTATTTGCTGGTGTATTGACTGTCAATGAATGCACTTCGTATTCTCCAGGCACCCTTTCTCTGTGTTCTTTATGGTTAAGTCGCCATTCCTGGCTAATGGCATAGCTCCTATTTTGAGAAAAAGTAACCCTGTGGGGTTGGGGTAGGGTGGAGGGTGTATGCTGAGGTCAAGGGGGCTGAGCATATTTTGTGCAGGCCAGGCCAACCTATAAAAGTGCCTGTCAAGGTACAGAAGGTGATGCAGCTGACACCGAACAAAGGCCATGGGGTTGTGTGGAGTATTGTGTTGGGCAATCTTGGGTCACTTCCAGGGGACATGCTGTTAGTGGAGCTGCATACCCAAGCAACTTTCCAAGCATGTAGCAGTGGGTAACCAAAGTCCATTTCTTTAACCAAGAGTCCCAGGAGGAGTTGTATTTGCCATCATAACTCAGTACCCATTAACTTAACCAAAATGATGTTTCACAGGATAACCGTACCCTTACTACATAAAATATTCTTCCACACTATCTTATTCTATCCTATCTTATCCTTCAAAAAGCTGGCCTTGGAATAGCTCAAGGAATTTCTCCAAGTTTTACCACTCACCACCCTTCTGTCCCGTTGCCCCAAACGTGATTCCCCTTGTGCCTGGCTTCTTCAGTCTGATCCTCATTTGGAAGGACTGCCGTGCTCTTGATTTTGGTTTCTACATGAAGTGTTTTCTCTTGCCTGGTTCCCTTGTCTCTAAGCATCAGAGCCCAGGGGCAAGTTCTACCTGAAATGCCACACCCAGTCTTGGCATGAGGACCCCACCCACCCCAACTCAGGTGCAGCGCCCCAGGTTCTGCTGTGTGGGAGGAAGGCTCAGACAGTGAGTGACAGAACTTACGGGCTGAACAAACCGGGAGTCTAGTCCATGCTTCCTGAGTCAGGGAAAGCAAGCTTTGTGACTATGAGCACAATGGCTCATTGTCTAGGACCCTGGAAGGGCACAGTAGCCAAAAATAAAGGCACAAAGTCACAACTGAATGACCAGGTGAATTGGCCAACATTGTCTGGGCCAAATTCATTCCATTCATTGGTTTGGGATTTTCATGCTGCCTGTCTGTCCCGGTTGACTTTTCCTTTGGGAGTGTTTCAATTTCCAGCCGCTTGTACTTTTCAATTTACTGTTTATATAGTGTGTGCAAAGGTGTCACAGATGTAGGTGTAGCTCTTACACAGCTCAGTGCGTACTTACTGATAAATCAGGGAAAACCTCTGTCTCTCTGAGCGCCTGGACACTCTTTCTCAAACCACCCACCAAGAGTGTCCATGTAGAGCCTGGTATTTCTCATTCATTTCCTTAAACCTAGAAAAAAAATCATACATATTGGGCCAGATTCCTTCTTGGCATGTCTAAAACCTTCTCTTTTGTTCTAAGGCTTACCTCATATTAAGAATGAATGAATGAATTGGGCACCTGTGTGGCTCAGTTGGTTAAGTGTCCGACTTCAGTTCAGGTCATGGTCTCATGGCTCATGAGTTAGAGCCCCATGTCAGGGTCTGTGCTGACAGCTCAGAGCGTGGAGCCTGCTTTGGATTCTGTGTCTCTGTCTCCCTCTGCCCCTCCCCTGCTCACACTCTGCCTCTCTCTCTCTCTCTCTCTCTCTCTCTCTCAAATAAACATTAGAAAAATATTTTTTAAATGAATGAATGAATGAATATATTAATTCCAGTGTGTATCTAGCCATTTAACTTTGAGCTTGGAATTCTCCTTTGGAATTACTATCTCCTGAAATGCCTTTCCTCTGTGTATAAGATCTTAGATCAGCAGGTCATTTCTCTTTGAGAAAAATGTAAGAAAACATTGTCTTGCAAAGTAAATAGCCCTCTGGGGCACAATGGTCTATACACATATACATACTTTGCCAGACTGAGGGTCTGTTTTTTGGGGAGTGTCATTAACTCTGGAGGGGGTGGGGGCAGATGTGGTCTACTGGGTGGGTCAGCAGATAGACTGATCACATTGGAGAGGAAATCATTCATGTATGTGATGTCATGACAACAACTGGACCTTGTCTATGAACTGCTAATTGCTGAGTATTGTTTAAATTTCAAAGACTACAAAATACAATGCTTTAACCAATGGAATTTCTTTCCAGATGATCATAGGTTCACACTGGAGACTTGAAGCAATTGATCAGATAGGAACCATAAATAAGATGCTGGGCTCTATCCCGGTTCTGTATCCTGGTTCTATTGGGCCCTGGGCAGTTCACAACCTTCTGGGCTGTGCTCTCTTCTGTGCAAAAAAAAAGGGTGGGATTAGGATTAGAATCAACATTTTCAAACTTTAAGTTATAAACTTAGTGGGTTGTGAAATAAATTTAGTGAGTTAGAGCCAGCCTTTTGAAGAATGGGATGGAATGGAATGGAATAGAGTACAGTAGGATAGGATAGGATAGGATAGGATAGAATAGAATAGAATAGAATAGAATAGAATAGAATAGAATAGAATAGAAATATAGGAGAACATTATACGTAGTTAGGGTACAGATTGTTCTGTGAATCGTCCATTTCAGCTATATATGTGTATGAGTACCAGGTTATCATATAAAGTGGAATTCATTCTCTGGGTCTTGGTTAAGGAAAAAGGGATTAAAAAGCCTCTGAACTAAACAGACAATCCCAAGTTTCCTCCCAGTTCCGGTTATATGTTCAATGATAATTTAAGACCTAAAAATTACTTTTTCCTCTGCTATCAATATACATAAGAACAAGATACCTTTTGGATCCTCAAAGATGAATGATATGGGAAATAAGATATATTTTTGTCATAGAAGCATATTTTGTTTTTTAAATGTCAGAGGAATTGGGTATCCAGGAGGAGACCCCAAGGAATAGAGCAATGGCATTAAGCAAACATGGAAGGCAAGAACATTGTCCTTATGTTTGCGTCCTTGAAAACATATTTTTTCCTTTCTGGGTTCAAGCAGTCATTTGCATTATGCAACTGAACTTGAAAGGTTAGTTCCCACGTGTGACCCAAAGAGCATCATATTCCTACACATTTGTGAATAAATAATTGTGTCTATAGCGAGAGTCTTCTAGGCACTGGAATTGGGGGGGTGGGACGGAAATTCTCATAGCGTTCTATATATTCACTCATTCTTCAAAAAGCAGTGATTGACTATACACCCCCAGGACAGTCCTAGATGCCTAGGGACATAAGTGGCCTGTCCTCATGCAGCTTACATCTCAGTGTGAGAGATAGACAATAAGAAGGAAGGAAGCGAGTTAAAGCTCTAAGGCGAGCATGTGCTTGGCAAGTTCAAGAAAAAAAGAAAGTAGGCCTGTGTGCTGGGGCATAGGGGGCAAGAGGAAGAGCCCCAAGACCGGGGTGGCAGCAGGTATGGTAGGATCACCGCCTGTAGGACTCTGTGCATCAGGGTGGAGAGTTTGAATTGTGTTCCGAAAGGGACACGAAGCCTTTACAAGCTAAAGCAAAAAGGGACATGAGAAAATTAAGTGTCAAGAAAATGACTCTGGTTGCTGGGTGCAGACGGGATTAGAGAAAAGCCATGTTGAGGGAGGCCAGCCCAAGCAGCAGGGAAAGAAGTTCAGGCAGCCTCTGGGAAGGCCCCTGCTCCCCACTCCAGGCTGTCTGTAGCCAAAGCCTCCTTTCTTGGCCAAGCGGTGGAAGTTATGCTTGCCTCCTGTGGATATCATTGGGGATTCTTCCCCGCCGCTTCCGTAGTATTTTATTTTGGAAGGGAAAGCCAAAGCCTGTTGCCTTGGGATAATTCAAACTACCTTGTACTGGAGGAACAACACCTCTGAGGGAAAGTGAGAATGTCCAGTGCACCAGCTGCTGAGCAAAGAGACAGGCTACGTTCCCACACCAGCAGCCATCTGGGTTGGAGCACAGAACTGCCGTGGCCATGGGCGAGCCTGTGGCAGACAGGCCTGCAGTCAATACTCGTCTGTGCCCAGCTGCCAGGCAGTCAGTGGAGCTGCCTTCAGGGCCTGCACAGATCAAAACAGCCATTTGTGCTTAAAATAATTGCTTTGGTGCCATTTCCGAGATGCTTCTGAATGCTGTGAACTTCGAAGATCCTACTTCCTCCATTTGAAAAATGGGTATTTTAATATCGGTAAGCCCAGCATTCCATGAGGCATGAGGGTGTACAGAATGTTCCGGAGGCTTCCAGATGAAAGATCTCTGAGGGCCGGAACTTACTGAAGTCATATAGGCCACCTCTGAAAGAGGCAAGCCTCAAAGATAAACAGCAGCATCAAAAGAGAAGCCTTTTGGCTTGATGTATCCCCTATCACCCAGCTCTGCTCCAACTAGACGCCTTGCTGGTGACCCAGGAGAAACTAATCAATTCTTGATTTGGTGAAGGACAGCAGAGCACTGTAAGCATATGGGCACGATTCTCTCCAGAATGGTAGTGATAAGAGGGTTGATAGGAGGGTCTGAACTCAGGGATACATGGGCTTTCATGAGCTGTGTACAAGCAGCCTTGCCTTCCAGGTTTCACAGGGAACTTAGGCGGAGCTCCTGTCACCAGCAGAATCAACAGTACCATCCTGAGACAGAGGTGAAGGAAAGATTTCTCAGCCTGCAATTTTTGTAAGTCAGAAAAATGTGACGCGGGATTTCCTGGAGTAGGGACTTGACCAAGAGGGTCCCCACCTCCTACTTGCGTTTACTCCGTTTCAACCGCCACCCTTTACGGGAGCCCCGGGGCAATGGGGCACCCACACGGCCATGAGATGCTGGATTTAGCCGAGCTCATTAGGCGAGGGTGCCCTTCCCACACGGTGGTGCCTTGCAGGCATAAGGACGGGAAATTATGCGAGGAATGTGACAGCACCAAGTCTGAACACACAGGATGGGACGTTGGCGCAGGCCTGCTCAGTCTTGATCTCAGCCTACAGAGGAGCTGGAGGACGTTGGCCGCCTTCCCCAGCCTCACGGATGGGATTGCCTGGCTGCCGGTGGCTCTTCTCTCTGCCCACGTAGCAGTGCCTTTGCGGAGGACAGGGACACATGCTGGAGACTTTGCATCCGCCATGTCAGTTGGCAAGATGAGGAAGAGTTGGCTTGGCCGCTTGTTGGGGCTCAGGTGGCAGGGGGTAGTGAGGGGAGCGGTAGCAAATACCCTTGTGCAAGCGTCTGGGTCTTCCATCTGGCTTGTTCTTCTACTTCTCTGCATCCCGAGGCGAGATCTGCATCATGCTTTTAGAAGGACAGACGAAAACATATCCGGGGTGGGGAGAGAGGTGGAAAAGCTGCTTTATATGAAGACCCAGGGTGTGGATGAGAGGGGACAAGAACTGTTTGCAAATATGGAGGACTGTTGGGGAGAACGGAGACGAGACTCACTTTTTTATCCAGAAATAGTACCTGGGATGGTAAGTGGCAATACCAGAGAAAAGGTGTCTCTCCATATATGCGCTTTCTGATGATGAGAACCGCGAAGAGTGTGGGTTCCAGGTGAGAACGCCCAGAGTTCAAACCCCAGGCCGGTGATTAGCCAGCTCGGCCACCCCGGGTTAGTTAGACAACAACCTTGAGTTTGTTTTCTCATCTGTGAAATGGGTATTTGTTCCACTGTTTCTTTTGAACACCACTTATATGCCATGTTGTAGGTATGAGAAACCCAGGAGTGGGAAATAAAGTGACAAAGCCCCGTGGTTTGCATCCTAGGAAGAAAAAAACAAGGAGCTAAGCGAAATATGTGCTGCATAGCAAAAAGTATAACGACCGCAAAATCAGAGACTGAACATAAAGAGCGGGTGGGGATATGGATGTGTATGTTCACAGTAAAAATCTCTTGATGCAAGGCCCCAATAGTTCATTTTTGCTTCTGTTTCCCTTGCCTCCGGAGACATGTCTAGTAACAAGTGGCTACGGCCAAGGTCAAAGAGGTTGCTATCGGTAAAAGGTTAGCGTCCAAAATCTATAAAGAACTTATCAAATTCAACACCCCCCCAAAAAAAAAAATAATCCAGTGAAGAAATGGACAGAAGACTTAAGCAGACACTTTCCCAAAGAAGACATCCAGATGGCTAACAGACACATGAAAAGATGCTCAACATCACTCACCATCAGGGAAATACAAATCAAAACCACACTGAGATACCACCTCACGCCGGTCAGAGTGGCTAAAATGAACATCTCAGGAGGGGAGCCTGGGTGGCTCAGTCGGTTAAGCGGCCGGTTAAGCGGCCGGTTAAGCGGTCGGTTAAGCGGCCGGTTAAGCGGCCGACTTTGGCTCAGGTCATGATCTCGAGGTCCGTGAGTCCGAGCCCCGCGTCGGGCTCTGTGCTGACCGCTCAGAGCCTGGAGCCTGTTTCGGATTCTGTGTCTCCCTCTCTCTGACCCTCCCCTGTTCATGCTCTGTCTCTCTCTGTCTCAAAAATAAGTAAACATTAAAAAAAATTTAAAATGAACATCTCGGGAAACAACGGATGTTGGCGAGGATGCGGAGAAAGGGGAACACTTTTGCACTGTTGCTAGGAATGCAAACTGGTGCAGCCACTCTGGAAAACAGCTTGGAGGTTTCTCAAAAAATTACAAATAGAAGTACCCTACAATGCAGCAATTGCACTACTAGGTATTTTCCAAAGGATAAAAAATGCTGATTCAAAGGGGCACATGTACCCCAATGTTTGTAGCCACACTATTGACAATAGCTAAACTAAGAAGAGAGCCCAAATGTCCATTGACTGATGAATAGATAAAGAAGATGTGCTATATATATATATATATATACACCAAAATTTACATACAGTGTGTGGCCAATTTGCAGTCAGCTAGAATACATGACTGGGCATTGATAAAAGTAAGAGGAAAATGGAATTCCTGTATATATAATGGAATATGACTCGGTGATCACAAAGAATGAGATCTTGCCATTTACAAGAACATGGATGGAGCTAGAGTGTATTATGCTAAGCGAAATAAGTCATTCAGAGAAAGACAAATTTCATATGACTTCACTCATATGTGGAATTTAAGAAACAAAACAGATAAACGTAAGGGAAGGGAAGGAAAAATAAGATGCAAACAGAGAGGCAGACAAACCATGAAAGACCTCTTAAATACAGAGAACAAACTGAGGGTTGCTGGAGGACAGTTGGGTGGGGGGATGGGCTACATGGGTGATGGGCATTAAGGAGGGTACTTATTGGGATGAGCACTGGGTGTTATGTGTAGGTGATGAATCACTGGGTTCTACTTCTGAAATCATTACTACATTAGATATTAACTAACTTGGATTTAAATTAAAAAGAAAACTCTACTTCCTGTGGTTTTAAGATTGAATGAAAATACATGCATCTAAAGTCCTCAACACGTAAGAAACAATAAAAACTAGACTCTTTCCTGTCCTATCCAATGATGGAAAGGCTGGCGATGCCCAGCGATGCCCTGGCCCTTTGATGGTCCATAGATCTGCCTCTTGCTGTGTGACCATGGACAAGTTACTTCACTCTTTTTGAAAATGTTATATTAGGGGTAAATGAGCCGGTGTGTGGGATGCTTGGGGCCATGTCCAGCAAACAGTCCATTCACTAGCTCCATCCACCAGCTGCCCCATCGTGGAGCACTGGAAATGCAGAGTAAATGCTCGGGAAGAGTAAGAAGGCACAACCAGCCAAGAGGAGGCTCGCTACAAAACATTACTCTGCCACCCTAAAGAAAGTCCTGAGCAGTAGCATGGCCTTCCTCTGGCAAAGGGCTGATCCTACCGATGGCCTGGGCGTGGACCTTCAAGCCATCTGAGAGCTAAGATGATGACAGACGTTCAGCCTTGCTAGTGATGCTGTCAAGGTTAGCCCATTATCAATGTCATGGGAGAGATTTGTTGTTAAGTCGGCGGCGGGTGCTTCCCTTAGCTAGGAGGGGTGCACTGACTAGGAATTCGGGTTTCTCTTTTTTCCTGGTGCAAACCATCATCCGAAACCTTCTCAGCCTCCTTCAGCTGCTTATTTAATGTAAGCTTCAGTAGCAGACAGAGAGCTGAGACAGGGGGTAGTCCTGTCCTGGGCTTTGTCATATGCATCTTGAGGCCTGAGGACTGGCACGGCCATTAAGCCATCCCTCAGCTCTGAGACTGTGCAGTTCTTGGACCTACACGTGGACCTGAGGAAGAGGGGTGGCTAAGACAGGATATTGTCCAAGCGCTGTAGGATGAGGGTAGACTAGACTATTCCATTGGGAAAGAGGTTCTCTTCCACTGATGCTTTTCAGAACAGCATCTGAACCAGAGCTCAGAGACACGCAGTGGGTCGAAACTCCCTTGTTCACACTATTCTTGCTACTAATGGTGGGTGATACTTACAAAGCACTCACTTTACTCCAGACCTGTGAACGCTTTATATGTATGTTCTGATGAACATTCACAAGGACGCTATGAGGCCAGTACCATCATTTTCCCTGCTTACTGTGGAGGAAATGGAGACGGTGAAAAGGGTAAGCAATTTACCCAACACAGGCGACCAGGGGCGGGAAGCTGGCAACTGAACCTTCGGAATCTGATCTCAAAGCTGGATTTCATGAAACTTTACAAGTTATGTATTTCTTAAAATAAGTTAGAGTGATGTCATGGTTACCCCCTAGACCCTGTACTCGGTTGAGGGGGAGGGGCGGGACAGGAGCCAGTGGGTGCATGGCACATGGAAAGTATTCGATGGGTGTTAGGGACCAGAGCAGGTCAGGGCACGGTCACAGAGGGGCAGGATTGAGACTTGCAGCCCTACCTATTTCCTTCACCAGAATCGGCGTTCTCTCCTTCACCTTATGGACCCTCTGGGGAGGAGAAGGGGAATTCCTCTAGGGACTGGGAGCTTTTTTGTTGGCCAGAATGGTAGAGTTGACTTGGTCCTGAATTGGAAGGCAGTCCCTACATTGCTGAAGAGCATGGGCTCCCTGCCCTATCTCCAGAGGCTGCCATACCAGCTGTACCCAGTTGGCCCTCGGCACTGGATGCCCCCTACAGCCCCATGGCCCCGTCCCAGGAATTCAGTGTCTCCAGCTCTCAGTGGGGTGGGCCAGTCACTCTCTTCACTCTTCAAACTGTGCAGAACGTATACAAAGCTGTCTGGAGGCCACAGTAGTTGGCTGAGCTTATCCTGGTCCTGTTTGAGTGTACTTGCAAGCCTGCGAGAGAAAGGGGAGTTGGAATTGAACTTTGAAGACCTCTTACCAGTTCACAAAGCAGGAGATACGTTATGGCCACTTTTGGCTTGGCGTTCTCGCCTCTGAGTGGGTATTACGGAGGCTCCCATTTATTTGTCAGGAAAAGGGAGTTTGGAGCTGTTAAGTTATCCACTTAAAAAGATCACGACCATTAAGAAGCATCCATGAAGCCAAGTTTTATGACCCAGAATCCATGTTCTTTAGTCAAACCTCGATGGATTGTAATGAGATATGGAATAGCGTATGCATGTGAACTAACATTAATCAGAGAGGCAAACTTTACATACAGTATGTGGCCAATTTGCAGTCAGCTAGAACACATGACTGGGCATTGATAAAAGTAAGAGGAAAATGGAATTGATGAAAATAGAATTCAATGATGATTAGCCCTTAGTTCCTGTTAGAGTTGACGTACGTCCATCTTAAATAAATGTTTGTATGGAAACTTTTATCTTACAGACCTGGCTGACAAAATGGTTCTGCTTTACTGATTAGCTTCCCTGGATTTTCTTGTTTTTCTCTTTTCCTCATATTCTATGGGAAGAAGAAATAGGAATTGATGTGCCATTTGCAAAATCCATCTATTATTGGGGAACTCGAATCAGCCAAAGTCCTTATATCTTCATACTGGTAAATTGCATTTCCAAGAAAGAAAATAGTTAAGTGTGTGTCTTATCATGGAGCATATTCAGTCACTAAAGCTGCCTACTTTTACCCTGTACGGAAAAGAAAAATCAATACCCCTTGAGGGAACTCAAAAGATCCTATCTGTTTATGGAGACTTCTTTTCTTCTTCGTATTAGTCATCTACAACTGTGTAACAAATTACCACTAACTTGGTGGCTTAAAGCAAATCCCATTTATTGTCTTGCATTTCTATACACAGTAGTCAGGGCCTGCCTTGATTGGACGCTTTGCTCAGGATCTCACTAGGCTGCAGTCAGGGTGCCAGGAAACCACACAGTTCTCGTCTGGAGCTCAGGGGTCATCGTCCAAGCTCATGCAGACTGATGGCAGAATCCAGTTCCTACTGTTGTAGGACTGAGGTGCCTATTTTGTGACTAGCTATTGATTGGGGACTACTCCCAGCTCCTAACTGCTGCCCACAGTTCCTGGCCTTTTGCAGGAGACTTGGAAAAGTCCAGCTTGTCTCTTAATAGTGCTGATTTCTTGGGGCGCCGGGGTGGTTCAGTCAGTTAAGCACCTGACTTTGGCTCAGGTCATGATCTCGCCATTTGTAGGTTCAAGCCCCGCGCCAGGCTCTCTGCGGACAGTTCAGAGCCTGAAGCCTGCTTCGGATTCTGTCTCCCTCTCCCTCTGCCACTTCTTCTCTTTCTCTCTCTCTCTCACTCTCTGCCCCTTGCCCATTCTTGCTCTGTCTCTCTCTTTCTCTAAAAAAATGAATAAACATTAAAAAACTCTTTAAAAACAGTGCATATTTATTATGTGAACATTTTTTTTAACAAGCTTACAATAGAAGCTGGGAAATTTTTGAGGGGCTTCACGGCTATTAACTCATTTAATCCACACAAGATATTACGAGGTAGGCAGGATTATCATTGCTAATAATCTATTAGCAATCTTATTAGTATCTGTTTTACAGGTGAGAAACACTGAGGCACAAAGAAGGTAGGTCATTGCCCGCAATCACACAGCCAGCAAGTGCAGCCCAGATTTAAGTGTGTGCCCTTAACCCCTGCCCGTACTGTCTTGTCGATTCTCGCCGGTGGATGAGTCCCTCGGACTTCAGGGCACGGCAGATTAGGCGTTATTTCCAACAGCTTGAGGGGCCTGGCTGGGGAAGGCCCAGCTCCTTTTGGAAATAGATGCTTCTCACTTCAGCTCATTATTTCATCCGGACACACCACTGTTCAACCATGTCTTCAAGCTTGAATCTGCACACTCTCATTACTTTGAAAGCTCCAAGATACCACCTTCATTCAAACAGTTTGGAGAATGCAAACTATTTCGTACAAAAATGGTTTGGAATGCATTTAAGTTGATTTTCATTTTCCTCCACTTTTTCGCAAGTGGAGGAAGCTTTTTCTTAGATGATTGCTGGGTGTGGGGGGTGCTGATATTTGGAATAAAAAGGGCTAAGTCTGAACAGTGAGCAGACTTCATACATACGACGCCGAAATATTGGAGCAATTCGCATTGTCACAAAACACTGAATGGTTTACTCACTATCCTATCAACGCTAGGTTTTACGTTTCTCAGATTTTTTTGTTAGGTCTATAATGATGGTAATGATACCCTAGAGTTGCTGAAGGTGGCATTTCCTAGATGGTTAGTGATATGGTTAGTGTGCACTTGTAGAGTGATGATTTTACTTTTTGAAATCATTTCTTTGTGTACCTATGTAAATAACATTACAGAACTTTCAACTAGAAATGTGACCCTGTATGGTAGTATGCCCCTTATCTCTGTATAGGTTATGTTATGCCTAAACAGAGTTTTGGACTTTGGGCTACAGGAAAGCTAAAACCCAAGAGGTAACCCTGGCATTATGTGATGTTTGTGAACACTTACATATGCCTGATACTCGACTGACTTAATGAAAGTGGCTTCTAGCCTAAGTTCGGTGCGCAACAACTCTTTCTCATATAAGTTGAAAATGACACATCATGTCACCGAGGATTGACGAAACAGGAAAGGGGAGGCAGGGCAGGTGGGAGTATTGAAATGGGAGATTTTGAGAACCACCTGGAGTCCAGAGGTGCTTTGCCCTGCTGTTTAAACTTGGATTCTGAATTTACAAACAGTGGATCTCTTGAGCATCCTGGCTGAAAGTGCTGATGGATCAGAAGAAAGCACCGGCTGGGGTATTTCCAGTAATGTCCTTGATGTCAAGCCTGAGTGGAGTGTCATCCCCCACCTCGGGGAGAAGCTGAAACTTCCATGGAGGGGCTGTGGGGCCGGCTTCCTCCCAGGGAGGGGGCCTGGAGGACTGCGCTAAAATCAGGCTCAGGTTGATGGGGAACTTCTGCTCAAAGAAGCTCGAGGTGATTATGGGGTCACTCTTGCTGCGACAGACATTTACACAGGTGCCAGGCTGCCAGCACCTCTCGGCTCCTTCGTGGAGCTCCCAGCCAGCATTTCCTGGCCATATCAACAGATGGTTCTCTGAAGCTGGCTGGAAAAGAAAGACCACTTGATAATGAGCTCAGCGCGCGCTCTCTCTCTCCCACCCTGCAGTGTCTCCCTCCCCCTCTTTCTCTCTCTCTGAAATCTCTCTCTCTCTCTCTCTGAGAATTTGCATTCTGGGCTATGAAAGGGGCAAGCACTTTAGTTTTGCCTTCCTGACCAGCTCAAAAGGGGAACGTGCTGGTCCCCCTTGCCCACTCCCGGTGCCCACATGTGATCACATGCATACCTGTTAACATAGGTAGAGGGTCTGAAATCTCCAGGCTAGCACCTTCTAATGCATGGGTCTTCCAGTTTTGTTGGGGGAGTGGCAGTCCCCCTAGCCCAGAAACCGGTCTCCCTGCCCAATGTAGGACTACACATCCTGAATGCCGATTGCTAAGGTTTTCAGAAGTCAGATGTGGGTTCACACAAGAACAGCCATCTTGTGAAGGTCTGTATCCACCCCAGGTTGACGGACTCTCAGTCCTTAGATTACTCAGTCTGTAAGGCTAGGTTGGGTACCATGGGCGGTGTCTGTGGGAACGATTTTCCTTGAGAGCCCCCATTGTTTTGGGAGGGGTGGTTCTTATTTTAACTTTTCTCATGGCAGATGCCAATATACCCAAAACCTGGCTTTGTGGCCATGACATAAGCCTTCTGAGCATTAAGGTATATATCAACTTAGACCCTGGCTTTGCTTCTTCTCACGTAAGTAAAGCCAACTTTCTTACCTTCTGGTTTAAAAAGTATATCAAAAGCCATTGCATTTAAGGGAACATACAGCACTGATCTCCTTATCCTACCACTGGGAGAACTCAGCTTTCATTTTAGATCCCTTTCTTCATCCTTAAGTATTTCCTCTTCGTTCTGATTTCAAACATTCTTCACCACCATTTGATAATTGATGATGAATTTGATAGAACATAATGGATCCACACAAAGGATGAGGCTATTTAATGTTTTCCAGATGCAGGCAGTTGTCAGGAGAACTGAGTGAGGCTGGAGGCCCTGGAACCCGATTACTCACATAACCAGGACTCTGAGGCCACTCTTTCTTTTCCAGAATCCACAGTCGAAGCCTGGGATGAGGCAGAAATGAGGCGAATGATCACCAGTGTTGGTGAAGTTCTACCACCATGCTGTCAAATTTTATCTCCTGGTTAAAAACAAACAAACGAACAGACACCATGCCCCATTCCTATCACGCTGCTGGAAGCTTCATTTTCACCAGAATTATAATCCCAGAACTGACAGATGCTGGATTGTTCGCAGCTGTGAAGAATGGAATGAAATAGTACACAATGATCACCACATGGCCGTTAATATCAGATTCAGTCACCTTTAACTTCCAAATTCACATTTCTTTAATAAATGATAAATCGTGTAATACTCGAAACTCATTTCCGAGCTGGAGGACAGCGTGGAGTGACCACAGATCTCGGGTACAGGCGTCTTTGTTTGACTGGTCCTAACTAATCTTGATTGGAACTCTTGACACAATAGTATTTCATTTGACTTTGCTTCATGTCATAAATGTGTCAATACGAAAATCGGTGACACCTGCAAATAAATATATCCCAAAGTACTCTGGAAGCCTGGCACGTTTTTGAGCCATTTTTCCTAGTTATTACGTTTGTGAGCAGAAGGAGGGGTTAGGGACTCCGGTCCCCATGCACGACGTCAGCACTACTTAACAACTCATCACCTCTATTCTCCATATTTGCCACTAGAATTGGAGGTGAGACGATATCACAAGAACTTACAGCCTTTAAAATGTGTGAGTCACCCGAGCTGTTTCCCTCTCTCCATCCTCCTGCCATTTGTTTTCAGCGTCTCTCCTCAGTGGGCATTTAATCCTCTTAGGCTCCCATTCTCTTGAGTTGCCCTGAACCTCTGAGAATAGGAAGGATTTGGCTCTGATCGCATCAACTGCTGGGAAGACCAGATTGGACCCATCATCTCGCTCGGGACTCCATGCTCAGCAAAAAGGCATGGAGTGGTGCCGGTGGACTTTGGGGCACCGTGCTGGGGGCAGACAGATTCAGGCTGCAACTTCCCGCCCCCTGCATGAGTGAATCAGTCCGGTCCCTCCAATGGATGAGCCAGCCAGCCCGGGGTAGCTGAGTGCAGGGCCAAAGCATGAGTGTGCAAGCCACTCCAAGGGCTAGAATAAGATGATTTTTTAATTGAAAAACATCTTTTTATGTTTATTCACTTTTGAGAGAGAGACAGAGCATGAGCAGGGGAGGGGCAGAGGGGGAGGGAGACACAGAATCCGAAGCAGGGGCTCGAACCCACAAACCGTGAGATCATGCCCCGAACCAAACTCGGACACTTGACTGACTGAGCCGCCCAGGCACCTCGAGAATAAGATGGTATTTTTAAAGGACTTGTCTGAAACTTTAGCTTGGCACAGTGGGCTTTAGGGATAAGGGTTCCTCTGAGGATCCCTTTCATTTCATTCCGAATAAGTCAAAGTGCTTTTGAGTTCCTTGCGTGAAAGGCACTCTGAGCATTCAAGGATATGTAGCGTTATTATGATTTTGATGGGTGGAGTGCAACCAAGCCCTTCAAAGCCTCAGGAAAGGAAACCCATGCAGTAAATTAGCCACAGACTCAAAGTGCCAGCTTCGGCCCAGCTATTCACACTACACCCCTTGTCACGTGTTTCGGCTGCTCTTTTCTCTGCCCTCCATGTAATCCCTGAAAAAAATAGAAGCCTTTTTGTGCGCAGGGGATGGGGTGGGGGTGGGGCCGGCCACGCAAATCCCCCTGCATGGATGCAAAGCTCGCGCCCGGGAGTTGCCAGGGAGTTTTTTTCAGCCTCTGCGGAAATTAAGGAGCTCATGGAAGCAGCTTATTCTCCATTTGTGGCGAGTTCAAGTGGGACAATGCATCTGTGTGGCAAAGGATTATCCAGCCGGTCACAAAAGCATCAGGACCTCTCAATCTGAAAATCCAAATTGTGCACCCAGTGACCTCACCACCAGAGGAGGGCGTAATGCTGGAACGAAGGGACGTTTCCTTTCTCTTGATGGCACAACTTTCTCAGTACGGAAATATCACTGGAGAGCTTCTGGCATTGCACTGGCCCCTTCAGAACTCAGGCTGTAAGATGACATCCCTCAGGATCCTGCCAGATCGTTGGATCTCAACGAGAGGAGTCATGGACTGCTGCCCTCCGCCGGGGATGCCACAGGGAAGGGGGAGTTTGTTGGTCTTAGAGGAACAAAGGATGCCTGGTGCGCCAGGTGGGACTGGCCATTCTCTCCAGATGCATTGGTTCCTTTGAAGAATGTGCAAGGGGTTCACTTTATTCACCGGTTCACTTCTGGCCAGTGACTCAAGGGCTTATCCTCTGGGAAGGCCAACATGTCAAAGTACAAATAGGAGGAATAATAAAATATATGTAATGTGTCTATGAAACACACACAAAGCCAAGTGTAAATTTTTTTTGCTAACTTGTTGGCTAGGATTTGATTGCTACTACTCCCTTTTGTTCATATAGATAAGAACACAGCTTTGAATGTCAGGAAGATGTTAAATCTACCGATGGCGTTTACTACAGGGAGGCGTGCAGAGAGCCTTGAACTTCTTGGGAGATATCCCTTGCTTTTAATGTCTATGCCTCTTAGTGATCGGGATACAAGGACGCACCTCTGGTTTGTGCTTTGTCACCCGTGAAGTCCCGAAGACCACCATCCCCGTGAAGTAACACAACAAGGGTGTACAAAACTCATGTGTCAGGTCATGGGTGTTTAGAAGTTTGGTTTTAAAGGCTGTGTAATGGCAGCTCCTACTTATGAGCATATGTCTGCTGGAAAGACCAAGGCTGATCTAAGGGCCACCCCTAAAACCCAGAGGACAGGGCCAATGCGTCTTTGTGTGCAAAGTCTACAGGGATGCCTTTGGGGAATAGTTTCCTTCTAAGCTCTGAGCTCCTGGCCTTACAAATGACTGTAGATGTGCTTCTGAAAGTCATCGGCCCATTGTTCTGCTGTCCTAAGGAAGACAGACTGAAAGCTGACCATGGTCCGGAAGAACATGAAGCTGGGAACAGCGCCCTTTGTGAGGACTGTGTCTGTCTGTGGCACGCACAGCTCTGGGTACCACACCAGAGGGGTCCCGAGGAAAGGAGGAGGGCAGGTCCATGCCAGGGCATGGAAGGCATTTCTGGTTTGCGGGGGGTGGGGGGGACCAAGGTTACGGTGTTCTTGACCGGCTGCTCTACACTGGACTCTGACAACATCCTGGGAGGAAGAACGAGATCGACATGGCTTGACTTCATTTTTCATAAAAGACTGAAGACTCAGGTGGTTTAAGTGACTTCCAACACGACAGACGCTTGCCCGAGTTGTGCCAGAATTCGAATCCAGCATTCTTCCTTCGGTTTATCGGTTTTGTTATTACAACTGTGAATTAAACCGATTGATGGGTATTCGTTTCTCAAATGATAGAACAGTATGATTAAGTAATAGCATTGTATCCTAAGAAATGGGTCAGTTTTGTTGAGATAAAAGGAAAAACCGATGGTAATAAATTTATGTAATTTATTATTCCAAGAGCCATTTCAGCCTATAAGAAGCCTTTATCAGGAAAGCAAATGCTATGTCTCCTCCCATCATCCCCTCCTCCCCTCCCATCCTGTTTCCTCGCCTCTCCTACCTTCTTTCACCTCCCCTACTTTCCCCTCTCTTCCCTCCCCTGCCCTCTCCTCCCCTCCCTTCAGACAGCTCTTTCCAGTGTTTGGAGTTAGCCTCTAAAGTGGCTAATCCACTTTCATAAGTGAAAATTTGTTTTTTAAATTTTTGATTAGGTAATACATTCACATGTTTTACAATCAGAAAATATTAAAAAATATGGCCGACACCTTCTTCCCAGCACATTCCGCATCTACCCAGTTTTCTCCTGTACCAAATCAGAACAAAGCAACAAGTAACCATAATTATTGGCTTCTTGCATATCCTTTTAGAGATTTTCTTCACCCCTTTTGAAATGTGCCCTATTACGTGTACCTAATATAATAATATATCTCACAGGTTTTTCCCTACCAACACATATAGAGCTCCCTTATTCTTTGCATTGAACGTATGTACCGTAATATATTTGATGTAATTGGTGAATGCACCAACCCCCTACTAATGGACATTCGGTTTCTTTTGCAGTTACAATGATGTATCACATAACTTCATGTGTGTGTGTGTGTGTGTGTGTGTGTGTGTGTGTGTGTATACAGATTATATACACACACACACACAATATATGCATGTATACACACACACACACACGTGTACCAACAGCATATATGTAGGATATATTCCTGGAAGTGAAATTTCTGGGTCAAGAATGGATGTATGTGTCATTTACCAGATATTTTCAAATAGCCATTCCTGGTCACTGTGCATATTTTTATACCCGCAACTCTACGTGATAATGCCCCTTATGCCACAGCCTTAACGTAGTTGTTTTATCAAACTTCATTTTTGCCAACTGCTAGGTTAGAAATGGCATCTTAATAGGGTTTTGTTTAACATTTCTCTTTCTATGAGTGAGATTGAGTGTTTCTTCCTATGTTTAAGATGCATTTTTAATTCCTTGTTATGCCCTACCGCTGCCTTTTTAACTCATTAGAATGATGGGTAATGTACTGCTCAAGAGAAGGAGGATTTTTAGGGGGTCCCAAGTTGACATTAGGGATACATGCATCTCTCCTGTTGTTCCCAAGACTGGAGTACTTAGCAGTGTGGGTCACGAGTGAGCATGAGTCCCATAGACAGAGGGAGGGAATGGCATTTTCAGCTGAAGGAACAGCCAAGCAAAGACACAGAACGTTGCTGGTCCATGGCCTGTTTGGAAATGGATCATGTCCATAGGATAGGACCACAGGTCCCGTGAAGTGGCACATGGTACTAGACAGCCAGGATGGAGTCAGATTATGGAGGGCCTTGAATGCCAGGGCAAGGAGTTTTGGTGCTTGCGTAACAACAGCAAGTTACTGAACAAAAATCAGTATCTTGGTTGCCCCTAACCGCTAATGCGATGTTCACTGCTTTGTCCCGGACGTAACATACGAATTTATATTATCAAGCAGAACATATTAAAAAGTCAGTCACTAAAAATAACATAAGTCGCAGAAAATCCTGGAGAGTCACAGATTGTGGGCGATTTACGGTAGCTCAGAGTGTTGCCGTCCAGTATCTGGTTATCTTAGCAGCCCTCCGAGGCATTGGCTTTGATCCTGTGTCAGAGATCCTACCTCCGCTCCCAATACAGTCTCAGAGATAACGCTTTTGGGAATTGAGACTGGAAAGGGGAGATGGAAACCGCCCCCACCCCACTGTGGAAGCAGTCAGAGGGTGGAGAGGTTGACCCTAAGGCACATTCTTCCTAGAACAGATTCACCAGGTTAGTGGATAAGGAGAGGAGAAAGAGAAATTAGGTCAAGTGAAGCCGAGAAAAGCGAGGCCTTTGCAGATCTCAAGATTTTCATTTCCTGAACATTCTTACAAAGTTGAAGTCCAGCAGCCATTGGTATATCCGGTTTCCATAGATACACAGAGCATGTCACTAAGAAATGGGATGAATATCCTTTTATGTCATACCTAAATGTAAATTGTTTTTGACTTGGCTCCTTCTCTGAATGATTTTTATGTTGTGTGTTCCTTACTAGCATGACCAGCCCGAGATGAGAAAGGCACACTGACTTCTTCCCGTGCACAGGGCAGGGGGGATGGGAGGAGGTCCTTTAATCCCTTCTGAAGCCCGCACATTCATTCATTGTGCCTCCAACAGAGGGGAAGAGACCTCTTGTCCCTGTTTCAGAGGATGCATGTGAAGATATCTTAGGAGCTTGACTTTTTCGTGTAAAATACAGGCTTTGTGACATTCAAACCTGTTTGTGAAAATGAATGGGTTGTATTTATTAAGAGTCTAGGGTCATAGAAGCTGATGTCATTTAGCCCAATTATTACAACAAATGTGCAAGCACAGACACACAAGACAATCTGGACGATTCTGCCTCACACTTGGACATTCTGAAGTGCGTGAGCAGGTGTGGGCCTGAGTGTGTGTGAGTGTGCGAATGTGTGTCTGGAGAGCCACAGAGCAGAAGCTGGCCGCTCAGTTGCTCTGTCATCTCAGGACGCATCCTCACTTGGCATTCCTCGTTACATTTCATGCCCTAAAGAGACAGATGGCGTCCACCCTCATGCTTTGCCAGAGATAATTATATCAACTCTCAGCAATTCTCATACCTCCCGGTCCTTCCAGCTCTCACAGCTGATGGGGAGGACTCCCAGGGTGGACGAAGTCTGTGAGAGGTTGGCCTTCAATATCAAAATAATGAATAGGCTTTAATGTGATTCTAAAAAGTCGTTCAACCAGGAAAAGTTGGCTCCGATGTGAGAAGCAGTTTTCCCTGAGTTCTCATTTACATATGGTTTTCCAACTGATTTTCTCAGGAACACAGAAATACCAGTGGCTTGCTCTGCTCAGTAATTGAATTAAAAACGATTCCCTTATTAATAAATGATACTCCTTACCAACCAAACGAATACCAGTCTTCCTACGCTTTATAACTTTCTTCAAGGTCGTAATCTCAAATTATCAGCCCAGAGTAAAATCAGTGAAATCAGGGAATTGGCTATTCCATCACCGTGTTCTCCTTATCCCTTAGTAATCAGCGTCTGACTGCCAACTGACACAGAAGTTAATTTATAAAATGAAGAAAACCCTGCAAATATGTCGCCCGATCCTCATGTAACCCTACAAACTATTGAGGTGACTGTTTTTCAGATGGTGAAACTATCTTGGAATGGTTCCTGAGTTTCCCAAGGTTCCACAGTGGTGAGGGCCTTTTGTCTGAATCACAGGATCTTTACTGTAATGTGTGGGTTATACCTTGATATGAAATTTTAAACTACACAGGACCCTGACTGTCCATTTTTCTGGCATAAATTTTATTCCTAGGGAGCACAGTGCTCTTTTGTACACGGTACACAGTTGTATCAATGTCTGGAGCACTACAAGGCCAAACTTATGCCCATTTTGTAGGTGAGATTCTAGAAGGCCATCTTCCCAATTCTCAGCATTACTGAGATCACTGTCCCATTGGAGGGGACACATGTCTGCCGGCAGTACACAAGGACCTGCCTGCTTGAGGTCTTCTTCCTCCCTTGTTGATTTTTTTTAAAGCAGAATACGCAAACACCCAAATACTCACTTTATTTATTTATTTGTTCTCTGCAACAAAATTATTTTTATTTTTGTTGGTCATGTTTCTTTTTCTAAAAATATAATTTATTGTCAAATTGGTTTCTGTACAACACCCAGTGCTCATCCCAACGAGTGCCCTCCTCAGTGCCCATCACCCATTTTCCCTTCTCCCCCGCCCCCCATCAACCCTCAGTTTGTTCTCTGTATTTAAGAGTCTCTTATGGGGGCGCCTGGGTGGCGCAGTCGGTTAAGCGTCCGACTTCAGCCAGGTCACGATCTCGCGGTCCGGGAGTTCAAGCCCCTCGTCGGGCTCTGGGCTGATGGCTCGGAGCCTGGAGCCTGCTTCCGATTCTGTGTCTCCCTCTCTCTCTGCCCCTCCCCTGTTCATGCTCTGTCTCTCTCTGTCCCAAAAATAAATAAACGTTGAAAAAAAAAAAAAAAAAAGAGTCTCTTATGGTTTGCATCCCTCCCTCTCTGTAAAATTTTTTTCCCCCTTCCCTTCCCCCACGGTCTTCTGTTAAGTTTCTCAACATCCACATATGAGTAGAAACATATGGTATCTGTCTTTCTTTGACTGACTTATTTCACTTAGCGTAATACCCTCCAGTTCCAACCACGTTGCTGCAAATGGCCAGATTTCATTCTTTCTCATTGCCAAGTAGTATTCCATTGTATATATAAACCATATCTTCTTTATCCATTCGTCAGTTGACGGACATTTAGGCTTTTTCCATAATTTGGTGATTGTTGAAAGTGCTGCTGTAAACGTTGGGGTACACGTGCCCCTCTGCATCCGCACTCCTGTATCCCTGGGGTAAATTCCTAGCAGTGCTATTGGAGGGGCCAACATGGCAGAGAAATAGAGGGATCCATACTTGCCGACTACTCACTTTAAAAGACAACAAATGTTAACATTTAGTCATTTTTTTTGCTCTGGATTTTATTAAAATGGAATGTATAGAAAATGATAAAGTTACATCTGGCTTTGACACCCAGGTACAAATCTGCTTACCTCATCCTCAGAGAACCTGCCACAAATTTGGTGAGTGTTCCCCTAGTTTCTATCTCTTAGATTTTTTTTAAATAGGCTTCACGCCCAGCATGGAGTCCAATGCAGGGCTTGGACTCATGACCCTGAGATCAAGACCTGAGCTGAGATCAAGCGTAGGATGTTTAACTAACTGAGCCACCCATATGCCTCTCTATCGTTTATATCTTAATTACATATATCCTCATAAACAGTATGTAGTACTCTTCTCTGTGTTTTAAAATTATACATAAGCGGTATCATCTTAGAAAACAATTTAATTATTTAAACTCAACATCACGTTCTTGAACTCTTTATTTTCATTTACGTAATCAGCATGTTGCTGAATTTTAAAATTCAATCCTCTGTATTTTAACATGTGAGTTAAATTAAGTTATAGTTCCTGTGATTACTGGGTACATTTGTACTTATTTCTGCAATTGTATGTATGTTTTCCATTCACCATGCTTTTGCTGAGATATGTTCTAACTTTTATTCATTACATTTGTTTAAAGCCATAAATTAATTAAAAGTGCACCCCATGAAAAGATGCTCAACATTGCTAATCGAACTACCATATGACCCAGTAATTCCACTACTCAGCATTTACCCAAAGAATATGAAAACACTAATTCAAAAGATATATGTACCCCTACGTTTATAGCAACATTATTGACAATAGCTAAATTATGGAAGCAGCCCAAGGGGCCATAGATAGTGAATGGATAAAGAATATATAATGGAATATTACTCAACCATAAACAAGAATAAATCTTGACATTTGAAACAAACATGGATGGATCTAGAGGGTATAATGTTAAATGAAATAGGTCAGTCAGAGAAAGACAAATACCATATGATTTCACTCATTTGTGGAACTTAAGAAGAAAAAAAAAAAACCAAATGAACAAAGGAAAAAAGAGACAAACCAAAAAAACAGACTCTTAATTATAGAGAACAAACTGATGGTTACTGGAGGGGAGGTGGATGGGGTTGGGTGAAATAGGTTATGGGGATTAAGAACGCACTTATGATGATCACTAAGTAATGTGTAGAATTGTTGAGTCACTATACTGAAACTAATATAACACAGGTACGTTAACTATGCTGGAATTAAAAAAAAATTTAAAGTGCGGCCCTATGCATATTTTCATTTCATCCTTGCAGCAACTATTCTAGGCATATTTTTACCATCATCTTGAAACCCCAACTCATGTGTGATCCTGGGCAAGTTTCTCCCTTCCTCCCTTATTTTCCTCATCCAGTTGGCAGTTATATGGCCAGCAGTTTTTCCCACATCCCGATCATCTTTGATAACAACATTAATCATAGCAGTATTATTAAAATAGCTGTTATTGAGAGACTACTATATTAAAAAATTTTTACAAAATTTTAAAAAATTTATTTACTTATTTTGAGAGAGACAGAGACAGCCCAAGTCGGGGAGGGGCAGAGAGAGAGGGAGAGAGAAATCCAAGCAGACTCTGTGGTGTCAGCTCAGAGCCCTGACGTGGGGCTTGAACTCACAAAACGTAAGATCATGACCTGAGCTAAAACTGAGAGTCAGACGCTCAACCAACTGAGCCACCCAGGTGCCCCTAAAAATTTTTTTTTAATGTTTATTTATTTTTGAGAGACAGAGACAGAGCATGCGTGGGGGAAAGGCCGAGAGAGAAGGAGATGTAAAGAAGGAAACTTTCATTAGCAGGCTCCAGTCTCTGAGCTGTCAGCACAGAGCCCAACGAGGGGCTAGAACCCATGAACTGTGAGATCATGACCTGAGCCAAAGTTGGACACTCAAGTGACTGAGCCACCCAGATGCTCTGAGACTGCTATACCTTGGTAAACACCAGCTTCTGAAACAACTGCAAAATAGAGCAAAAGTCAGAGATTCTCAGGCTGACAGTCAACCTTCTCAGCTGGGCTAAGAGTGTGTCATCTCAAGTGAGATTTCTCATTTCTTCCTTGTCAGTTTAGATGGAAAATAAAAACAAATATACGACCACAATGAGAATCTCTGGCCTATGAGACTGTGAATGCCCTGAAAACTGTCATCCCTCGGAGAATAGAGACACCATGATAAAGATGTCTCACTCTCAGTTCATGCTCGTCCTGTTACTGTGATAAATTCTGTTTGAATTAATCACTTCACATTCTTATCAATGGCACAGTGCAATAGTGGAGATGATACTCTGAGCTGATTACTCGTTAAATGTCTAAACAAATCATCAAGTAGAAACCAAATAATAGCAAATCATTCTATCTTTGTTTGCTTATGATCCAGATCATTCTGGTAAGGCCAACCTATTGCTTGGTCAACTTTGATAAATCCCAAGAGAAAAAACTCTCTAAACAAAGAAATTATTGAGCAGGATCATTTGATACAATAATATATCTTGAATGTGTGGGGCTTGGAAGAATGAGAATTGCACAAGCTTGAAATATCAACATGTGCTCATTTTTGGAAGATTTTCCTAGAACTACTTATTGATTAATTGTTATTTTCTGATATAAACATTTAGTGCTGTTAGTTTCCCTCTCAGCACTGCTTTAGCTGTGTCCCACACTTTTGGTATGTTTTATTTTTATTTTTATTCAGCTCAATGTATTTTTTTTTTAATATTTTTTTTTCAACGTTTATTTATTTTTGGGACAGAGAGAGACAGAGCATGAACGGGGGAGGGGCAGAGAGAGAGGGAGACACAGAATTGGAAACAGGCTCCAGGCTCTGAGCCATCAGCCCAGAGCCTGACGCGGGGCTCGAACCTCCGGACTGTGAGATCGTGACCTGGCTGAAGTCGGACGCTTAACCGACTGCGCCACCCAGGCGCCCCCTCAATGTATTTTTAAAAGTATTTTCCTTGAGTCTTCTTTCTTGACCCATGGGTTATTTAGAAGTATGTGGTCTGGTTTCCAAGTGTTTCAAGATTTTCCTGTTTTTCTATTATTGGTTTCTACCTTGATCCCTTTGTGGTCAGAGAACACACTCTCTGTGGTTTCAGTTCTTTAATATTTGTTGAGGTTTGTTTTATAAGCCAGGATATGATTTGTCTTGGTAAATGCTTTGTGAACACTTGAAAAGAATATGTCTTCTGCTGTCTTTGGGTGAAGTATTCTATAAATGTTGATTATATCCTGTTGATTAATGGCATTGCTGAGTATTCTATATCTTTTCTGATTTTTCTGTCTAGGTGTTCTAGCAGTAGTTGAGATAGGTGTTCCATGCTTTTATTTTTAACCTACCTATACTGTATTTGAAGAGAATTCTTTTAGATAATGTGTGTGTGTGTGTGTGT
The DNA here is from genome assembly GCF_007474595.2 of Lynx canadensis. NCBI lineage: Eukaryota > Metazoa > Chordata > Mammalia > Carnivora > Felidae > Lynx > Lynx canadensis. Next base: position 60,328,467 of record NC_044314.2, on the reverse strand, counting down.
GTGTGTGTGTGTATGTGTTTATGTATGTATAGTTGGGACATGGTTCTTTTTTTTTTTAATCTACTTTGCCAATCTCTGTATGGTAATTGGCATGTCTAAACCATTTAAATTTAGTGTAATTATCGATTTGTTAAGGTTTAGGTCTGCTATTTTCTATTTTGTTTTTTCATTGTTTCCTGTGTTTTTTTTTTCCTTTTTTCTTTTTCTTGTCTACCTGTTTGTTACTTGAACTTTTAAAAAATTCCGTTTTGACTTGTCTATAGTGTTTTTAAGTGTATCTCTTTGTATAGATTTTTAGTGGTTCTTCTAAGTATTATACATGTATAACTTATTGCAGTCTATTGATGTTGACATTTCATCAATTTGAGTGACATGTAGAAACCTTACTCCCTTGAACTTCTTTTACTATCTTCTATTATAATAGAATTGACTTAAATATTTCTTCTACATATGTTGAGAACCATGACAGAAAATGTTACAATTTCTGCTTCAAAATCAAACATAACTTGGGGCGCCTGGGTGGCGCAGTCGGTTAAGCGTCCGACTTCAGCCAGGTCACAATCTCGCGGTCCGTGAGTTCCAGCCCTGCGTCGGGCTCTGGGCTGATGGCTCGGAGCCTGGAGCCTGTTTCCGATTCTGTGTCTCCCTCTCTCTCTGCCCCTCCCCCGTTCATGCTCTGTCTGTCTCTGTCCCAAATAAATAAATAAACGTTGAAAAAAAATTAAAAAAAAAATCAAACATAATTTAGAAAACTCAAGGAAAAGGAAAGTCTATCATCTAAATTTTTTTGCTTTTCATCTTTCATCTTTCCTAATATTCCTCAGATTCCTTTTTTTTATCATTTCCTCTCAGTTTCAAGAACTTTCGTTAGCCATTACTTCAGATAGGTCAAATTCTCTTAGTTTTCCTTTATTTGAAAATGTGGTGGTTTCCCCTTCATTCCTAAAGGATATTTTTGCTGAATACGGGATTCTGGGTTGATAGTCTTTTCTTTTAGCACTTCAGAAATCTTGTGACACTTCCTTCTGGCCTCCACAGCTTCTGATAAGAAATCCATTGTCATTCAATTTGTTTTCCTTATAACTAACGTGTTATTTCTCTTTTACTGATTTCAAAATATTCTCTTGGTTTTTAGTGTTTTAGAAATTTGATTATATTGTGTCTTGCATGCATTTCTTTGTATTTTTATTGTTTGGAGTTCACTCTGCTTCTCGAATCTTTAGGTTCATGTCTTTTGCCAAATTTGGAAAATTTTAGCAATTATTTCTTTGAGTGCCTTTCAGTCCTACTCTCTTTATTCTCTTCTTCTGAGACTTTCATGACACAAGTATTAGGTTTTTTGTCACTGTACCACAAATCCCTGAAGCCCTGTTTATTTTGTTTTTTCAAAACAAAAGGTTTTTGTCTTTTGTTAGAATAGGATAATTTGCATTGTTCTATCTTTAAGGTCATTGATTGCTTTATTTGTCCTCTCTATTCTTCTGCTGAACCTATCCATAGACTTTTAATTCCAGTTATTATATACTTAAGTTCTAAAATTTCCATTTGTTTCCTTTTTACTTCTTGGTATTTCTTCTATTTCTTTGCTGAAACTGTGTTTTTTATTTGTTTCAGATATGTTCATAATTGCCCAATGAAGCATTTTTATGATGGCTGCTATAAAATCCTTAAATAATTTCAATGTCTGTGTCACCTCAGTGTTGGCCTCTGTTAATTATCTTTTCTTATACAAATTGAGATTTTCTGTGTTCATAGTATGATGAGTGCTTTTCAACTATATCCTGGATATTTTGGGTATTATAAGATTCTGGATCTTATTTAAGCCTTCTGTTATAGCAAACATGTGTGTGTGTGTGTGTGTGTGTCCACGCGCACGTGTCTGTGTGTGATGTTAATGTTGTCATTCAGTTTATTTATACATGTAAGTACCACATTGTTAATATTTTTGCATTAGATATTCAGTTATTTTTAAAGATATTAAAAGAAATGTGTCTGTTACATTTAATATCATTTTTATTATATCCATCACCCTTCTTTTCTTTGTGTACATCCAAATTTTCATCTGCTCTCCTACTTTTTCTTCCTGAAAAACTTTCTTCAGTATTGGTTGGCAGTGAATTATTTCAGCTTTTGTTTGTCTAAAAAGTCTTTGTTCTGCCTTATTTCTGTAAGATATTTTCTCTGGACACAGAATGCTGGGTTGATTGATTTTTCTTTCAACACTTTAAAATGTCTCTCAATCTTCTTTAGGCTTGATAAATTTCTGATGAGAAATTGACTCTAACTTTTAGTCCCCCCCCCCTCACTGTGTAAGTTTTCTTTTTCTCAGGCTGCCTTCAAGATTTTCTCTTTTATCTGTATTTCTACAGTTTGATTGTGATGCACTTAGGTTTTTTGTTTTTGTTTTTTTTTTTTTAAAAAAACAGGGGAGGGGCAGAGAAAGAAGGAGAGAGAATCCCAAGCAGTCTCCATGCTGTCAATGCAGAGCCCCATGTGGGGCTCCAACCCACAAACTATGAGATCATGATCTGAGCTGACATCAAGAGTCAGAAGTTCATGACTGAGCCACCCAGGCATTCCTGTTCTGTTTTTGTTTTCTTTTTTAAATCTTGCTTCAGTTTCCTGAGATTTTTATATACTGACTTACAAATTTAAATAGTTCTCAGCCTTCGTCTCTTCAAATATTTCTTCTGCCCATTCACTCTCTGTCTGCTATGTATTTGATATTGTCCCACACAATTTATATGTTTTATTCTTTTTATTTTGTGTGTGTGTGTGTGTGTGTGTGTTTGCTTTAATTTCTATTTACCTATATGTTTTCAAAGTTTGTTTTTTTTTTTAATCCTGCTATGTCCAGTTTTCTGATAAGCCCATTGAAGGATTTCTTCATCTCTGGTATCATGTGTCTTATTACTAACATTTCCATTTGACTCTGTTTTTGGTTTATATCTCTGTGCCCAAATCCCCATCTGTTCATGCATGTTGTTCACCTACTGTACTAGATTTAGCAACATATTTAAAATCTTTATTTAAATATTTATTTAATTAAATATTTATTTATTTACAATTTTTTAATGTTTATGTATTTTTGAGAGAGCAAGAGAGACAGAATGCGAGCAGGGGAAAGGACAGAGAGAGAGGCACAGAATCCGAAGCAGGCTCCAGGCTCTGAGCTGTCAGCACAGAACCCCTTGTGGGACTTGAACTCACAAACTGTGAGATCATGACCTGAGCTGAAGTCGGTGCTCAAACGACTAAGCCACCCAGGCGCCCCTAAATATTTATTTAAATATTTAACATCTTCCCTATAGTTCCCATATCTCAGTCATTTTGGGGTCAAGTTCGGTTGACTGCTTGTTATCCTTGCTACTGCTTAATCTGGTACTGTAGGTGCTGGCTATCATTATCAAGAAAGGAAAGGGGAGGGGCGCCAGGGTGGCTCGGTCGGTTAAGCGTCCGACTTCGGCTCAGGTCATGATCTCGCGGTCCGTGAGTTCGAGCCCCACGTCGGGCTCTGTGCTGACCGCTCAGAGCCTTGAGCCTGTTTCAGATTCTGTGTCTCCCTCTCTCTCTGCCCCTCCCCTGTTCATGCTCTGTCTCTCTCTGTCTCAAAAATAAATAAATGTTAAAAAAAAAAATTAAAAAGAAAGGAAAGGGGAAAAAGCAGCCTGATAATTGAAAAGGAAGAAATAAACCTATCATTATTTCAGACATTATGATCATAAAAAATGCAATGGACCCAGTAAAAACAATAAGAGAGTTCAGTAAGTTTACATTTCAAAAATCAATACCATTTTTCAAGCTGATCGACAATCAACTAGAAAATAATAGAAAAAAAGAAATTCAACCATGTAACAATATTGGTAAAGCATTAGAAAATAACAAATCATGAAAAAAAAGCTGTTTAGAAAAATGTTACAATTTAATTAAATTTTGTGAAATATAATCTGAATACATGGACAATTAATCATGTTCTTGGAATGACTAATTTTTTGAGGATATTAATTCTCCCAACAGTGTTCTGTAATATCAAAACTACCTCGATCAAATGCCAGATATATATATTTAAGGCATATGGTAAACTTATTCTAAAATATACGTGGCATAATATTCTAATATTTAATGGTGTATGAAGACTTAAGTCAACTTTGAAAAAGAGGAGCACAGAAGTGGGATCTCGCTCTACAAGCTATGAACATATGCTTCAAAGACACAGTACTAAAATCAGGGTGGCTCTGGTCAAGAAAAAATAAAAGGCTGATAAAATGGCATAGAGCACTCAGATCCCTCTATACCTGGGAACTGACTATATGATAAGGTAGCAGTATGGATCACAGGAGAAAGAGTGATTAAGTAGATGACTCCAGTGCTATACTGGCAAAACAAAGGGAAAAAAGGCCCACTTTTATAGCATTTGCTGGTTCCCAAGCTGTCAATACTCCCACCACAGCCAATTTCAAACTACCAACAATTAACAACCAACTTGCAAAATTTCTTCATATTTGACAATCAGCCCTGGTCACCTGGTATAAAGCTCATTAGGCTCAGATTCAGAAGGGACCTCAGCTACACGTTATAGGAGATTACCTGGGGAGAGCCACAGTTACAGATATTGGATATTACATGGTGGGTATTTATGCCATGATTCAGGTGTTAAGGATTATAGTGTGACTTTGAATGTTTAGCAAGGAGCCAATTATGATTTGCTTTGGAAGAGCTCATTGGTTGAAACCCGCTGGCTGGAAATTTTTAGTCATGCCATTACAAAAGACAGTGGTTCTGTCTCACATTTAGCTCTTCTATCCATTTTCAACTTGTTTTTGTGTATGGTATAAGAAAGTGGTCCAGTTTCATTCTTCTGCATGTAGCTGTCCAGTTTTCCCAACACAGTTTGGTGAAGAGATAGGAAACCATCAACATCCTAAAGGAGAACATAGGCAGCAACCTCTTTAGCCTCAGCCTGAGCAACTTCTTACTAGACGTGTTGCTGGAGGCAAGGGAAACAAAAGCAAAAATTGGGACTTCATCCAGATAAAAAGCTTCTGCACAGCAAAGGAAATAATCAACAAAACTAAAAGGCAGCCTACAGAATGGGAGGAGATATTTGCAAATCACATATCTGATAAAGGGTTAGTATCCAAAATCCATAAAGAACATATCAAACTCAACCCCAAAAAAACAAATAATCTAGTGAAGACATGGACAGAAGACATGAATAGACACTTTTCTAAAGAAAACATTCAGATGGCTAACAGACACATGAAAAGATGCTCAACATCACATCATCAGGGAAATACAGATCAAAACGGCAATGAGATATCACCTCACACCTGTCAGATGGCTAAAATTAACAACACAAGAAACAACAAGTGTTGGCGAAGATGTGGAGAAAGGGGAACCCTCTTGCGCTGCTGATGGGAAGGCAAACTGGTACAGCCACTGTGGAAAACAGTATGTAGGTTCCCCAAGAAATTAAAAATAGAACTACCCTATGATCCAGCAATTGTACTACTGAGTATTTACCCAAAGGATAAAAAAATACAGATTTGAAGGGGTACGTGCACCCTGATGTTTATAACAACATTATCAACAATAGGCAAACTATAGAAAGAGCCTAGATGTCCATCAACTAATGAATGGATAAGATGTGGTGTGTGTGTGTGTGTGTGTGTGTGTGTGTGTGTAATGGAATATTACTCAGCCATCAGAAAGAATGAAATTTTGCCATTTGCAACAACATGGATAGAGCTGGAGTGTATTATGTTAAGTGAAATAAATCAGAGAAAGACAAATACCACATAATTTTTAAAGCTTATTTATTTATTTTAAAAGAGAGAGAGAGAGAGAGAGAGTAGGGGAGGGGCAGAGAGAGAGGGAGAGAGAGAATCCTAGGCAGGCTCTGCACTGTCAGCACAGAGCCCAAGATGGGGCTCAAACTCACAAACCATGAGATCATGATCTGAGCCAAAATCAACTGTTGGATGCTCAACCAACGGGGCCACCTAGACGCCCCCCAAAACCATATGACTTCTCTCATATATGGAATTTAAGAAACAAAACAGATGGACATATGGGAAGAGGGAAGAAAGAGAGAGAGTGACACTTAACAATGGAGAATGAACTGAGGGCTGATAGAGGGAGGTGGGTGGGGGATGGGCTAGATGGGTGATGGGTATTAAGCAGGGCAGTTGTTACGATGAGCACTAGGTGTTATATGTAAGTGATGAATTACTGCATTCTACTGAAACCAATATTGCGCTGTATGTTAACTAACCAGAATTCAAATGAAAACGTTTTAAAAAGGACAAGGGTCCTGACCCCTGATGAGTAACTCAGGAGTAGAACAGTTCCTAGGAATGGCCTGATTACAATATGGGTTTCAGATTGTTGTACTTCAGACAACACAGATGAAATGGAGAGAGACCAAAGAAATTGCACAGGAGGCTAATTATTTGGATACTTCAGAAAGTGATGATTATAGATGGAGGGTTCCTTGGAGAGAAAAGGGGGAACAAATCTAAAAAGATGTAGTTATTAGAAAAGAGTGTCCAAGAACGTGACAGGTGAGTCAGGGAAGGTGGGTCTGTGTATCAGTCTTTTCTTCCAAAGACACTGGGTGTTGGGTCTCCTAACTTTCTGTCCCCGAGATTCTGGAGGATCCTAAAGTGGTTGCCATTAAAAAAAAAAGGGGGTGGCATGGAGGCAGATTCAGATAAAAGCTCTTTGTGGGCAGAACTTGGGTCCTTGGGTAGTAAGAGCCATCCCATAGAGTCAGTAGACAGTGGCCCCAGGCGTAGGTGAAACCGTGATCAGCACTAATAGCTAACATGGACCGGGAGCTCTATGCCAGATACTGTTGTAATTGTCCTCTCAAAGTTGTCCTAAACGAGCCATAACTCACTTAATGCTCCTAATAATCTTGTGGGGTGAGTCTTTTTATTGTACCCATATGAGGAAGCTGTGCAGGACATCACCACTTAATGCCACCTCTCGTGTATGGGTGTTGGGGCACATGTCTCCATGCCTGCTTGTGACCTGAGCAAGTTACTTCCTCCGCCTGTATCTTCCTTCACTTCCTCATCCCTAAAAGAGGTAGGCACGCCAGAAGAGAGAACAGGACACTGTGGCAGGGCACCAGCTCTTAGCCAAAAGAATTGCCAGTCATCAGCTGGATGTCCCCCAAAATTTACCCTGCCTCTCTGCCTCTCTGGACGGCTATCTCGATGAATCCACACAAACCCTGCACTCAGTGCCACTGACATCTCTGTTTTCTTCACAAAAATAGTAAGGCTCAGAGATGGAAGGGAGGTCAAGCAAGCTGAGGCACCCACAGTTGTCTCAATAATTCCGAGCCTGGCTCTTCAACAGTGAACCGCGTGGTCTCTCCTAAAACTCTCCTGTGATTCCGACGTCTGTTACATCTACTTTGCAGAATTGGTGAGAGGACGAAATGAGGCAATGCTACCAAAAGAGTTTTGCGAACCAAAACCCCCGTGCAAAGAGGAGGTGCAACTGCAGTGTATGGATGCATCCTAGCTCTGCAGCATGTGATGAATTTGCACACGTCCTGGGCGGCTGGAAGTACTCAGCTCCGGGTAGAAATAAAGGAAAACAGACGAGCATCTGCTGAAGGCGCATTCATTCCAAGTCTGGGAGACTTGCGAACGGAGAAGAATACAAAACGATGACTACCAAATTTCTAGGGCTCTTCCTCAGGCCTTGGAAGCGGTTTACTCTGATTCTGCAATTAGAAGCTGTGTAACCCCGGGGTGATCACTTAACCTGTCTGAGACTCAAGCCTCCAGCTGGACAAATGAAGATAGTTATAGCTAACTTCAGGAGTGAGTTTTCTTGAAGCTAAATATTTGCTCTCCCTTGGAATTATGATGAGGTGGCCTGTGTGACTCAAAATTGAAATGATAAGAGATTGACAGTGGAAATAGGTGAATAAAATAATAAGCAAGTGTCTAAGGGGGTATAAGCACGTGGAAGCAATACTGAAATTTAGGATGGCTGTGAACAGACACCCCGAAGGGAAATATGAACACCATCCAATAGGAATCTAAGAGAAAGTGACCAAGCAGTGGAACAGACTAGGGCAAGTGCACTAGTTAACTCAAGAACGCCCATCCTGCTCGGGTCGAAAACTTCATGTCAGGGTTTGAAATGATTCCTGCCAAGAGCCACAAATGGAAGAGGAGACAAGACGCCCAGTCCCCAGAGGAAGGAGGAGTCACTGAGAGCATCGTGCAGAGAAAACAGGAGGCCCCAATGCTGAAAATTTTAATGTGTGATATTAAGAAAGTAAATCAGATTTTTGGAACCAAGATCACCTTAATCCTTACTCTAGTCATGTTTCCATTGCTCAAAACTTTTGTCGAGAAATCTTTAGACCCTGATGTAGGTTCTGCCGAATACCTAAAGTGATGACAAACCTTTCTTTCTGGTGTCTAGATTTGTGGTATAAAATAAAATCTTTTTTTTCTTTTTTTTAGAGAGAGAGAGAGTGCACAAGTGAGGGAGACAGGCAAAGGGAGAGAGAGAGAGAGAGAGAGAGAGAGAGAGAGAGAGAATCTTAAGCAGGCTCCACGCTCAGCACAGAGCTTGTGGTGGGGCTCAATTCCATGACCCTGGGATCATGGCCTGAGCCAAAATCAAGAGTCAGACACTTAACCAACTGAGGCACCCAGGCGCCCCCAAAATAAAATCCTTTTGAGCAGGGTCTAGGTGATAAAGGTAAGGGGAATATCTGAGTGATAACATTTTTTGGCAAAAAACAAAAACAAAATAAGAAAGAAATAAGCATAAAGTTGTAAGACAGATCTGTGGGCGTGTTGTTAATATCCCAGCATTAATGATATTCCCCAAAGAAGAACCGAGGTAACCTATTAAAATACCTTCACCGACTCCTAAGGTAGCTACCCTCAGCTGGAGAACTCCCGGTGTGTTTCCTTAAAAAGGGAAATAACATGAGCTGTAAAGCTATTCTCATACCCAATGTCTTCGTATATGAGGTGGAGTTACTAATATTACCTACTCACAAGGTTGAAGCTTAAATGACCGAATGTGAAAAGCAATTAGCATAGTACTTGGAATATATTAAGCACTTAATCAATGTTAGCTAACGTACCGTTGGTGTTCCGCACCCTCCATTTTCTTTTTTTTTTTTTTTTTAATTTTTTTTTTCAACATTTATTTATTTTTGGGACAGAGAGAGACAGAGCATGAACGGGGGAGGGGCAGAGAGAGAGGGAGACACAGAATCAGAAACAGGCTCCAGGCTCTGGGCCATCAGCCCAGAGCCCGATGCGGGGCTCGAACTCACGGACCGCGAGATCGTGACCTGGCTGAAGTCGGACGCTTAACCGACTGCGCCACCCAGGCGCCCCCGCACCCTCCATTTTCAAGTCACTCTGCTTGGAGCAGCTAAAAATTACCTTATTTAATGCACTCGTAACCACCCAAAGAGTTAGAGATTATAATCTTCGTGTTTCAAACTGCAATCCTAGAGCTCATTAGAGTACCAGGAGTGAGTAAGTGGTGAGCGGCAGGATTCCAGCCTGGGTCATTGTGGTTCCATTTTGCTCAGCACTTTGATTTCATATTCCCTATTTCTCATGTGTGCTTTCATGTTAACACGCGGTACTGTTTCATGCAACTCTGCAGATGTAGGCAGGTGAGATGTTACTCTCCTCTTAACAGGTGAGGAATTTGACGAGGTTCCCCTCGCCTACTACATTGGGGAACCTAAACTTGAACCCGCGTTGATGACCTTCCAGTCCAGAGTACTTTCTAGACTGGCGTCCACACTTTCTCTCATGCCAAGTCAACAAACAAGGTTAATTTGTGGCTTTCTATGCTGCAAATCAAAATTCGCAACCCTCGCTTATTTCCTGAAAAGGGGCCCTAAAACATCACGCAATAACAAAAGAGGCATGGAAATATCATTTACTGGGCTGTCTTTGTGAGGAGCAGGGAAGGATTTGGCAAATCACTTGACAGCGGGAGCTGTTATAAAATGGTTGTGGGAAATGGTCAAAGTTCTTTTAAGAAAAGATCTGCCGATTCATCTGCTTGCTTTGCTACAACTTCCCATTTCAAATTTCTATTTCCCTATATGAATTCAGAGTCTTGTCTGCTCAATAGGAAATGATCATTGCTGGGTGCAGTGCATGAAATTCTCAGCACGTGAAGCTGTCTTTGATGGGGTCACTTTTGGTCCATTGTGAGGCACCTTACCAGGTCTCTCTTACCGTGCTTAGACAGATTTATCCAGGCATCAGTGACCAGTCATTTGCAACATATGGATTATGCCATCACCATGGGTCACAAACCTTGGCACCCTACCATCACTGTGGTAGTGCAAATCTTTTTTTTTATAATTGCGTATTTATTTTTGAGAGAGAGAGAGAGAGAGAGAGAGCGAGCACGAATGGGAGAGGGGCAGAGAGAGAGAGGGAGACAGAGAATCCAAAGCTGTGCTGTCCGCTCAAAGGCTGATGTGGGGCTTGAACCCATGAACCGTGAGATCAAAACCCGAGCCTAAGTTGAACGCTCAGCTGACTGAGCCACCCAGGTGCCCCAACGGTAGTGCAAATTTTTAACGGCTGTTCATTTTTTTAATTCTCATAGAATGGTTCTAGCGTGTGGATGTTTCTGGTGTTTACACTATTGAGTAAATGGTCTCTGTTTTCTTTGGGGGACGGAGCTGTCATTTGGTAAAAATGACACTTATGACACTTTGGGCTCCCTGGTGACTGGTGTACCTAGAGGATTAACAATGACCTAGACCTTTGAGCATTTCTGTGCTTCTTTGAGGGCTGAGCCATCCAAGTTTATGCTGTGGGACTGTGCCAGCGGGAGTTCTCCATTAAAGCTGGGTTTCGTTTGTACTGTATGTTCATGAGACATCTTTACTCTTCTGACGATATCCACCTACCGGCTCACCTGGAAGGTTCTATGGCTTTGCATTTGTTAACAGCAATTTCCATAGCTAAAGAATTAAGACAAATCTGGACTCTGTTTTTTTAATTGGTTAATGTTTAAAACAACTGGGCCTAGATATTTGGGTTGAACAAAGAGGTCTGTTTGGTTAGTCAGTGCTTGGGGCGAGTGCCTTCATTAGTAAGCACATACTTACATTAGTTTCAGTAAAAACACATTTGTTTGTACAAACATGGAACAGAATAGGAAAATGTTTACAGCATCCCCATTTGCCAACTCAGAAAGGACTTACCCTGCAGACAAACAGATGAATCAAACTTCTCTTACCCTCCCCCTGTGTATTAGCATGGAAAGTGGCTCTGTGGGGGAAATTTGTAAACGTTGAATTTGCCTCTTACCAGGAGCCCTGGCCATCCCAAATCGGAGGTGTCTCTTCCAGCATCCTTGACAGGTGCTTCTCTAGCTCTTCCTGAACAAGTTCAAAGACGGAATCCCTTCCTCCTCAGAGAAGAGCGTTGCTTTTGTAAACAATTCTTCTAGAATGTTCTTTTCACATTGATGCAAAGCCTGGATCCTTATAACCTCTTCCTATCTGTTCCAATTCCATCATCTGCAGCCACAACCAAAACAAAGTTTTTTCCTCCTCCAGACAAGAGTACTTCAAACATTCGATGGAAGCTCTGCCATCGACCCTTTGTGTTTTGTCTCCAGTAAACATTTAGTTCTTTACGTATTTTTTTCTAAGACATGCTTCCTAGATCTTGCACAATCGGGGGGAAGCCCTTGGGGTTGGCCCGGTCCAGAGTCAAGGGCACCCCTTCACCTTGAATTCCTTCCAGGTTGCAAGTACCTAGCCACTGATTAGAGTCAGGAAATAATTGCTTTTGAACCTAATATTATCACTAGCAGGTTATGAAAATGTAGCTGATCTGATCTTCTGGCTCTGATCAATCAGTAGTTGGTAGAGATGTATGTTCTGAAATCCTACATGATTTAGTTGCTATCGCTTCTCCTTCTCCTGCAAAGGTAGTGTGGATGGGCTCAGCTGGCATTCGCCTAGGGCTGAGGTGAAGTGACGTGAGGCGAAGGAAAGCCAGAAAGCCCATTTCTTCAGGGGGATATGGAGGCGAGAAGACGTTCACAGGAGGCTGCCAGGTGACCTCAATATGCACATGTCCCTTTCCGGCATTGAGTACTCCTGACCCAAGGACTATTCTGCCCTTGGAGGAAAGGCACCTGATTTGTCCCTCGGGGGTTCCACGGAGGAATCCTTCTCACTGGCCGAGTGACCCACTTATATAACCCACTTATATCCACTGAAACACTTTCTCAGAATTTTCAGGGAAAAAAAAAAAGTTTCCTGTGGATTTTGAAGCTGATTCCGGACCCCGATGTCCACTCACAAACTGTTAGGAATGCTGCGTCCCATGGGAACACCAGGCACCCAACTACTTATGCTCCCACTCAGCACGGCCATCCTGTGTTCCCTCCCAGGACCCCCTGCCTTAAAACATCTCTCCCTTGATGTTTTAAGCGGGCCTAAATAATGTCCAGACTCACAAGCAGAAGGAACTGCAGTCAGAGATCATTTTGAAGTTTAATGTCTTGGAACATTTTTCTTTCAAATTTGTTATTTTAAGCACACATTGTGATTTAATGACTCTTTTTGGGAGTTCAGTTTGCGGTTGAGGTCCAAGCACTGAGGAATGCATGTTTAATTTTTTTCATCTTATAACGAGCATTTCATCTTAGACTAAATAGATGCACATTTCAGAAATCCCACAGAATCGCAGAGAGAAACACTGATGTTTATATAAATGCTTGCATGTTTGAGGGAATTTCACTAAAGGAAACAATCAGAGCTGGCTCCAAGGGCTTCGTGGAACTTTGCAAAGTTCTTAATTCACCTGCGCCGATCCCTGACGCATCTATGTTCTTACACGGGACTTTATGCACATATGTAGCACTGAACTTACTGAAGGACACCAGGTCTCCCCCATGCATTCTGATCTTTGTGACAATGAAGGCCGTGTCTTGTGCATCTGGACCCAGCACCTCGTTCAGTGAGCATTCACTTGCCGGATGGAGGCTGCACTCTGGCTGAGTTTGGACACAGGAGTGGTTTTTAATGCTGTCAAAGAAGCCGCGAAGAGAACTAGATGGACAAGGAGAGAGAGATTTATGGGGGAGGGGGAGGGGGGAGCGGTCTGTGACAGTCAAAAGCCTCCATTTTCCCCAGGAAGAGAGGAAAAGAAATGGATCACCTTGCTGGTTTTCTTATGGTCTTAACTGAGCCAAGGCTATGGTTTCGCTTGAGTAAGCGTCTCCCAACACCAGAAAGGTGGAGAGTTATCGGCCACGTAGGGAAAAAGGTGGTCTAAAAACTTCTCTTCTGTTGGCTGTGCTCAGTGGGCTAAATGTTCTAGAAAATAAATCCGTGCCTTGCTCTGCCCCTGGATCAACAGCGCAGAACAGGCCAACCATGCTAGTGGCACAATAAAGTGTGTTTAATTTTAATGAACAAAAAAGCAAATGAGTGAATGCTCAGGGTGGGATCGAAAACGCACACGAATAGTTCCAGGGGAACTATTCTCTGCCACGCGAGTAAGAAAAATTATTTAACAATGTGCACATGATTTCCCGGTCATATGCACGGAGTTCCTATAACCAATGATTGCCATTCCCACTACTGGACGTGAATGTGCAAAAAAGTGACAATATTACCCAAATGGATGTGGAACATACACAGAGGAAGAGACGTTACGGATAAACAAGTTTTAGCTTGAATGCCGGTTCAGCCACACAAAGAGATTGGCTTTGAAAGAGTGGGTGAATTGAATGTCTGGAGAGTCTTCTAAGTTCAGCGAAGTCTATGACAATTGGAGAACAAATGTATTTTTTGGCAGAATTCTGCAGTGGGAAGAGGTAGGAAAAGAGGTTCACTCCCCGGCCCACCAGCTGGCAAGGGAGCCCGAGCCATTTTAATGGTAGAGAGCGGAGCGCTGTCAGGGTTTCCAAGGGATTTTAATAGTCGTGTGGTCAGAGTTCCCTGAGTCAATAGCTCCCATTTCCACTCTGGCTGCCAGCTGGCCAAGTGGGGGACCACCTAGGTTGCATGCCCCCCAAAGAAATGGGGAAGCAGGTTCTCTTCCATAGTTTGCCTACCAACCGCTGTCTCTTGCTCCCTAAAATTCCGCCTAGTGACATGCCCTAACTCACAGTTTGCAACCAGTTAAAATATAAATACTACCAACAAAGGCAGGATCTTAAACTTTTGTTACTCCTTTCAAATTGATTTCTGCTTCTGAATGGGCTTTAGCACCTGTTTTGAAAACAGGGACGGACTGGGGAAAGGGAGGAGAGCAGAAATGCCCTGGTTAAGGAGCTCTCAAGGGTGATGGTCACGCAACAGCCTTTTTCACGTGCCGGCTCCTTCCCATGTGATTCTGGAGCTTCTCCCATAGCGAGGGAGAGTATATTTGTAAAAGTGGACTCTGAGCTTGGCCTCAGGTCTCGTTTGGCCAATGGGATAGATGAAAGGCTTGGAAGGCGCTTGGGTGATTGGGCTTGATGGCTCTTGAACATTTGTGTTGTCCAGAGAACTGCCTGAGTTAGCCTGGGGGAAGTTCAAAGACACTGGCATCAAAGCCGCAGGGCACCAGCCAAGGTCACCCTAGGGCAGCCAAAAACCAGTCAAGTCCCAAGGGGCCTGTGTGAGGGAACGACCCAGATCAGTGGAAGGCCTTAGGCTCAGAGACTAAATAAATGTATATTGTTGTGTGCCATCCACATGCTGGGGTTTTTTGTTGTGTGGTGTTGTTGTGACGATGGATAGCTGATACGCTGGAGAAGAAAGGGCCCAGGATAGAGAAGACTGAGAAGTACCAAGGCCAAGTTTGTATCTCTCACAATTACAAACACAGGGGCCTGCCTCTGCCTTTGGGCCACCAGAAGACAGCAGAACACGTAAATGTGATCATAACACCACAGTCAGCCTGCCCTTCACGGTGGGGGAAGACTGGTATGTTCTCCCCCAAATATGGGTCTGTGATGCCCTGTCTTCATTAGAGGGGGTGGAAGGAGGGACCAAGTTTCATTTCATGGCTACCGTGAGTCAGTGACTGTGCCGCACCTTACTCATTACCGCATCCAATCCTTCCACGGTCCTGTGAGTTGGGAATCATCTTCCCCACCCCACAGATGAGAAGACTGAGACATAGAGAGTTCAAGTAACCTGTCGGCAGGCAGCGAACAGTCCAGATTTTGTGGGCCGAGGGTACTCTCTGTCACAACTCAGCTCTGCGGTCGCAGCGTGAAAGCGGCTGGAAGACGACCCACAGAAGAATGAGTGGGCACCAGCACACATGGGGTTATGAACGTGAAACTGAAGCCCATGCAATTTTCCCACGTGACAAACGATATTCTTCTGATTTTTTTTTTCTTCGGCCATGGTAAAAACCATTCTTAGCTCACGAGCTATACAAAAATAGGCAGCCACCAAATAGGGCCAGAGCTCACCAACCCCTGGTGGAAATGTCAGGGTTTAGATGCAAAGCTATAAAATTCGGCAACTGGTTGGGAAGCCAGAAAGTCTTTGTGGAGGAATGTGGATGTTTCTTAGGTCGCGTGGGCTCCATTACTTAATACCCTCCTGTATCAAACAGTGTGGAGGCTCCTCAAAAAATTAAAAAGAGACCTACCCTATGACCCAGCAATCGCACTGCTAGGAATTTACCCAAGGGATACAGGAGTGCTGAGGCAGAGGGGCACTTGTTCCCCAAGGTTTATAGAAGCGCTTTCAACAATCGCCAAATTATGGAAAGAGCCTACATGTCCATCAACTGACGGGTGGATAAAGAAGATGTGGTTTATATATACAGTGGAATACTACTTGGCGATGAGAAAGAATGAAATCTGGCCATTTGCAGCAACGTGGATGGAACTGGGGAGTGTGATGCTAAGTGAAATAAATCAGGCAGAGAAAGACAGATGCCATATGTTTTCATTCATATGTGGATCCTGAGACACTTAACAGAAGACCATGGGGGAGGGGAAGGGGGAAAAAAAAGTTACAGAGAGGGAAGGAGGCAAACCGTAGGAGACTCTTAAAAACTGAGAATAAACTGAGGGTTGATGGGGGGTGGGAGGGAGGGAAAAGCGGGTGATGGGCATCGAGGAGGGCACCTGTTGGGATGAGCACTGGGTGTTGTATGGAAGCCAATGTGACAATAAATTTCATATTGAAACAGATAGAGATCAGGAAAATGGCCAACTCACTTTGGAATATATGAGACAATCATGCCAAACTTCTGACCCTTTATTTGCAGTATGTCTTAGGATCAAGTAGATTGACTCGGGGTGTGCGTATGCATGTGTATGCATGTTCTCGTGCACATGAGTGTGCAGTTCATGTGTGTGCATTCCTGTGTGCGTGTGCATATGCGTTGGCATGTGAATATGTGCTAAAGACAGACTTTTAGTGAAGTAATGGCACACAATGAAAGGTAATATACATATAACATAGGTACATGGTACTACTATTGCCTCTGCATTGTAGATGGGGAAACTGAGGCTCAGAGAGGATAAGCCACTTGTTCTAATTTATTCCATAAGGGGATTGGCTCCAGAATCAGTGCCTTAGCCACCGACTTGAGCCCCTCACTCTCCCGGGAAGAGACAGTCCCCTCTGGCCCTGGCTGTCCCGTGAAGCCCTTGCCTGCCACCAGCTCCCTCTGGATCACACTCTGCCTTAGGCTCCCCCACCACAACAAACAGGAAAATAAATAGTCACAAGATTAAAAGGACCCGCGTGGACTGTTTACTATCACGAGTGGAAAGCGCTGTTAGAAGACTGTCCCTTCCGCGGGCCTCTGGGCCGGGTTTGTGAAGCTCTGATGCATGGTGGGGTCTCACGTCATTCCCGATCAGTGATGATGTAAAAGAAGCAGGTCGAGAGCTGTTATTTCACGTGCCGGCACATCCCATCGCCGGAGTTTCACCCATGGGGCTAGCCAGCTGCCCTTCCTGACTCTGGATGACATGCCTGCTGCCTTCCCTTCAGAATAAAAGCCCTGGTGTCTCCCACCTGGCTTGTTCACAGGGTGCTTCACCTGGAGAGAGTGCTCCTCTCCTCTGGGCCACTCCGTCCTGCCCATCCCCGTGTCACCAGTCCTGGACTGGTAGACTCAGTGACTGTCCTCCCCTTGGCCCTTGACTTCCCATGAACAAGGCATAAAGCACTGTTCATTTTCTAGATTCTTCTCTCCCATGTTACACAGTGACAGTGGACCCCTGCACGTGTTATATAAAGTAGGATTTGGAAACCCTGGTCTCCATTTCCCCATGCATCGGTTTGTTGGCCTTGTGAATTTGGACATTTCAATTTCTGAGACTTGTGCCCCTGCTCCGTAGCATGAGTATTAGTAATCACTATTGTGAGAGCATTTTAAAAACTCTGAAGGCCCACTGGTAGATAAGCAAAAATTACATTTTGCCCACAGAGGGTCAGTAGCTCAGATCACAACAGCACTCATCAGTCAGGGAGGCGTTTACTGCATCTGATCGCAGGAAAGTTACAAAGCTCGCTGGGCTGGGAACCCACAAAGCCTCCAGTTCCAGGGTAGGAACGTCCACCAGCCCAGCAGCATCCCTGCTAGGGTCCCAGCATCCCCTGCAGACACACCGCTGCTCTCAATCATTTTGTTATCCAAATCTTTCAACGCTGATACACGGACATTTTAAAATCTGCAGCCACCATCTCTTCACAATCGGATTCTACGTTACTGACTCTCCCTAACCTACTGAAAGCAAAAAGCAGGGAGAGTTTTAAAATACGATGTGCAATCAACAAACGAGATGCAAGAAATCATGCATGTTTGCTCCGTGTCTTTCAAAAATGTTTCCTTATCATAAAACAGGTATGATTTCATCTCAACCAATAAAGCAATAACGACATGCAGGTTTACCTTTTCTCTTTTTTTTCAGTTTACTTATTTATTTTTGAGAGAGACAGAGAGAGGGCAAGCGGGGGAGGGGCAGAGAGACCAGAAAGCCCAAGCAGTCTCTGCGCTGTCAACAGCCAGGTCCGATGCGGGGCTGGAGCCCGCAAACCACGAGATCATGACCTGAGCCGAGATCAAGGGTTAGGCGCGTAACCGATTGAGCCACCCAGGCACCCCCATGTTTATCTTTCCTATTGGATCTTTTTTTCTCTTTAGGTTCTGGCAGCCACACTATTGCCCTATGACGTTTATGCATGCTACCCAGCACCTGTAGCACAGTGCTAGCCATACAAAAGAGAAGCATTACCGATGGAATCTTCTCAACGTGCTGGTCAAGG
The DNA here is from genome assembly GCF_007474595.2 of Lynx canadensis. NCBI lineage: Eukaryota > Metazoa > Chordata > Mammalia > Carnivora > Felidae > Lynx > Lynx canadensis. Next base: position 60,310,184 of record NC_044314.2, on the reverse strand, counting down.
TGTCAAGACTGGTCAAATGGGATGTGATCAGATACTGAAAAATCTTACCCTCAGAAATGATCTTAAAAGTCATGGAGGGTTGGGGCGCCTGGGTGGCTCAGTTGGTTAAAGCCCCAGACTTTGGCTCAGGTCATGATTTCACGGTTTGTGGGTTCGAGCCCCATGTCGGGCTCTGTGCTGACAGCTCGGAGCCTGAAGCCTCCTTCGGATTCTGTGTCTCCCTCCCTCTCTGCCCCTCCCCTGCTTGCACTCTCTCTCTCTCTCTCAGAAAATAAATAAACATTAAAAAAAAAATAAGTCATGATGGGTTGTTGGTAGGCTTAATGCCCGGGGTTGTTAATTTCTTTGCATCTTAGAAAGATTAATCAGGCAGTGGACTAGTGATGGTTTGAGGGGAATGATCAAGTCAGGAAGATCGGTTAGAAAGTTACTTAAATAATCCAGCAGAAGAAAGATGACTGTTTAAACCAAGACAGTGGAACTGGAGAAGGGGGAGTTGATTTTATGGTCACTTAGGGAAAACCAGTTGATGGCACTTACAGATCAGTTCGATGAAGAGGGCAAAAGAGAGAGAAAACTCCCAGGTCAAGATTAGGTAAATGGGGGAATGCAGTGATGGTATCCATAGGAGGGAAAATGAATGGGAAGCCATTTGTGGAGGAAGAGGGTGTGTTCAATTTTTGACATGTTGGTTTGAAGAGCTCTGGAGACATCCAGGAACAGGCATCCAGTAAACACTGGATAATGCATGTCAGACAGAGTACCAGCTCTCAGGTGGTTGCGGAAGCCATGGAGTCGAACGGAATCACCCAGGGGGATTGGGTGGCGTGTGAAAATAAGGCGGCAGAGGAAGCCATAATGAATTCTAACATTTATGATGTGGACATAGGAAGGGGGCTGGGGAGCTGCAAGCAGGAACGGACAGGACTCAAGCAAGAGCAGTTCCCTGGGCATCCAGGGAAATCGGACTGTCAAATTAAGGATGCCCAGGAGTGTCAAATACTGTACAAGATTGTTAAAAAGTAAGGACCAAAACGTGTCTGTTGGAATTTGCCATCCAGAAGGCAACTGAAGCTTTGTGACTTTAGTTTCACTTGAGAATAAATTATCTCTGTGTTCTTGTTCACTCTGAGATTCTCTAAGGCTATGATGGGTGGTGGCTGATGCACAAGGCCAAGAAAGAAACTTAACATGAAAGTTCTAGATATCTCTGTCCCCCCAAATTCCTAATCACCATCTTCCTTTCCTAGCCAAATTATGTTCCAGTTTAACATTATTGAGAATGCATTTCTAGTTTGCTTTCTGCCAAATTGGAGGGCAGTTAAAATTTGGGGTAGCATATGTGAAACCAGGATCGATCAGGTCTAGGAACCAGACTCAGCTCCAAATGACTGCTAATGTTGGCCGAAATCTCGATGCCAGTTCTCATTTTCCATTCAGAAGAATGGCAATGAACTGGATTTCCTCTTTAACTATGTGGTCCGGTGCCCATCCCCTCAAGCAATGCAACAGTTTTCCTAGTGCTGAATTAAATGGCCCCATGTCCTGGCATTTGCGGGAAAGGAGGCAGGAAGTAATAAGCGGTGATTTCATTTGTTTCTACAAGTTACGGAAAATGTGCTGGGTCCTTCCTTGGGGTCTTGTATGAAGAAGTTGGGACTTAGCTATGACACGTAAAGCATCCCCTGTCCAAACACCATTGGCGATCAGCGCAAAGTGTCGCATGAACAAAATCCTCGAAAGGTCCGTTTACGTGCCATGCTGATGCACTTTGTTCGGTCAGGATTTAAAATCTATTCATGCTCCTTCTTTAAATGGCTTAAAATGGTCTCTGCAGGATGAGTGGGAATTAGCCAAGGTGTTGAACTCAACGTGCACGGCCAGCAGGTTAAGAACCATTTCAGCACAGGGGAGGTGAGTTCATAACCTGGAGTAAGCAACATGTTATGATGATATTTTACTGCAAATACTTCACTGGCTGCTAGAATCTTTGCGTCTGCCTAAACTATTTCTCAGATAACTTTACTCCTTATTGCTCCAAAAATAAAGAAAAGCTATGTACTGAAAGATCACTTAAAGTGTATTTATTTCTGAAGGGAACGGAGTGAACTACAGATCTGACGTGCCTGTATTCGTTGTATCTCATATACATCACAGGCATACTCACACAGGCTGAAATTGTTACCAATCCATGAATGGGATCTTGAATCGCAAATGTTTGAGGACAAGTTCATAACTGGAATTGAAAAATCTCACGACTTTCCTTAACACTTTTTTTTTTTAAGTTCTGAAGAGTTAGTTTCAAATGTCAATCGTGTAACTGAACTTTCGTTCTTAGAATTTGAGAGCCCCCAAGTTTTTTAAGTTGCCTGGAGCCTAGATCCTTCCTCGCTTGGGGAGGGACACACCACGGGCTCAGTGCCTTCTCTCCCTCATGCCTGAACCAGAGAATTCTAGAGTTTTAACTGATTGTCAGGCTTATTTTATCCACAGCTGATTTTCATGTATTAGGACAGGAATCGTTCTTTTTCACCTGTCTTTCTTTGGCTAACTCAATGAAATCAGCCCTCAAATATATCACGGGATTAGTGCAGGCACAGAGTTTTATTCTTAAAGACACAGCTCCAACTTTCTAATTTCTAATAAAATATCTTTATTAAAGCTTGCCTTTGATGCCCTGCTAATTTAAAGAAAAATTCAAATCTCATAAATAGTAACAGTCCGCATGGAGCCTAAAGGACTCTAAGACCCATTCCAAAGGAAAAAGTCTTTGCTGCAAATAATTTGATATTCACTCCTGATCAAAGCCTTGTCGGAATCATGCTCAAAACAGTCAGACCAACCTTCAGGATTTTAACAGTTTAAGAAAAATACGTAAGTGGGCTTTATCTTTTGCTACCACGCAAACATTTTTCTAAGGTTGCTGTGGCTTTCAACTGGACTTGTAAAGATTTTGTGGCTGTCTCATGCAGGGCACGGCGCAGCGCGTTACGGGGCGCCCCAGGACTGCTGGTGGACAAGATCCCCCACTCCCCAGGATGGCAGGCCTCCATCCCAGCGAGAGGACGTGAACCTTGGAATTACTTTTCCTTCCTCGGGGACCAACAGAAACGTGAGTGGGTGAGCAGCAGAGGTCTGTCGGACGAACAGGCTTTACCCCCGGAGCTCACCCGCACACAAAAGGGTACACACCTGGAATCAGGGTAGCACCTACGTCCTGCTCCCGGAGGCCGGGGAGGCACACCCTGAGGCCGAGGCTGTTGGCTTCAAGAAACAGTACACAGCATGACACGCAGAGACGCGGGGGCCCGGGCTCGAGATGCGAAGGCAAGAAGTGACAAAAATAAACCTGTGAGCAGCCTGGGATCCCACATCACAAAGGGTTCTGGGAGGTTTCTGGAATAGCTTATGCCTCGCTTCCCATCAAATTTGGATTAGCCATGGCAAAAGAGGAAAGAGAACAAATAAAGGAAATCCACAGATAATCCCCAAACCTCCATTTGAGCTAATAGTTTAAATTCCTTCGATGCCAAGTCAAGCCTTTCTTTGTTTACCAGACTTGATAATGAGGGACAAAATAAACCAATCTCATTTTAACCTCCTTCCCCTGCGTGTGGATGGAAGCAGGGAATGGGCCGAGGTAATCCTTAATGTGGGCGCATCTGCCTGAGCCCCACCTCGGGGTGGGGGGAGGGCGAAGAAAGAGGACTGCCTGTCCCCACCCGCAGCGGCACTGGCCACAGGGTAGCCTGAGGAGGAGTCGCCCGAAGCCAGCTGTGCTGGGGGGCAGGTATGGAGCACAGCCAGCAGGGCAGTGAGGGGCCTCATGGGTGGGGGGTGGGTGCTCTAGCTATCCTAATTGTGAGATGGGACCGAACAGTGGAGCCCAACCCAGTCAGGAGCCACTAAGCAAGGCATGAATGACAGCAAAGAAGGGGGAAGAAGCTGAGAACATGAACGATCCGGGAGCAGCGTAGTGTTGAGGCAGAACTCTCTCCTGCCCTTCCCCTCTTGGACACCCAGTAGGTTAAAACCACAGGATTGGCAATGACATAGCCAGCCCCCGACTAAAAGTCTACTGGACGTGTCACTGCGTTTTCACGGAGTCTGAAACCATAGCCCCAATTCCACTCACAGCAGCGAATGGCTTTCTTCACGTTTCCAGACATGGAGCCTCTCAGGGCCCGGGTCCCAAGATGCCCTTTCCCCAGTCAACCCCCTTGTGAGATGACTTCACTTGCCTTTTCTGATCTTCTCAGGTCATTTCGCCTGGGGGCACTTTCCAAAAGAGCTCCAGGTCTGCGGGTCTGGGCTGTGGCCCAGCTGTGTCACTAAGGAGCTTGGTGACCTCAGATATGGCACTGTTTTCTGCTCTGTTTCTTTTGCTTCATCTGTAAAATGGGAATAAAATCAGCCGCCTCTCTTCAGCTCACACGGCTGATGCGGACTAGAGCAACTTGTCCTTTCTATTTAATGAACAAACTCTGAGAATACATCTTAAGGATTTTCTTTCCTTCTTTCTTTCTTTCTCCTCCCTTCCTTTCCTTCTTCCCTCCCCCTCCATTTTTTTTCTTTTCTTTTTTCTTCTCTTTTTGGAAGTCCCTTCCTTTCTTTCCTTCCTTCCTTCCTCCCTCCGTTTTTTTTTTTTTTTTTTTTTTTTTTTTGGAAGTGACTCTGGAAGAAACTTCCAGCGTTCCCCTATTGATATTCTGGTGCTTTTCAACCCTTTTCCATTTGGTAATAATTTTATAAATGTGTTCTGGAAAAAATTTTAAAAGATGAAATGATGTAAATACAATGAAACAGTGGATAGGAAAGTCTTTCACGCACTAATACTCTACCAACGTAAGTCGTAAGTCGGTGAGTTGTTATTAAAGAAGTGGAAATCTTCTGGGGCCACAGGAGGTACAAAGGTCAGGTTGAGCCTCAAATTCCACGTAGTCTCAACGGGCCTAATTGTCATACAAATTCCCTCTAGAAAGTAGAAGCCCTGCACAGCCCCAGACGGACATTTATAACCACCCCTTCTTTTCCTTTTGGTATCTGAAATGATGTAGCCTAAAAAGGAGCGTCAGTGGGCCTCTTGGCAGCTGTCAAGAGTTTTAAGCTCTTAAGTCAGTATTGCCCGTGTCTTTCTCCTTGGAAAGAACCAAAAATGCAGCCTACTAGTTAATTGCTAAGCCCTTAAAGAGTTCCTAGTTCAAGAAGTCAACTCACCCTACCCTGCTCAGTTATCCTCACTCTGAGGACAGAAAACGCGCCCAGCTCTTTCCCAGTCCCCCTGGATGATCTGCCCCCTCCTCCGCCTCAGTCGGTGGGAGAGAGCCAGGGGCGGAGGCAGGAGGAGGAAGACAGCACTGCCCACTCCCCACAGCTGTTGAGGCAGAGAACGTGCTCCTGGCTGGAGAAAGAGAGGGCCTCTGGCCGCGTCTCAGGCCAGTGGAGGTGCTGTAGGCAGCACCCCTCCTCTATCTCCCGGGTACCCCGTTAGTGTTGAGGCACCTCCTCCAGTTGGTCTGTAATCTTCTCAGTAACCCCCTCTCAGAGCCCCGTGCTCCAGGGGCACAGGTGCAAATGGCCTGTGACCTGGAATCCCCATACCCTCGTGCTTCCTCCGAAGGGAGGAGGCAGATGCCCCTACAGCACATCCGGGCTTCCTGAGCGAGCACTGCTACATCAAACAACATCTGCACATAAAACTTATCGGAAGGAACACTTCCACGGGAGAGTTTAGGGAAAACAAAACAGGGTCGGCCTGTTCCGTTCTGTTTTGTTTTGTTCTCTTCTCTTCCGCTCCCTCTTCTTCCCCCTTCCCTTTCTCTCCCCCACTGTCCCTTCTCCTTCTGGTGTGTTAGGACGTTAGGTGCAGCACATCCGCAGAATTAAAACGTAACTGTTATGATTATTGTTATTCGGGTGTTTTGCAGGAACGCAGTGATGAGTGCCAGCCTGAGGGCCTCGCCAGCGTGGCCCTGGGCTTACCTGGCAGCCGGGAGGCTGGCACAGGCCGCCCCACAAGCAGCAGTGCGCAAGGAGGGGAGCACCCCCGGTCTCCGAGAGAGGGTCTTGGGTTTTCAGATAGCTCTTCGCGCTCCTCAAGGTATTTGGCTGGCCTTGGCCGTTTGGTGTCCCTTGAACTTTTTATAAAACATGGGACTCCTTCCACATTAGGCATTTTGAAATCCAACCACTTTTGCAGACCATCTGTTATTTAGTAACGTGCAAATTACCAATAAAGAATTCCAGATTCTTTTTTGCAAACCCATCTATAAACAAATGCTCCACATGCCGAAATGGAAGTCATTTTCCCTTTGAAAACTCATTCAATTCTGCACGATTGGAAGAGACTGAGGGAGAAGCAGATGCCAGGGAGCAGTACTACTGCACGCATCATAACACGAAGCCAAACACCGACAAGTCTTCGGGAATCTTCCGCCTGCTTCCTATGGACTCTCCTCCCGCTGCACATTCGCTCCAGTATCTTGCCATATGGTGCCTGTGTGTGCCCAGAAAACCCCTGAGGGCCGATCTGTGTGCCATAGTCTTATGTGTTCTTTTAACCAGTTAAAACATGGGCAAAGTATGATTTCTCGCCTGCAGAACAATGGGATAGCACAAATAAAAATTATGTTGGGCTTGTTTATTCCTAACAGGTTGTTGGGGAACCCAATTACCTCCGTGCTTCAGTAACCAAGCTGCTGCCATTTCATAGAACACTCTGTGGGACGTCCCTGCGAAATGGTTCTGAGGGGAGCGTTTATGGGAAGCAGGAGAAAAATGGTAAGGAGGGAAGTCTTAGCTGAGTGGATTGCAGCTCCCACCGAAGTTAACTGTTTGTAATCTTGGGGCAAAATTTCCGGGGTCGGTCTTCAGGCAGAAGAATTGGGATGTGGGTCAAGTTCTCTGGGACTCGTCTCTCTGTTCTTTTCTGAGGTATGCCACTTGGAGCCCTAATTCTCTTATACAGGCAAGGTCAATAAGTTTAAAATCAAACCCTTCAGTTTACTTTATTTTCAGTGAGGACTGTTCTTTATCTATTGAAAAAGAAATTCATTCTGGAGACAAGGTAAATATGAACTCATTGAAAGTCAGAGGGTTTTGTCTTCTAGTAATGACTAGAAGTTTGGCCACCAGAATTGCGCCACCAGATTGCATTTACAAAGTCTGCACAAAATACACACACACACACACACACACACACACACACAAAAGTAGCACTAGACAGCTCCCAAAAGCAAGCAGAAACTGAAGGAAAGTTGGCCTTGAACGATGAAAACTAAACTGGGAAAAAATGTATGAGTTTTCTATTGCCGCAACGATGAATCACTGCAAATTTAGTGGCTTGAAACAATACACATGTATTTTCTCGTAGTTTCTGTAGGTGAGACGTCTGGGGACATTTTAGCGGGATCCTCCGTCAGGGTCTTACCGGACTGCAATCAAGGGGACAGCTAGGGCTGCAGTTTTGTCTAAATTGTGGAGTCTTTTGCAGCTCACAGATTGTTGGAAGAAGTCAGTTGCTTTCTGCTGTGGAACTGAAGTGTTCGGGTCCTAGAGGTTGCTCACTGTGCCCTGCCATATGATCTTCCCCAGTATATGGAGGTTGCCTCTTTAAGGTCAATAGGATAGCATCTGCTGCTCTTGGCTCTCTTTCTTTTAAGTGTTCACATGATTAGGTCAGGCCCACCTAGGATAATCTTCCCTTTGGTTAATTCACTGTCAACTGATTGGAAACTTTAATTATGTCTAATTAATTCCACATAGTTAACCTAATCACATGAGTGAAATCCCATCCTATTCACAACTCTCCCCCACACCTAGGGGAGGAGATTATCCAAGGCATGTCCACTAGTGGTGGAAATCCTGGGGACCACCTCAGAACTCTACCTACACAGTGAAATTTAAATGCTCAATGGCACTCCCCCAATTTGCACTGCAAGCCTCGACAGTCTTATACAAGTTTAAGGAATCAGAAGTCAGACTTCACGTCTGACAGGATAACTGGAAGATTAAGAGAATTCCATAAGGAAAGAAACTACAGAGAGAACAAGCCAATAACTCTGCATATAAATTCTTCCTGAATAATAAAATCTTCTAGCTATTGAACCAAGGGTGTACTTGGGAGACTTCAAGAGGCCTGGCAAGCAAAGCAGCTGGGAGCTAAAAGAACTGAGAGATTTCACCTGCTGAACACCACAGGAGATACTATTTGGAGACCTGCCTGAATAGAACTTGACACTTCTCAGAGGAACATAACTAAATCCAGAGTCTCTACACGTATCATTCACAATATTCACGATACAATAAAAATTTACTAGACATACTAAGAAATAACACAAGTGACCCTAGCCAAGAGAAAAAAAATAAATAAATACAGACTCCAAGATAAACTAACATGAAATTAGCAAACAGGACTTTAAAACAGTACTTATAAAGTTGTTCAAGACCCTACAAGGAATAGTGCCACCACTGCTCTCATTTTCTTTGTGTTCACATTATCTCCTTGCTTATATTTTTATTTTAAATCTGTCTTGTTACTTTAAGTGACTTTCTAACCTTCAGCATTTAGCTGGATTTTTTTGTCTTAGTACAATCTGAAAAGGTCTGGTTTGCAATAGGAAAACAGCCTTCTTCATGTTTATTGTAATAATTTTTATTCCTTATATGTTAATTTATGAATATTATTTCTCCTACCTACTTCGTCTTTTTCTCATTTTTGTTTGTATGACCAGGTTTCATTTACTGTCCCTTTTCCTTCTCTTAAAGGTTTTTTTGTCTTCCCTGATGTTCATGAGCTTTAGATACTTTCAGGGCTCCAGTATTCTCTCTCAACTCCTCACTCATTCCCAGACAAGATGTTAGGTCTTTTTTCATTTCCTTTCTTTCGTCTTTATCCCCCCACCTCAACATCTAGGTTATGCTGAGATATATATTGCACTCAATGTATCAAAACCCACTTGTAGTTGTTGTCTGGTTTTTTTTAAATGTTTTTAAATGTTTACTTATTTTTGAGAGAGAGAGGGCATGAGTGGGTGACGGGCAGAGAGAGAGGGAGACACAGAATGTGAAGCAGGCTCCAGGCATCGAGCTGTCAGCACAGAGTCCGATGTGGGGGCTCAAACTCATGAACTACGAGATCATGACCTGAGCTGAAATTGGACACTTAACTGACTGAGCCATCCAGGTGCCCCATGTTTTAAGTATTCTTATGTTGAATTCATATTGCATATTCTTAGGAAGGTTATCTTTAACTGTTGGATTATCTATATATATCTATCTAGTCACTTATTTCAAGTTTCATTGCTCGTTATTTCTCTTCTCCTTTTCACCTTTCCCTTTTTGATTCACTTGTTCTTTGTTTAGAGCTCTTTAAAAATTATTTTCCTGGGGCGCCTGGGTGGCTCAGTCGGTTAGGCGTCCGACTTCAGCTCAGGTCACGATCTCGCAGTCCGTGGGTTCGAGCCCCGCGTCAGGCTCTGGGCTGATGGCTCGGAGTCTGGAGCCTGCTTCCGATTCTGTGTCTCCCTCTCTCTCTGCCCCTCCCCCGTTCATGCTCTGTCTCTCTCTGTCTCAAAAATAAATAAAAACATTAAAAAAAATTAAGAAAAAAAATTATTTTCCTAATCGGTATACAAGGGTGGTACAGTCTCTGAATCTTTTAATATTTTCAGGTATTTTCTTTCAATCTGACAAATGAATGAGATATTTGTAATATAGAATTCTTCAGTTGCAATACTTATTCTTTCTAGTCTATAGATAGTATTCCACCATTTTCCAGGATTCTGGTGCTATACAAGAAAATCTCTGTTGCACTTCTGATTCTTTTTGCTTTATAGATAAATTTTTCCTTATATCTAAAAGTCGTCATATTTTCCATTTTTCCTCAGAGTATGATATGCCGAGGGGTATGCCTTTTCTCATTCAATCTGCCTGATACTCAGGGATTATGTGCAATTTGAACTGTTACATTATATTTCACTGGTGATTATTTCATCTAGGTTCATAAATAAAGTTAGCCTCTAATTTTCTTTTATTTGTGGTCCTTGTTGGATTGTGGTACATACTTTGTAAAATTAATTTCCTATCTTCAGGAGCAGCATCTTTTAGGTTTGCCTGGGGAACGTCAACTCCTTGAATGTTTGATAGACTTTATTTGTAAAGCCAATATCAGGCACTTCTTGAATTTTATTTATCTAGATAAGGTTAAACAGATGTTTGTTCACCATTTTAATTAATTTAATGGTTATTGACCTACTTGGGGTTTCTATTTCCCTTCTTGCATTTTTCCGGAAATTCGTTTTATCTAGGTTTTCAGATATATTGGAATATGTTTGTTTATAATATTCATTCATAATTTAAAAAGCCATTTGTTTATATCTAAGCTTATTTCCCCACAGTCCTTTTTAATTTGGCTAATTTGTGTTTTTTTCTTTTTCTTTGTGGTCGTTGTTTTCCAGAGATCTAACTTATTAGCTTTTCAAAGAACCAGATTTTGTTACTTTACCCTGTGTTTTTGCTGTTGTTGTTGTTGTTGTTGTTATTCTTGGTTTTATAAATTTCTGCTGCTGTATTTCTTCCATTAAGGTTTCTTTGGGTGTACTCTGTTATTTTTTTTACAGTAACTTGAGTTGACTCCTTAGCCCATTTATTTTGAATTTTTCTTGGTTTCAGACATACATATTCATTAACTATTAATTTCTCAGCTGATCCCACAGATTTTGGCTATTTTATAACTCTTATAATTTCCCTTTTAACCTGGATTATCTAGTAACTTTTTAAATTTACTTTTTAGTCATTATACAGGATCGTATTAGCCAGCCTGTCATTGCTGAGTTCTGTTTTCATTACATTCTTTTCAGAAAGTATAATCTGGATAATGTAGCATATTGTGGCCTACGTTATGAATTATGTTGGGAGATGTTCCATGTGTGCTCAAAAATAAATGTGTATTTTATTGGTCAGGATCAAGTTTGATATATAGCTATTGGGTTGAAATTATTAACTGTATTATTCATATTTTCTGTATCTTTTTTGATACTTAATCTACTTGATCTAAATGAAGTGTATCAACAACTCCAATTGCAAGAGTTGAGCTATGTATTTCCTGCTTTGGTCCTGTTGGTTGGTACTCTATCTATTTCAACTGTATCATTAAGTAGTATTTTCCTGACCAGTACAACCATCAGACCTTTCAAAGGATTCTATCCTAGAGCCCAAACATTTGAGGCCCCTGTGTGTCACAAACGCACAAAAGTGACATTACCAACCCCAGCCTTCATTTATGACTAACTCTGTTCAGGCCTCGGGAGAATACTTGTCTGGGTCTCTTGCATTAGGCCCTTGATGTAAAAGGCAACTATTTCAAAATGTCATTGTAGGCTTGTGGGTTGTGTTGCTGCTGACCTTGGAGAAGGACATTGCTTTGGAGTGCTGGGAAGGATTTCAGCAGTGGAAGAACGTAGGTAAGAAAAAACAAAAAAGGATTAGTTCTGTCAAATCTTTCCTCTCAGAGAGCAGAGGGCAATAGACACTCGCATGATGAAATAGCATTACCCAGCAGTGTGGAGGGTCAATTATTTTTGTTTGACGCTCTTGGTTTTCTAATTTGTAGTTCCAGAGGTTATCACAAATGAGTATATGTTGGTAAAAATCAAGGCACATTTTGTAGTATAAAAATTATTGACATTACTCTTAACCTTATAAATATGTTGATCTAAACACAAGGTTAGCACGTAGATAATGTTAAATGCTAGATTTATAAAACCATTTAAATTAATTAGAACAATACATTTTTATTTAGAATGTTAATATTATTAATTATAATTAATTGCGATTTGTACTTTGCTTTTGGATTTTAATGGATAATCTTAAGTACTTTAGAAAAAAATAATTTTTGGAAAACACGCAATAATCTTAAATGTCTTATTTTTCATTTACCTTAATTTATGGGTACACGTAGATTGAGGAAGATATACCCATATTTAAAATAATTAGATTTCAACACTTTATATTAGGTAAAAGAAAAGGAATACAAATAAAGGTCAAAATGAAATAAAAATGCAAAAGTAGACCTTGGGAAAAAAAGAATCAACAACATTTTCCAAAATATGGTCTTCTTAAATGTTTAAAAACTGAAAAAAAATTAAGCAGATTTTAGTTAAAGATGACTTACAAAATATAAACAAAATATTAGACACTTTATTTATAAATATTAATCCTTTATTAGAAGAAAAAATATGAGCAGTAAATTATCTTCATCAAATTCACAAGTTGATAAGGTCATAAGAAATCCCTAAAATTTCATCATCTTTACTAAATGAAGATTGGATTACTGATTTTGAAAATGACAGAAAAAGTCGACCTGAATACTCTAATTACAACTCTAACCTCTCCATGGGGGATAAAATTGGCAAGTTACAATGGAAAAATTAAATCTGAGTGATGTTCATTGAATGATGACCCCGGGAAGTGGCCATCACATCCATGCGATGGTGTGAGAATGTTTCCGGCAAAACACAATGCATTAAAATTTAATATAGTCTTCCATTAGCTGGAATTTTGAGATTTTATTTTATACTAAAATCTTTTAAATGGAAGGAGAAAAATGTACCTTTTGTATGCTAGGTTCAAAGAAAGCATTTTGTTACTCTAGTGAAAATGTTTTACAATGTGTTTTCAGGTTAATGATCCCATTTGTAACTGGAAAAACTTATTTTCTTGATTAAAATAGCATGATATGTCATTTGTATAACCCAAGAAGTTGCATATGCTGTACGTATAATTTTTAAATAAAGCCGATTAAAGAGTAAACAACAGATGGTGTTCAACAGTGACAAGTAAATGCTAATAGAAAACATTAGCGTGATATTCTTATGAAGTAATGTGTCCAGTATTTCACTAAGCATAACATTGCTTTTTAAGGCATCAACAGCACAAGATTTAAAGAATATAATGGAAGGGTGCCTGGGTGGCCCAGTTGGTTAAGCATCCAACTTCGGCTCAGGTCGTGATCTCCCGGTCCGTGGGTTTGAGCCTCTTGCCAGGCTCTGTGCTGACAGCTCAGACCTGGAGCCTGCTTCAGATTCTTTGTATGTCTCCCTATCTGCCCCTCCCCAACTCACACTCTGTGTCTCTCTTTCAAAAATAAACATACATTAATTTTTTTTTAATTTAAAGAATATAATGGAGCATTTATAAGTTTACTAGAAATAATTTCATAATTTGATTCTAGAATGGTAAGCACAAAAGCCAGATAAAATAAATATAGCAAATACTAATCTCTAGGATGGAGAACTCAAGATTAATATTTTAAGGAGTGATAAAGGGAAAGAAAAATCATGCATAACATTTAAAAATTTAAGTATTATTTATTTATTTTTTTTTTATTTAAAAAAAATTTTTTTTTAACGTTTATTTATTTTTGAGACAGAGAGACAGAGCATGAACGGGGGAGGGTCAGAGAGAGAGGGAGACACAGAATCTGAAACAAGCTCCATGCTCTGAGCTGTCAGCACAGAGCCCGACGCGGGGCTCGAACTCACGGACCGCGAGATCATGACCTGAGCCGAAGTCGGCCGCTTAACCGACTGAGCCACCCAGGCGCCCCAAGTATTATTTATTTTAACTAGATTATAGCAGGGAAAAAAAGTCATGTTGAACAACTAATATTTATTACATATGTTGAACTACAAGCAGAACAAAAACAAGGAAGCTGGGATTTATGAGTAGCTCCCGGTCTTACACCTGTTATAAACACAGGTGTGACTTAAATCAAGAACTGCAAAAGTAAATTTTAGCATGAAGAACTGATTCGAAAGTCTTTCTAGGGGAGCTGTGAATGTATAGAGCCACAGGTTAGCAAAGAAAAAGTTGCTGCCAGAATTTTGGCTAGAAATCTGAAAGTATTCTTGCGTGATATACAATGTCTAGTTTGAATTAATTAACAAAGAGATATGTGGGTGTCAACGACATTTTTCAGAACCTCTCAGTGATTATTTGTGATATTTCTTTGCATTTGCCCCAAAGGAACATCTCTATGAAACACAGAAAATATGGCCTTATGGTCATATTGAATACATGATGGGAAAGCCAATGAAATGCTTTAAAAATCGAGTTTAATTTAGAAAAGATACAACATGCACCAAAAGAATGAAGAAAAACAATAGAATATCATGAAATACAAAGCTCTATTGTGGCCTTTAAGTAAAATAAATTTAACTTAAAATTGTTCTATTCACAATTACAATGAGCTCGAACCTTTGCTTTACAATTAATGTAATATTATATTAATAGATTTAACTTTAGTTATTTTGCTTTCAAAAGTATTAAAACCTTTTTTAGGTTACAAAATACCAGGGTGCCCGGGTGGCTCAGTCGGTTAAGCATCTGACTTTTTTTTTTTTAATTTTTTTTTTGAAGTTTATTTTTATTTTTGAGACAGAGAGAGACAGAGCATGAACGGGGGAGGGGCAGAGAGAGAGGGAGACACAGAATCGGAAGCAGGCTCCAGGCTCTGAGCTTTCAGCCCAGAGCCCGACGCGGGGCTCAAACCCACGGACTGCGAGATCGTGACCTGAACTGAAGTCGGGCCCTTAACCGACTGAGCCACCCAGGTGCCCTGAAGCATCTGACTTTTTTTTTTTTTAATTTTTTTTTTTCCAACGTTTATTTATTTTTGGGACAGAGAGAGACAGAGCATGAACGGGGGAGGGGCAGAGAGAGAGGGAGACACAGAATCGGAAACAGGCTCCAGGCTCTGAGCCATCAGCACAGAGCCCGACGCGGGGCTCGAACTCACGGACCGCGAGATCGTGACCTGGCTGAAGTCGGACGCTTAACCAACTGCGCCACCCAGGCGCCCCGCATCTGACTTTTGATTTCACCTCAGGTCATGATCTCACAGTTCACGGGATCGAGCCCTGTGCTCTGACGGCACAGAGCCTACTTGGAATTCTCTCTCTCCCTCTCTCTGCCCCTCCCCAATTCATGCACTCTCTCTCTCTCTCTCTTTCTCTCTCTCTCAATAAATAAAAATAAACTTAAAGAAGTTAAAACTATTAATCTGTGGAGAAAATATGTTCTTAAAATCAAAGAACATTTCATGGTACAAAAAGTTGAGCAGAAGTATTTTAATATCTGCAATTTACTTTATAAGGCATCTCAAAATAAGACGAATTGGTGGATGAGTAAGGTGATGAATGAATAGATAGATAGGTGATAAAACACCCATAGTAAAATGCTAAAGGTAGAAATTAGTGGTGGGTATGTAGGTGACAACTGAAACATCTTTCAAATTTGCTGGCTCTGAAAATATTTGTGATAACATGTTGGTGACAAAAAAGAAATTGCATGTGAAATTTACAAGAAGTAACATTCCAATAAACCAACAGAGAGTTTTTAAATGAAAATGTTCATGTGAGGAACAGACTCATATATAAAGGAAAAGATTCATATGTGAAGGATCCCAAAACTCATTTCTACGCAGAGACTAGTTTTGGGTCATTAAAGACCCAGCTACGATATAATCTTAATAAAAAGAAGACATCCAGATGGCCAACAGACACATGAAAAGATGCCCAACATCACACATCATCAGGGAAATGCAAATCCAACCTATAATGAGGTATCACCTCACACCTGTCAGAATGGGTAAAATAAAAAACACAGGAAAAAACAAGTGTTGAGGAGGGTGTGGAGAAATAGGGGCCCTCATGCACTGTTGGTGGGAATGCAGACTGGTATAGCCACTCAGCAAACTGGTATCGCCTTTTGGAGTTTTCTCAAAAGGTTAAAAATGAAACTACCTTATGGTCCAGTAATTGCGCTACTGGGTATTTATCCCCGAAATACAAAAACATTAATTCAAAGGGACACATGCAATCCTATGTTTATTGCAGCATTATTTACAAACAAAATTTCCAAATAATGGAAGCAGCCCAAGTGTCCATCGATAGATGAATGGATAAAGAATGTGTGGTATAGATATACAATGGAATACTATTCAGCCATAAAAAAAGAATGAAATCTTGCCATTTGCAGCACCAGAGACGGAGCTAGAGGGTGTAATGCTAAGCAAAATAAGCCAGTCAGAAAAAGACAAACGCCGTATGATTTCACCCATGGGTTGAATTTAAGAAATAAAACAAAAGAACCAAGGAGAGAGAGGAAAATCAAGAAACAGTCTCTTAACTACAGAGAACAAACTGATGGTTACCAGACAGGAGGGGAGGGGGGGATGGGTGAAACAGGAGATGGGCATTGAGGAGTGCACTTGTCATGATGGACCCCGGGTGTTATCCAGAAGTGTTGAATCACTATGTTGTACACCTCTAACTAATATCACACAGTACGTTAACGAACTGGGATTTTTAAAAATTAATAAAAAATAATGAAAAAGAGAAGTGATTTCCGCAAAAAGCAATGAAAAACATATTAGAAGAAAGTAACAAAAAATAATAAAAATATATAGACAAAAGCAAAAAGAGAGAGATTTAAATAAATTGCGTGATGTAACTGCTACCTCCCACTATTTTTATAATAACTGCAAATTTACAGATTTGGAAGAAGAAAAACAGGAATACTGTGTGGATACAGATGGTGAAAATCACAGTATCAGTGATACGCTAAATTTAAATTTATGATTATAAATATATAGGATTAAGTTTATATGATAAAATGAAAATGTTTCATAAGATTTTCTGTGATGAAAATAGTTTACCACAAATAACCCATTATGATATATGCGTCATGATGTGTCAAATTTGTAATTTCTTTCCGAAAACAAGAATTCTTTTAATAGTTTTGGTGACATTCCAGTTGGTATTCCTTTGGCAGAATAGTTTCTCCAAATTCAAATGAATTAAATTCAATGTAATAACTACAAGGACTCAAGAAAGCTCGCTTCGTTCAACAGTAGTAACAACAGAATATCAATGCTGTAAAAATTTGAATTATGAAAGCACAACTATTGGAAGGAAGAAAATAAATTTCACAAATAAAGATATAGTAAGTTATTAATTACATGGATCTTTACTGTTTTGCTCTCCCAAACATCACCAGCCATCAACATTTCCCTCGGCCATATGCAGTAATGATTAAATTCAGTTATCTTTGATACTCTGCCAGCCTTCACTCTACACATATTTTTCAATTTAGATAAAATTACTTGAAAAATACAACTTGCTAAAAGCAGAGTCTAGAAGTAGAAAACCAGAGCACTATTTTTAGTAAAGAAATCAAGTTTGTAATTAAACACATTCCCCAATCTCCAGGCCCAGAAGAATTTGCTGGCAGATTCTTTTTACCAATCATACGTAAACTTTTCCAGAAAATAAAAAGGAAGGGGCTACTGCCTAGCTCATTTTATGGGTCCAGAATAACTAACCACAAAACCTGATAAGGACAGTAGAAAGAAACACACCAGACCAGTCACCATCATCAGCAGAGATGTAAAGCCCTGAATAAGGTGTTAGTGAACACTTTCCATCATGTATACTTTCTGGAATATAGTACACTTTGAAGTCTACAGTGAGTGTCAGCAATATAGAAAAATGATCCTCTATCAGAAACAGGTCGGGCTTATTCAGTGAAGCAGCGTTTGTTCAACATTTGAAAATAAATCGGTGTAATTCACGACATCATCCAAAAAAAAGAGGAGAGTTGTGATCACACCGAAAGATGTGTGAAACACATTTTATAAAGTTCACTGGCAGTTCATGAGAAAAAAAAAAAAATAGTAACTCTTAACGAACCAGGAATGGAAAGGTGATGTAGTCATCGTCAGTGCCTCACACACATCTCAACTGTGACTCTCCCTCTGGCTTCTTTGCAGCCGCCCCCCTTCCCCCCCCCCCACCCCGGCCTCGTGGAGGGGGAGAGGAAGGATAAATTCTTGAGCTTCCTCCCCTTTCTGGCCAGGGTACCTCTGAGGTATGCTCTACACCCCCCACCCCCCGAAGATCCCCAGGGGACTGAGCTCCACTTGCCCCCAGGGCTCCCTGACTGATCCTGCACCCGAGCTTGGTCTCCGTACATCTCTGCTCAGCAAGATTCTGCTTCGTTACCTCCAGCCAGCCTGCCCCCCCCACCAGACTCTCACTTTGCCTGCCCCGCTCTGGGACACCTCCTGGTTCCACTCGGGTGCCCTCCTTGTGCTGTGGCCTGGGCAGTGGCCATGGAACTCACCGCATTGTTCCCCTTAGTGGAAACAAATGAAGGCCACTCAAGTGAGGACAAGCAAATGCCCCTGCCTGGAGGCTGCGGGTGTGGAAAGCTATAGGCGGGCTAACTAGAATGCAGGCATTCTGTCTGATTGGTTAAGGATACATATTCGCCTTTCTGCAGTTGGTCCTAAGTTGGAGATAGAGGCCAACACTAGGTAAGCTATCAGTTGTTAATCAAGTCCTGATTGGGGGCTGATTGTCACAGGGCTCATTGTCTGACTTCTGCAGAGTGTGGGTCACCCTCCTGGGCTGGTTCCTGCAGAGTGGGTCGCCCTCGCAGGCTGAGTGCCACAGGCTATGGTCAGACCGCTATTTTTAGATGTAGTCTGGCCACGGTCTGTTTGTATATTTCACCTTTCACTTCTCAGTCTGAACACCGTCATTTCAAATCTTTTGCCCAGTTTTAGCATTTTTTTTTTTTTTTTTTGGTGGGAGTATAGATCCCAGCCCTGCTACCCGATCTTGGCTAGTAGAAATCTCAGCTTCCCAGAGTGAGTTTTTGGGTTGAACACCATTCCTGAACTGCCTGTTTGCTTTGCCTCCACCCCCCTCTCTCCCTTCCTCAGCCCCTTGACTTAGATTTTTGTATCCCCCATCACTCCTTTCTGTCCCTGGTCCTGGGCAGCCAGACATTCCTGCTTACCCTGAAACCTCTTAACCTTAACCTGCTTAACCTGAAGCCCTCTTGCCAACAACACTGTAGCACCCATTTCCTGACCCACTCGAGAACTTATCACCAGACTGTTTGAGCCTTTGCCCGAACCCTGGGTCTCTGATCCTTCCCTGAATCGTGGCAGGATTCCTGGTGCCTTGCTTGGGCTCACCTGGTCCAGGCCAGCTCTGCACCAGATTAAAAGGCCCCCAACCTTTTCTCTTGGTGGGCGGAACTCTGATGGTCCAGAATGGATGGGGTCCAGACACACTCCTTTTAAGGCCATTCAAGTGACTAGAATTTCTGAAGCACCCGAAAACATGACATAGGAAATCTCAGCCTTCGTGGTTTTCTACATCAGGCTCCTGATCTTGTCCATTTTCTCTTTTCTGTTTGTTCAGCAGGCCCCACCCAAGATGGCAGCTTGTATTAGGGGAATGTTTTCAGAACATGGAAAAGCTGCCGTTTCCCTTGTATACAGTCATATGTTGGATGTAGCCAATAGATTCTTAAAGGGTTTTTTTTTTTTAGCTTTTTATGAAGGTACATATATTTATACACATATACATGCACACACAGAGAGAGAAAAGTGTGCAATTCATTGAATTTTTCACTAATTGAACACATTTGTGTCGCCAACGCCCAGATCAAGAAACAGAACACTGAAGCTACATTTGAATCATATTTTACTCGTCTCTCTCTGCTGTTAAGCTGATGGTGAGCTCAGTGAGGACAGGGCACATCTCTGTTGCTCATTTTTGTGTCTCCAGAGTTACGGCAGAGTGCCTGACGCAAGTAAGGGACATAATGTATGAAATAAGTTTTGTAACTTATAGTAAGGGGATGGAGCCATGCTCTTATTGGAAGGAAGTTGAATCGTATCTGTAAAAAACGAAATTCCTTTCTCTTTGGCTGTTACTAATATATTTCTCCCATGTATGTTAATATGCAACAGAGCGCAATGAAATTATTATAAGTGAAAGTAAATTCAAAAACAACACAAACTCGTTCTCTCTATTGTACCTATGAACACAACTGTCATGGCCCCTCCCACTCTGGCAACTGTGGGCAACTAAAATGGCTTAGAGTCAGGACCGTGTGAATAGCTAGCTGTGTGTATTCGTGAGGGCAGATGTGTTTGGGGAAGAAAACGCACCGAGGTTGGCACAATCCATTATTGTCTGGCAAGCCAAGTGACGATAAGAATCTTATTCCACTCCTTTTGGACGAGAAGATGAGTCTTGCCGTTCAGGGGAAGAGTGGGGAGGAGTTTGAGCTCGAACAAACTCAGGACGGAGTTCTAGCCATGGTGAATATGGCTCATCCTTACCAAGCCAGGTGCTCATTATCTCGTATTTATCTTTGAGAGACAGAAAGGCGGAGCAACCTGTGGCCTTGGTTTGCTCATCTACAAACTTGGAAAAATGGGCGGCTAGGTTATCCCAAAGTGCTGGACACCTACCAAGATAATCAGGGCTGGACGCAGGTGAATTTTATGTTTGTTTCAGAGAAGAACAATGGGTAATGACCTGATGAGGGGATCCTGGGTGCCCTTGCAGAGGTGAATGGATGCAGAGAAGTAGCATAGCATGCCTACCACCGTCTTGCCACTGGTTCCATCACTTCTGGGTCTTTCCCTTTCACGAAGGCTGTCTTTGTTCACCCTCTCGGGAGGAAGAACTAAGTTTGAACCTGCTTATCTTGTGAAGGAAATGTGGAAAGCCTGGTATAGGTGAGAAAAAGAAACAACCCTTGATTAACTAGAGACATGTGGTGGAGGGTATCCAATGGGCCACCCCACTGATGTGGGGGGAGTCGACGTGGGAAGTGGGCAGGAGAAAATGCATTGTGGTGTGAGCAGGAGTTGTGCTATGTGTGAATTGTTCCAATCCTTCAAGCCTCCTGCCAGGACACTGAAATCCTTTGGCGCATTGTGGAATTTGGATCTGGGACAATTTGCTCTAGAAGGGGTTTGGCATCCTTAAGTCATTATTATTAATAAACACTTGGCGAATGCCAACCATATGCCTAACGCTGAAATAAAGCTTTTTTTTTTTCCTATTTTTTTTTCCTTTTAGGTTGAGTTACCAAGTGAAGGAGAATGTGCTCAGCTCCTTGCTATCCTAGAAGAGGCAATTCCTTAGTCCTCCTGAACCCACACTTATGTCTTTGAACCCCTGGGTGCATTTCCGGAGGGTCTTTTCTCTTTTAAGAAAACATTCCAGAACATCGTAAGTGGTGACTTTAAACTCTTCACCCCTTTCATTATCAAAAGAATGGATTTCAGAGAAGGAATGTAAATGTCTTGTGACACAGCCTTCAGTCCAACCTGCTCTTATAGGATGACTCACTTCATAGTGGCTGGGTTTTAATGCTATGTGGCATTGAGTGGGGCTGCTTCTAAATGACTGATCTTGAATTACATGGATGAATCTTTAAAAATATATACTAGACCGGGCTGTGTTTATTTTTAGTGGGTTTCTCCCCATAATGTCTATCTGCATGTCTCCCTCTTTGTACCCTTGATCACATCTGGGAAGCGAGGAAGAATGGGCTTCCCGAAGGAGAACCTGCGAAAGATGTTTGCAAACTTTCTCTTCCCTCATTTCCAGCAGTGACTTCCATTGAGCAGAACTGCCACCAATACAAGATGGTGCGACTCTATTTTTCAAGCAGTAAGTGGCTCTTTTAAATGGCAGTGATCCCCACTAGAGATGATCGGGCAATGGCTGGACAGAAAATGCAAGAGAGCACGTCAAACAAAGGGGAGAAGCAACAGCTTACGGAGTCTCCGAGATGATTTTCCTCACAGAATTTCTAAGCACCTTATAAACAGATGTTCAAAGAAGGCTTAACATACAGTTTACAAAATAGGGAGACTAGAGGAAGGCAGAGATTTTTTTTCTTTTTTCTTTTTTTAAAGAAGAGTTCCCATGCATCTTTGTAGCGTCTAGGGGACTCTGGCCACAAGATACAGCTGTTTCTCTTACTGCCTCTGACACGCCGAGCCTTCTGTAAATTATTCATGTGTTCCTTCATTTGATCAGCGGGTTCTTTTTTTTTTTTTTTTTTTTTTTTTTCTTATGTATGTTTGAGAGAAAGCAAGTGGAGGAGGGGCAGAGAGGGAGGGAATCCCAAGCAGGCTCCGCAAGGTCAGCGCAGAGCCCAACGTGGGGCTCGAACTCACAAAGTGAGCTCAAGTCAAGAGTCAGACGCTTAACTGACTGAGCCACCCAGGCGCCCCACATTTGTTCAGCTGGTTCTTACTCCGTGCCTACTATGTGGTGGAACCAAACGACATCGCCTCCCGAGATCTTGGCCCACATTGCTAAGAGATCGCTCTGCTGTTTCTTGAAGAACCGAGATTGTAGGCAGCCATCCCAGATGCTGTCTGGTTTTTTTTTTATGTCAGTTCCTTACTTAGAATGCTTCATGGATTTCCTCACTCTAATTGAAGATCAAAGTCTATAACGTGGCCCCCACAGCCCTACGTGACGTGCCCCTGCGTCCTCTCGACTCCTCCCCTGGGACCAGCCTCACATTTGCCCTCTGTCCTCTAACCCCCCACAAAGTCCTATCTTCCTTTTGGCTTTGGGGTCTTCAAACTTGCTGTCCCTCCGATGAGAGCAGTCTTTTCTGGTCCCAACACACCCTCTTTACCTCTTGAACTGCCCTTGACTCTTGATATCTCAGCTCAGATGTCGCTTCTTCAGGAACCTTCCTTGGAGCAGCCCTGTGCCTACTCCAGATCAAAGCTCCCTGCTCCTCTCCTTCATGGGATGCAGTCTTGTCCTTCCCAGCATTTTCCATGCCTTACAGTCACGGATTCATCTGTGTTGTTATCATCTGTCTCCCCCAACAGACCTTCCTGACACATTGCCTTGTCTCATTGCCCTGGAGCAGAGCTTGATACCTGGAGCATAGTAGGCCCTCAATTAAAATCTGGCAGATCAATGGATATGAGCTGACACCTGAAATAAAATCTGTTCGTCACGGACTGTGGGGAGGAATGTCAGGGATAAAAAGTGAAATACGGTAGAAAGAGCACGAACTTCGGAGTCAGACTGGGTGATGCCAGTTCCCCACTTTGTACCACATGACCTGGCAGGGTGCTTAGCAGCTGCCATTTATAGAGTGACTGTTATGTGCCAGGAACCAGGCGAGGTATTTCATACATACTCCTGCATTTAACCCTCAAAACAACACTAGAGTTTGATAGCGTTGTCTCTATCTTACACACAAGCAAATTGAGAGATGAAGAGGTCACCTAGCTAGCTAAATAAGTGACAAGGGAGGAGTCGAAGTCATGTCTGCCTGATGGCAATGCGTATGCTCTTGAACATTACCTATATCGTTTAACAGGTGCGCGTGTCAGATTCCCCATTTTGCAATGAGGCAATCATGTTCTGTCTCTACCATGAGAGCTCATCTCTCAGTCTTCTCTCCCTGCTAAGCCCTGTCACCCACTGGCCATGATCAGACTAATCCCTGGGCTCAGCTGAACATTAGAGGCAAATGCTTCCTAGGGTTTGGGAGGGTGGGATTAGAAATTGGTCAAATTCGAGGGGTGCCTTGAATTTGGGGTGACTCAGTCGGTTAAGCCTCCGCTTTCAGCTGAGGTCCTGATCTCACGGTTCATGAGTTTGAGCCCTGTGTCGGGTTCTCTGCCAACAGCACGAAGCTCGCTTCAGATCCTCTGTCCCCCGCCCCTCTCTCTGCCCCTGTCCCACTTGCACACTTTCCCCCCTCTCTCTCTCTCAAAATAAAATAAACATTAAAAAAATAAATAAATTTACGGTACCTCTGTACCGTAAAGGGTACCTCTGCTGTCACCCTCGGGAGGCTCAACCTCCCCATGCCACCCTCTCAGGACCTGCCAAGGGGGAGAAGTGGACAGAAATTATAGGGCATCTTGAGGCCCAGCCCCGGGGGACTTACAACATCACATCCACCACATTCTTTTCACTGGGCACCTCACAAGACAGTCCAAATTCAAAGGAAATAGGGAAAAAGAAAAAAAGACACCCCCCCCCCCGTTGAAAAAGTCTCACTGCAAAGAAACCCAAGCGAAATTGTTGCGAATATCTTCAAAAAAAAAAAATCTCCCCAACCCGTGACAGCACATGATGCGGTGACTGAAAATACTATTCACAGGACATTCGCCGTCGATATTCAAAAAGGCTCATGAAGAAAAAGGGAACAATGACCTGCACTATTCTCACCGCAGAGGTTCAAAGCAAACAAACCGCACACAGCACCGAACCGCAAAATTGAAGGATAAAAGCAAATATGAGAGGAAGAGGTTGGAGCAGGACCTCGCAGGCGCTCCCGGGATTTACGGGCACCAGGCAGTGGTCCAGGGCAGAGGCGGGCTTTGACACCCTTGGAGGCATCCTCGCAGATGTGGTCACAGCTTCATCTTCTCCCCCCCCCCCCCCCCCCCCCCCCGCCGTGGACTGGCTAGGGTGCCAGGGGGCGGGGCCTGCTCTCCACACTTTTCCCTAATTCCCCACTTCCCTCCAGGTCCTCTCTCACCTTTCCGGATTTTCTCCACCACCCTCCCTCCGACAACAGACAACAGTCAGCTTTGAGGTTGGCGGGGTCCGCTGTGGCTGCAGCTCTGCTCTTCCCTCTGATAGAACTCCCCCTGTGTCCACTTCAGCGGCCGCTGGCCGACCGCCCACACCGTGCAGCTCAAGCCCAGAGCCACGGGCCCAAGGGAATGCCCAGGCGCGGGTGCCTACGGTGTCCCCCAGGCCTCTCCAGGGCCCTCCAGCCTCCTGGAGACTCTGCTTGTGAGGAGGCACAGCTGGGAACAGAGGACCCTGGAGCCCAAAGTTGCAGGACAGGAGAGGGGCCTGGGGTCAGGGAGGTGGTGTTCACCCTTGGCCGGGAGGGGCTTCTCCCTTGGATGGAAACCCAGCCTTCATTTTAATAAAAGGGCTACTAATGCGTGTTAGGCTCTCTGGGGTGGGTTGTTCTGTAATGAAATGAAGACCTTGTTTAGCGCCTTTGGACAAGGCTTATGCTTTCTTTATGGAATCTTCGGGCTTTCGAGCTGAACAGAACTCAAGCCATCACTGTGCTCTCCCAGCCATCCACCCAGGGGCCCTGGGTGCCAGGAGGCTCTGCATTTAACCAGAAGATTCTGCTGAATGTAAGACACTTTTTTTTTTTTTTTGAGAACTCATACGTCAGCTTTAATACTTTTGTAAATGTGATATTCTGTTCTTTTGTAAATCTGACTGCTTTAATGAAATAATAATGTTTTTCTGTTTCCATCAAATAATGACTTTCCAGGAAGAATATTCGACGTATTCCTTTGTGTCTTCACATGCCTCCAAGGTTGAATTTCTGGGACTCAGAAATACAGATACAGCAGCATCTCCCATTTCACGGGTAAGGGCTTGAGGCCCTGAGCCTGGGTGGCCATCCTCAGTCGTGTGACCTGGTGGATCCAGGCTGGCCAGCTCACTGTGTTGACCCCTGCCTGGGCATTGTCCCCTCATGGACATTTGCAGGGGTTTCCTGCTCAGCCTTGGAGGGGGACTTGGTTGGAGAGAAAAGAGATGAGTGGTAATATCTTCCAGATGTCAAAAAGATGATGTTACTTCTGCAATTTAATTGCTTGTAATAATGAAGGGGTTGAGAGACGCGGGGAGTAATTAAAGATCTTGAGTCAAGCAGAAATTCAGGTTTAGCGAGTTAATGATATTGGCAGGCGCAGAGGACAGGGAACTCCAAAGCCACAACCAACTACTCTTTTTGAGAAGAATGTGGCTATGGCGACTGTATTTTATAAACCAAAAATACGGCCTGACAAAGGAATCAAAAACATGCTTTAAAAAAAAAAACACCACTTTTGACTTAGGAATTTATTTTTTATAAGCCTTAACAAAGGAATAAAAATAAATCTATAGACTTAAACATTTTAAATGGCCTTTGAAAAAGAATAAAAGTACCTATAATTGGGACTCTCCCAGAAAATCTGCCTTATAAACATGCCTCAAGAGAGAAAAAAAAAAAAAAAAATATATATATATATATATATATATATATATATATATATTTGCTGTGCTGTCGACATGAGTTTGTGGGGTTTAGATGTTTTCATTTTGCTACATACTTACCCCCTCTATCAAGTGTTTGAACTCCCATGGGTGAATTCCCAGGTCCATAAAATTGCTATGGACCTTTTAAGTTTTGAAATTCTATGAGTTTGTACCTGCCTCTGGCATTTCCTTTCAAACACGCCTTTTGTATTTTATTTAACAAATTACTTTAATGGTTGGTGGAAGAAAAGGAGCTCAAGGAACAGGCGAGTGTGCCTCATGTGTGATATGTGGGCTATTGTGGGTGAGAGAATGATGTGGTGAGAGTAGGACCATAGTCTCCTCTGTTCACCACTGGATTTTCAGTGGCTGAATGGGATGGTGAATGGCAGGCACACAATGGCTACTGAGTGAATGGATGGATGGATGAATGGATGGATGCATGGATGCATGGACACATGGGTGGACGGATACATGGATGATGGATGGATGGATGGACGGATGGACAGATGGATGCATGGATGGATACATGGATGCATGGATGGGTGGATGGATGGATGCATGGATGGATGGATGGAAGGAAGGATGGATGGATGGATGGATGGGTGGACGGATGGATGGATAGACAGATGGATGGATGGACAGATGGATGGATGGACACATGGATGGATGCATGGATGGATGCATGGATGGATGCATGGATGCATGGATGGATGGATGGATGGACACATGGATGGATGCATGGATGGATGCAGGGATGGACAGATGGATGCATGGATGCATGGATGGATGTATGGACACATGGGTGGATGGATACATGGATGGATGGATGGATGGATGGATGGATATTTTTATATCTATTGTTACTACGTATATTGAGTCATAATACATATATTATGTATACTATGTATATTAATTTGCTTTTTTTCCTGGAAGGACACATAACATTTCATTAAAATGCTTTGTAAAGTTTTCAGTCTGGAGTGAAGTGATCACCCTTACAAAGTCACTATCTATGTAACAAAGTAATACAAACTGATCTTCATTTTTTTTTTAATTTTTAACATTCACTTATTTTTGGGAGACAGAGAGAGAGTGTGAGCAGAGGAGGGGCAGAGAGAGAGAGGGAGACACAGAATCTGAAGCAGGCTCCAGGCTTTGAGCTGTCAGCACAGGGCCCGATGCAGGGCTCGAACTCATGAACTGTGAGATCATGACCTGAGCCAAAGTCAGAAACTTAACAGTCTGAGCCATCCTGGTGCCCCAAAACTGATATTCATTTTAACAGAAGGTGATGGAAGAAAATTGCAAACAAAAAAAATGGATTTTGTGTTGTGAAATCTGGGTGTATGTAGTGTATAGCCAACTGCAATATTTTAACAGCTTTATTAATATATAATTCACACACTATCGAGTTCACCCAATTAAAGTATACAGTTCAATGGCTTTTGAATAATTTTACAGTGTTGCTCAATTACTACAATAATTTGGAGACAACTTTATCATTCTAGCAAGGAACTTTTTACCTATTATTAGGCACTTCCCATCCCCTCTCACCTCACCTCCCCACTCCCCAACCACTAATCTACTTTCTCTCTCTATAAATGTGTCTTGTCTGCACATTTCATGTAAAGCAGAATTGAAAAAAAAAAATTATTGTAGTATCGTTTCAATCGTGACATATCTAATCTGTCCTGATGGATATGCATATGCATATGCCTATATCTCTCCAAATTGAAGGAAGCACACTTAAGTATTAAAGTTGATCACCTTCAATCACTTATACTTACCTTTATTTTCCAACTTTGTGCACTGAGAATGTGTTAGTTCTCCATCAAAAGTGAGGTGGGTGTGTGTTAATTTTAGAAGTTTTTAGAACATTGAAATCATATTGACGATGCTATGAAATGATTGTGAAGGGTACCTATGATCTCCATTTTTATGAAGTAAAGAAATATTAGGTAGGTTGAATTGTTTCTACTTAATGATGAACATTTCTGTGTTCAACTTTAGTAGCTTTGCCTTTCGGTCTGTATTTTTCCAGTCCTTTATCGTAAATTTTATCTCAGCTTATATGTGATGCATTTTGCAAGGGACTTTTAAAATTCCTTCTGGAATGAGACCCAATAGAGCCATATAGGTAAACAACATGAAAGAGGATGAATTTAATACAGATGCATCGGCTAGAGGTGGATGGGGGAGGAAAATCATTAGAAGTGGAAAGCTGTAGTAAGGTATATTAACATGCCTTCCCAGATGTGCTAATAAGGAGAAATGTTGACTGATCTGGGTTCTCTCCACTTTCTTTTCTTTTTCCTTTGAGGCGTTCCTAATGTGTAGAGAAAGGTTTCAAATTGGAAAGTTAGACCAACTATATCAGAATTATGTATGGTGTTTATTAAAACTGTGACACTTACTGAAGCAAAAGCTCTTGAGGCAATGCCTAGGGATTTATCTTCTCTCCCCGAGATGCTTCAAGGGTACCCAGAAGTTCTGATCCCAGAATGGAAGCGGTGGTGACACCATTACCCCCCTAAAGACACATGACCCAGCCAGCCACATTCCCAATAGCACCCTCCTTTCCTAGACAAGTTGCAGGTTGACTAGGTGATTGCCAAACTGCAGTCAGAATAGTCCAGAAACTCTTGTCTGAAAGGCTGCCCTGCCCCTCAGCCAGGGCCTCGCCGTTGCCCAACCATAAGCTCAATTCCAAAGATTTGGGGGGGGGGACCCAGGTCCTGAGATTTTATTAACATGCATAGATAACATTCATGTATAGGAACCTAGTGTCCTCACCACAAGCCTGCAAACCTACTTTCTTGCACTTTTCCTAAGCATGGCTATTCTAAGGCCGGGTTTACTTTCTCCTTGAGGTTTATTTTTCCAGAATGGCCTTCCTCTGTACAAGGTTGGCTCTCACCCGGGTCATTCTGGGGCCTTTCTACACACAGATGAGGTCTTACCGGGAGCACAGTCTCAAGGACTTAACTTGTCTCCAGCTTGGTCTTGGAAAGAAATATTTTATCCCCGGGTGCAAACACAGAAAACAGGGAAACATAAGTTGTTTGCTAACATGAAAAATGTGAGCATGGGCATTCCTTAAAATATGGGTTCCATTTCAACGTGAGTTTTCTTGTAACATTACAGATACGGGGAAAATATCTTGAGCTGGAATTGATCGTTTGCTAACATCCATCCTGCTTCCAGGTTTATGCATCCCGAAAACAACAACTGCTTCTTTATCGAGAGAAAGAAATCTGAAGGCACTCTCAGATTGCGGATACGTGAGTGAGTTGTATGTGTGTAAGAGAGTGGTGTGTAATTCCAAAGATTCTTTCTAGCTCCCCTACTTTCCACAACCCATCAACAACTTAAGACTATCAACAGCGTTTTCTTTCTTTTTTTATAGGAAAAAAAAACCCCAGAATTTGTTCTGCTTGAATTACGGAAAACAAAGAAGCTTCAAGATGATTCTTTCCTAGGAGACTTTCCCATCTTCAGAAAACACCTTTCTCCTGTTCAAACGGACCATTGTGTTCTGGGGTAACAGTAAAGACGGGCCCTTGAGTGTGTGTAAGCGAGTTGTGTGTATGTGGATGATTTGTGGGTGTGTGTAAGTGTGTGTGTGAGTATGTGTGGCTCTTTGTGCATGTATGAGTGTGGGAGTTGGTGTGGTGTGTGTATGCTCCTGCAATTACTAAGATCTAGGAAACAAAGGATTCCAGGGTTTTCCACCAGCTGGTTGCTGACTCACATCGTGCCTGAGTTTACCCAGTCGTGTGCCTGGTGTCCGGAGATAGGGTCCCCCTCGCTCAGCTTACACCAGCAGGAGCTAAGGACACCTCGATCCCAGAGGCCTCTGGAGCCCCAAGCCCTGCCTCATCTCGGAAGGTCTCATCGTCACTGTCCCTTCCAGTCACATGGACTCTCACCCAGGACGAAACACCACAGGTGACCTCGGGAGCCCCTGTTGTTTATTCCTGGGAGAAACTGCCTGTTCCCAGGCAATTGTGCTACTCCCACGGCTGTCAATAAAACTTGAGAGAGAAGTCCTCACATTCACAGAAAAATTTAATGGAGGAAACATTCATTTAAGTGTGTTATGCATTTTCAAAACTTTTGTGCCTGTCCCTACTGTTAAATGTGGCATGGATGGTATCTAACTTAGACAAAGGATACAGTGTATTGATTTCACTCTTAAACACACCCTCCCTCCCGACACTTTGACATCCCTGAATTCAGGATGCAAACGTCTTAACCTTGCCGTATTAGTTTTAAATGACAGCATGTTTTCATTGTCTTCAAACATAAAATATTAGCATGTGATGGCCCTGTTGTCATTCCTCCAGGGGTGGGGCGGAGTTGCCAACCCGACAGAGCCCCCCCCAAGAACCCCTCCGCCCCCCCCTCCCCCGCCCCCAGAGCCCACACTGCTGTTCCCTGTCTAGAAAAATGTGTGGTCTCAGAAAGCACACATCCCATCTGCAAGAATCCTGCTAAGGTCCCAGAGGTCCCAGCCTCCCCAGCTCAAACATTTCCCTTTCCTCCTCTCTGTAAAACATCCCACTGCCTCAGGGCAGGGGGTCCCTGAGGAAAGAAGCTGATTAAATGAATTCATGCTACACTGTGGGGAACAGATGGACTTTGGGGAGTTTACTCCCAAGTCTTAGGCAGTTATTACCATTTTAAAAGAGTCGGGAGTGGGCAGCCAGGAGCAGAGAGTGAGCGGAACACAAAAGGGTGGGCTTGCTCTAAATGGGATTTGGTGGGGCTCGGGGTGGGGGGGGTGGGGGGGGTGGGGGGTGGTGATCTCGGGCGCCAGGGGCTCAGCAGGGTCCCCCCATCTCTGTCCACTGGTGTAGCTGTTTCCTGATCACGTGTGTGAAGCAAGTCTGAGAACCTGCCTCCGGGGCTGCGCTTCCCTGAGCACTGGGACTAGCTGATGCCCACTGTTCATATCCCGGAGGCCAGGGCTCCAGAGGGCAGAGGTAGGGCCCCAGAGCCAGGCTCATCCCTGCATCAGACACCTCCCAGAGGCCAGGCTCCCCGCCCCCGTGCACTCACTATTTCAGCCGCTGCTTTCTCTTCCTGCAAACGATCCCCCCTCCCTCTTCAAATTCTTTTTGCCACAGCAGGGCTAGTGGCCAACTCCTTCTCTAAAGCCCCCTTGTCCAGGCCCCTGCGGATGCACACAGACATCGATTGAGCAGCGCCTCGCCCGCTGGGCCCTGGCCCGGCCAGTCTGGTTGGAAAGAGGAGGTCAGGCTCCCGCGAAATCCCCAGTGATGTGGTCGCCCCAACCCCAGGGATGCCGCCACAGCCGGTAATGAGGGTAAGAGCAGGGAAATTGCAGCTCCCCAGAGGTCACTCCCGGGAGTTACTGTCTCCCTGTCTTTCCCTCACCGTTCCCTCCCCCATCCCAAACATTTTCTTTTTCCGAGAACCAGGTTGAATGGGTTCATTTTTGCCTTCATTTTACCCCTTGTCAACGACAAGTGGCCCTTCTTCTAGAACTTGCTGCTCCCGGAAGACCACAGGCCCTCAAGATCTCACACGCATGCGTTCTTTGACCCTCTGGGGCTCTGCCTTCTTTCCCTCCTGGCTGGGCCGTCACCCTCGCCGCCTCCCTGCTGGCAACCTTGCGTCTTCTGGGCTCCCCCGCCCCGCCCCCCTCAGCCCTCACCCTTATTCCGCAGAGTTTTGCCACTAAAACGTAAGTCCCACCAAGGGCTTAGGATTTCTTGCTGTCTGTTTGGCCCCTCGCCGGAGCAGCAGTGCCTGGAAAAGCACCTGGCAGGATTGAAGCCCTCAAAACGGCCCTGGATGAACGGGGAACTGTAAGACTCCTAGTTATAAAAACTAGCTTGGTGTGAGAGCTCTCGTGTTCTCCAGCTCAGAAAATCACCCATTTACGCATTCAGCTGCTCTTCTCCAACAAATACCTATTGAACGCTAGCTACACTTGCCTGGCTGGCTGCGCAGGGCCTGATCCTGGCTCGGGAGGGGTTTCCAGCCCCTGGGGAGGCAGCTATGTAAACAGACGGTTACAGCCCACGGTTTTCAATGTCTGGTCCGGAGTGGGGCACGGGAGGCTGGTGCGGGTTGGGAGTCAGGAGTTAGGCCTCCCACAATGACGGAAGATAAGAGAGAATGTATTCTGCAGAGGCCCCAGAAGCACGCCCTGGGGATAGTTCATCAGGAAAAGGTGAGAGCAAGGGTGGGGGTGGGGGCAAGCTGTGGGAGGCACAGAGAGGGAAGCTTGCTCACTCCAGGGATGTGGATGGGGGGGGGGGGGGGTGGGGCAAGAAAGGCAGGAAACAACATGACTCCGCAGACTTGTTGGGACAACTGAGGGTGTGTGTGATCGTGGCATCTGCCGAGAGGGGAGATAAAGAGGCATCTGGGAGGAGAGGCAACCAGTTCTATGTGGCCGCGCACCTCGGCGATGCCTGCAGCCCCCGTGAGGGTGCAACTGTGGCTGCTGGGGATGGAGAGCTGGTTCAAGAGATGGGTCTGGGCTGGGGTGAGGAGTTGAGGACTTTGAAACGTACAAATGGCAGCTGAAGCCAAGAGATTTACACGGGAGCCACACTGGGGACCGCGGATGCCCTGGGTTCCCAGGGTCGGTGAGCGGCGGAAGGGAGCAGGGATGGGCCAGGCCTGTGCAGGGGAGGAAGAGGGAAAGGCAGCTCCGGAGGTGCAAGCTGCAGTCCCGGCAACGCTGAGAAAGGAAAGATTTAGGACAACAGATCAGACAAGGAGGTGACCAAGTGTTTTCCTCTGTGCCTGGGACTCAGGTCCAGACACCCCCTGCAGCCCCCGTCCAGGTGCCTCTGGTTCCCGGTGACTCCTGTCCATTCCCTCTTTGTAACTGTCCCCCATTCACTGCTGGGAAGCCCCCTGTCCTGTGTCAGTGTGTTATCTGGAGGCTGGCATGTTCTCCGGGGGTGCCGGGTGAGTGGGGAGAGAGGTCCTCTCCGGTGACAGGCTCCTCGCTCCAGAACCTTGTCACTGAGCTATGTTGCTGTCACTGTGTGTTTTTCCTTCCACGCCCAAGATGCCGATGGAGGAGGCGCTGAGAAATCTCCCTACGTGAGGAAGGCATTTCTCAGCAGCTTCACGGCTGCCTCGCTGTCCTGACTTTCTGGGCCTTCCGGGTCTTTCCAAATACGTGGCACTGTTCTGTTGTGTCCTTTGAGCGAAGGCCCCAGACTTCCTGGCTGACACGGCTGATTTTCTTGGCATTTTCTTTATTATTGCTTCCTCCTTGTTCCCATCCGAGGGCTGGGAGCCGGGCTGGGCTTCCTCACGAGGGCGGACGGGGTCACGTCCTCTGTACCAGGTGACCAGAGGCGCTGCCCCTGTCACCACCTGAGGGAGGAGAGGGGAAGGGCCTTGGATCCAGGTCACGCAGCAAACAGCCAGCTCCTGGGCTGCCGAGCTAAAAAAAAAAAAATAATCCTCTTTTCCCGCAAGGCCCTCACTCCCTTTCCCTTGTACCTCACTTCCATTATCTATCCATTGAGTTTGTGGCGAGGCCCTTTGTGAAGGCTTCTCCAATGGCAGGCAGGCCAGTTCTGTGCCATGACAGATCCTGAGACGTGAAGGGTTCCTCCGGCGTGCACACCCACGGTAGTAACCAGTCCCCAAGGGGCTCACTTTGGACACGTCCTCTCCCCTGCTCAGTGTCCGCCTTAACTCTTCCCTAACAGCCTCCTGGGCAGACAGGGACAGGGACAGGGCAGCTAGAAAGACGACGAGGAACGAGAAACTTCTCAACTAAGGAAGAGAGATGAAACGGTCTGTCGTGCCAAGAGACGGTGGCCGGTCGGGGCGCGAGCAGCAGCTTGGCTGTCACAGCCCTGGTCTCAAATCGGCCATCTGCTACCTCCTGGCTGTGCCGCCCTGGCATGTCACTGAAGTCTCGAGTGTCCACATCTGAGAAAAGCTTTCAGGGGTATCGTGAGGCCCAGTGACCATGCATACAAGGTGCTTGACTTCTGATACGTGCCCAGGATGCTTGGCTTTCTTGGACATCGACTGTCACAGTGGGAATCCACACATGCCCCATAAATCGTGAGCATGGCAGTATCCAAGTGGGATGACAGACGCCTCGCCTAACACGGGTCACCCGCACATACGCTCGTTCTTCCTCGTCACATGCCTTCTCTCTGTCCTGCTCCTCGATGTCCTGCCTTTGCTTGTGGGTCCCATCCTGCTGTGTCCATGGTCTCCAGTGTCAACTAATTCGGGGGCGTGGCCCTGCACGCCAGCTGGTCCGGTCCCCGACAATACTCTTCTCACATCAGTGCTGGCACACGAGATGTGACAATGCCATTGACCACCTAGGTGGCAAGGCCAAGGAGACCTGGTGTGGAATGGCTATGCTTCCTCAATATCCTTCCAGGAACCTAAGCCCTTCTGATCATCCAACAGAAAAAATTAATCTGGGAGTTGAAAATGGCATTTGTCGGGAGCCTACCTCGTGCCAGGGAACACGCAGGCACTTTCTCGGAGCCTCATATCAGTCCTACGAGCTCCACTATATACATGCGGATATTGAAGTTAGGAGAGAGTTAATATTTTGCCCACGAAACGAAGCCAGGAGTTGGACCCAGTTCAGTCTAAGAGTTTGTGATCTCCTGTCCCTTCACATTGCTTTCTGAGGAATAACCACACCAGAATAACCAGAAGGAAGCCCATCCCCAGGATGTAATCAGTACAGAAGTCCTGCACTCCATCACCTCCCATTTCCTGCTGCCGCTACCATTAGTCAAACAGCCACCTGCTGAGGAAAGACTGAGTGGGAGAAAGAAGCAGGAATCTCCTAAAGGCATAGTAGCAACAATGGACTTGAACTCTGATATTTTTTCCTGCTCTATCAGTGCAAGCTTAGGACCAGACATAAATGGTGGGAAATAGATCTAGGAAAAATGAGCTTACGATTTATCTGTCGACGATTTCGGTATGACACAAGTTTCCACGGACTACACACTTCAGAGAAATGTCATGGAGCAGGATGTCAAAGAGATACTAGTCTTATGGATTCTACCTTTCCAAGTACACATCACCTGCTTTCTTCACATCTTCACTGCTGCTCACCGAATCCAGGCCTCAGTGAGATAACTACCTGACCACCCACCACTGGGATTTCCACCTGCTACTTTCCCTAAACCCTGTGCCTGACCCCATATGCCCATGGGTCCTACTGTGCTTGTGTGCAGGGGGTAAAGCAGCTGCCATCTCTCTGTGGATTGCGGCCTTGTCTCCGGGAGCTCCCTTCTGGCCTTGTGACCCCAGTGGGGAGGACCAAACTGAAATACCTGATCTGGAGATCCTAGAAATTAAGGAAATATTTTGGAGTGAGAGGAACCCTTTTTGACACCCCTCAGATCCTATGGGCTACAATTACACAATCAAGAAATATATAAGGCCAATACGTTCCCTAAAAGAAAAAAATCTTTGCCCTCAAAACATCCTTAAATAGGCTATTTTGAGGGACACTATCTTTATCTTTCCCATTACAGCACCCTGTCCATTTATCACACTTCACACATAAATATTTGTTGGTTTGTTTATTGTTTTGTTCATCTATTCTTTAAGCTATATTCTTCATTCTGTTCCATTCTGTGTCATGGAGTCCGCCTGGTACCTTACAGATAGAATGTCCTTAGTTGGGGCATCTAGTTTGACAATAACAGCGGGCTTCTTCAGGGCTTTGGGGTGATAGATATGGTAAAAAGAAATACAAACCTTTGTTTCCAAATTCATGCTTTTTTCATTGGTCTGCATATTAACAAAACAAAACAAAATCCCCACCCCAGAAGGATGAAGCTTCATGAGCCTCAAGGCAGCTGTGCCTTTCCTGAGGCTCCCGCATCAGAGCCCCATGGTCCCTGGAGGTGGGTTCTGTACATCTTCCCACTGGGCATCAGCCAGGCCAGGCAGAGGGCCATGGTATTCAGCCTGGTGGTTCCCTCTGAAGATTCTTCAAACCCAGATTCACTGAGGTGGTTTGAGGTGGTTTGGAGGAGTGGCTTCTCCTGTTCCTACTCCTAGAAGGTTCCGTCCTTCATTTTTTATATGGAGATATCAGATTCTGATACAGTCTAATACAAGTAAGTTTTCTAGATTAACACTGAAATGAAAACAGACCTGTAAAAATTTCTCACAGAACAGCAATATTCAGCCTGAGAATGGTTCCCTCGCTTGAGAAACCCAGAGAGCATAAGGGAAATGTCTTATTTCCACCAATAATTTTTCTGCAGACAAAAATGCTTCAATTTCCATCAAAGCAAATTTCCATGCTTTAATTTCCATCTGTTTGTTTCCTAACCAATGCTACCACTATGGTTGGTACCTGAAATGATTTTAAATTTTAAAGGTGTGTATATATTTGAATATATTGAATATACGTTTTGAACACATATATATTCAACATACTGAATATATTTCTCAGAATCACATAAACCCATGTGCAGAAAGGCAACCTGGTATCTCTAAAACTGTACACATCTTTTATCTTGAGCTCTCATTCTGCCTAATGCTAGAAACCGTAATCTGGTCGCCTCCCGAGTGGAGCACTGATTACCAGTGGAAGGTCTCTATAGGTAATTCAGGGTTTGTAGGTATTTAAGCGACTCTGTAACAAAATAGGTTTAAGTCAACTCTGGGGATGCAAAGGAATGTTTTTTCCCTCCGAGGACGGTCCATGTATGATTCACATTTAAGCATTGAGCTAGTAGGCTTTAGCAAGACTGGATAGCACGGGTGATGGAAATGCTTTGCTCTTAAAGCCTCGGCCCTATTTTTGCTTGGTGTTTGGAAGCCACTCAAGGACTATCCGCTGGGAATTTGGGCTGGGGAGACTTGCACAGTCTTTGAGCCCTCTGCACACCCACATTCTCGCCCTCCAGGCATGTGACGTGCGCGTGTGCGCGCGCATATTGGTGTGGCACGTGCCAACAAGAGAGCTCCAGGTGGGTCCCTTGGGCACAGAGCTCATAAGTCAACACCCAGGGTGTAGAGACCAAAGTGGGGACCTTTTATTAGGTCATGGGAGAGGACACTCAAGGACAGAGTCTTCTCTCTAACTGGTTCCCACACCACATCTGGCTTCTCCTTTTGCCAGACTGGAAGGGTTGATTTGCTCAAATGAATGTGTTCTGGGGATTTGGGAAAAGTTTCCAATTATTCAAAACCCTTGAGAAAACTTCTTGACACTTATGTGACCATCTCTCCTAAGCGATTATATTTGGGTATGTGCTTGCAGGTTACTGTCATTATGTTTTCATACACTTTATTTGTATTTACACCTTCTTTTTCTTTTTGAGGCAGTTAGCTCCTTAAAGAGCGGTCTCATTTTTTTTTTTTTTAATTGTTAACAAACTTCATGTCATGAGAGTTAAATGTTGGCTGGATATACTAGTAAGCAAAAACAACTCATTTCTTAGGGGAAAAAAATCATGAAAAACTCCAGTTTTAAAAATTTGGATACTCAGGGCTCCTGGATGGCTCAGTCAGTTAAGGGTCCAACTTTGACTCAGGTCATCGTCTCGCAGTGTGTGAGTTCGAGTCCTATGTAGGGCTCTGTGCCAACACCTCAGAGCCTCAGACACAAATTCTGTGTCTCCTTCTCTCGCTCTGCCCCTCCTTTGCTCATGCACCTGCGAGCGCTCTCTCTCTCTCTCTCTCAAGAATAAACATTATTTTTTTTTTAATTTGGATATTCAAAAGCTCCTTAGAAATAACAATTTGAGCCTCAGTGAGTTTAGTATCCGACTATTGATTTTGGCTCAGGTCATGATCTCAAGGTCATGAGATCAAGCCTGGTGTTGGGCTCCGTGCTGAGTGTGAACATGGAGCCTGCTTGGGATTCTCTCTAGAAAAGAAAAAGAAAGAAAGAAGAAAGAAAGAAAGAAAGAAAGAAAGAAAGAAAGAAAGAAAGAAGAAAGAAAGAAAAAAAGACAGAAAGAAGAAAAAAGAAATAACAACTTGCTCAGTCACACAAGTAGTTTAAGGGACTGTTCCCATAAGATAGGCAGATACCTGGAGAAACCTCCTATTCTTAATATTTTCCTAAGGTTGAAATGTGAAAGAAACCCCAGAGATTGCCATTCTTATCACTCTATCATCATCCTTATCAACCTGCTACCAAGTCCTAGATAATTTTTTAATTGGAAATAACAGAACTCTCTGTACTGGTTCCTATTCGTGAAATTTTTTTACCTTCAAGTACACTTCACGTATTTCTCATGGAATTCTATAGGTTAAAAATATGGTTTCCCAACCCCCCATCTCAGATTTAGGTTGACATCCCACCAAACAAATTAGAACCAGCTTTAATGTTCGATAAGAGAACACTAAGGCTACAGAGATCTGAGGGAGCCACATTCAAGACGGGGCGTCATTTTTTTTTTTTTTTTTTGAAATACATCTTGAACTCTCAATGTGTGTCTGCAGTTTTGCACAAAGAATTTCTAAGATGGAATATAACACGGGCCTTATCAAGAAGTTGATAACCTAGGGGAAATACAAGTGTATTTTTATTTTTTATTTTTTTATTTTTATTTTTATTTATTTTTAAATTTTTTTTAACGTTTATTTATTTTTGAGACAGAGAGAGACAGAGCATGAATGGGGGAGTGTCAGAGAGAGAAGGAAACACAGAATCCGAAACGGGCTCCAGGCTCCGGGCCATTAGCACAGAGCCTGACGCGGGGCTCGAACCCATGGACCGTGAGATCGTGACCTGAGCCGAAGTCGGACGCTTAACCGACTGAGCCACCCAGGCGCCCCTACAAGTGTATTTTTTTTTTTAATTTTTTTTTCAACGTTTATTTATTTTTGGGACAGAGAGAGACAGAGCATGAACGGGGGAGGGGCAGAGAGAGAGGGAGACACAGAATTGGAAACAGGCTCCAGGCTCCGAGCCATCAGCCCAGAGCCTGACGCGGGGCTCGAACTCCCGGACCGCGAGATCGTGACCTGGCTGAAGTCGGACGCTTAACCGACTGCGCCACCCAGGCGCCCCTACAAGTGTATTTTTAAAAAGTGGGTCACAAGGAAATAAAGTACAAAATGAGTCCTACACAAGCGGTAACATCATGACATTTTAGGAACATAAACAATGAGAAACGATGTCTGGGGGGGACCTGTGAGTGCCACACACAGCAACCACAACACCATGCCGAGTGCAGATGGGCCAATGCATGACCCCGGGAAAGTCATTACTCAAGAAGTTACCCAGCCGAGGTCCAGGCTTCAGGACAGCACGACCATCCGGAAGGTGCTCTGAAAACATTAAATAGCAGCGGCTCTCCTCCACCTCTACGTCATGAATTTTTGAGCTCCTGCTGTGTGTAGGGCACTGGGCTGCACACTTGGTGGGAAACACAAAGAGACCTAAACAAGGTCTCGATTCTCTAAGTGCTTGGACTGAAGTCAAAGGAGCACGCCCTAGACCAGGGCTGGCATTGGCAAAAGACTGCCTCTGTGGTGGCACCGTGGTGAGCTTCAGCCATCTGGGGTCTGCTCCTCGTTGGGCAGCCATACACACAGCAGCTGACAGCACCCTCGGGGCAGAGGTCAGAATCTTCACGGTGGACTCACACTGACCCACCTCTAGAGAGGCTGTTGTGTGGCCGGACCAGCAAAGTATTAATCCACCTCGAGGAAGAATTCTCCACGGATTGGCCTGTCTTCCAGGGTGCACCTTCCAAGGCGCCTGGGAGAGAGAATGGGTGATCGGAAGGTTGCTTGGTGACACCAGGTTTAAAAAAAGGAGTAGATCGTCTTGAAGCATATTGCAACCTGTTGACGGCGGAACAGGATGAAAGTCTGCTGCTGTTTGTCAGAGAGCTTGCGTCCTCTGGAGGCTGCATTTCCATTGCTGGAGAGCGGGGCCACTGGCGCCCCCCTGCTCTCCGTCTTTCCCACTTTCTCCACCCCATTGACTCATCTGATAGGAGAGTCTTTAAAAAAATATTTTGTTATTTTGAGAGAGAGTGAGACACAGCATGAGCAGGGGAGGAGCAGAGAGAGTTAGGGGAAGAGAGAGAGAGAGAGAGAGAGAGAGAGAGAATCCCAAGCAGGTTCCATGCTATCAGCACACAGCCCAACTCCAGGCTTGATTTCATGAACTGTGGGATCATGACCTGAGCAGAAACCAAGAATCAGTGGCTTAACTGACAGAGCCACCCGGGTGCTCAGAGAGTCTTTCTTTAGATTGGACCATATGTGGATTAATTAAACTGGAATCCAGCTGCTATTCAAACATAAATGGAAAGATCACTTAGACTCCTATTACCTGTACGGAGTACGGATCTCCTGCACACGCCTTATCTCATGAATTCTCAAAATTCTTTGTAGACAGTGGAAACTAACAACTGTTTTTAACCTACTGTGTGTCACTCTCTTCGATTGCTTTGCGTTTTTCCTCTGACCCTTGCCCAATTCTGTCATGTCAATAGAATTTTGCTGGTTTGCCTTTGAGAAAACGGGAGCGCTGGAAATTACCCCGGGGTAGCCGGTGGTAAGAGCCTAAGTTAAAGTTAGGTAAAACTCCCAACACTCCTAACCCTGAGTTCAGGGATTTCCAACTACTTCATGAGAACAGAATTAATAAATCCAGACAGCACACGAAGAGGCCAGTGAGTGCCAATGTCGAACAGCGCGGGAGATCCGCACTGGGAAGGTTGGGGATGTGAGCAGGAGGGTAAAACCATAAAACAAAGGTCAGCAAAGACACTTCGATGAGAAAAATTATAAATGCGGCTGCTGGCATTTTAATGATCCAAATAAGCATCCAGAAGGAACTGACATGGAAAAGTTGGTTTTGGATGGAGTATGGAGCGGCCTGTTGGCTTCCTTCAACCAGTAATGTCTGAATTACTGTTCCTTTTCCTGAAACCCAAACTCATCTTCATTTAAATTAGACAAGAATAAAATTTATTTAGCATGCATCGCCCCCCCCCCCCCGGGTTTCCTTGAGTCCAATTTGGTTTTGTCACTGGCCTGTGGTGGCCCGTTTCTGAGGTCAGAGTGTGGGCTGCAGTGGCCGGGAGTGACTCAGAGGGGAGCGGCTGGCTTCCTCCGGGCAGGGTCGCACCGGGCTGTCACCCAGCACTCAGGCACTGCCCACTGGGGCCTTTCTCCAATATGCCACTTGGCAGGTGTTGCCCGATCTGCCGGGGATCTAATGAGAATCGGGGAGACTCTGGGAAGCCTTTCAACTCTATCGGGGCTTGCAAGGACTGCTGGTAGGAGGCGAGGGTGACCCCGTGGACAGTGAAAGAGATGAAAGTAAGCCTTTTGGATTAACTAAGATTTAGGAAATAAAAGGATTAGTGGGACACAAAAGCTAGATTTACGGGTTTATTTAGCCAGGGCGGTGTGGCATGCTGGGATGTCCCACAACCCGAAAGAGATAAAAGAGGCTAACTCAGGAGGTCGCAGGGCAGCAGAGATGAGCAGGGTCCCCCCAAAAGCCTGCTAAATCTTCTGATAATTGAAAATGGGCCAGAAAGGGATACTCCCCCATTATTAATTCTGACTCCTCCAGTTGGCAATAAAAAGAGATACAATGACAAGGCATCCCGTGGAGTGAGGGTCAGGGCTCAAATAAGCTTAGGAAGTAGAAAGTTCCTTTTATGACAAAGTCTTATTCATAGATTGTTTCTGTCTTCAGCAACAAAGCAAAGTTTAGCATTAGAGGATGGGAGATTTAATATCATTTGTAGGTAACAAAAATCCCAAAGATATCTTCTTATGTGGGTTATCTTTGCTCAGTATTTGTCTTCTCCCAAATGGTCGGGACAGAAATCCTGAACACTAGAAGGGGTGAAAGCGTGTCTGGTCTAACTAGCTGTATAGGGTGGGGTATCAGCTCCATCCCCCCCCCCGGCCCCGCCCCCCCCACTGCCACGGACGGCCCTCTGCCACAGGCAAGGACCGTCCCGGTCATGGGCAGAACAGTGTGCTTTAGAGGCAAGCTGCTTTACTGCAAGACAAAAGAGTTTTTAAAAGTTCTTCCTCACATTATACCTAAATCTACTGGTCTTTGCTCTGCCAGACAGAGAAATTTAGAACAAATCTACCCTACTGCTTGCGTGATTTCCATCCGAACATCTGAAAATAGCTAGTACAATGTGTTGAAACATGTCCTTTGCCTGGCTAAACTTCTCACCCGCCTCGTGGTAATTCTTATATTCGGTTTCTGGTTCCTTCCCTGGGACACTGAGAAGAAGGTGGGTGTTTTGAGCTTCCTTCCACACTGCTCTCCAAGCTGTGCCCAGAATCACTAATGAGGTTTATCTCCCTGATCAGGTGTCTTCTAATCCCTGCACCACTGTGTTCAATAAACATATCCCATGAAGCTATCCTCATCAAAGTTTTCTTCTCCTAGGACAAGACTACCAAAGCAGACACTACACAGCTACCTTAAGAGCTATAATTAATACACGTTACCCCATGTATTCGCTCGGTATTCATCAGACATGTATGGAGCACTTGCTAAATATCGGGTGGCCACTCACTGCGAAGAAAAAGTTATTAAGAAGACACGGTCATGGCCCCAGAGGAACTCACAATTTAAAAGAGGACACAGACGCTTACGTAATCATACTGAAATGTGATATAAGTTTCATTCCTTCATGACTCCTATTTATCTGCATCTTGACATCCTGTCCTTCTGATCATACTTTTGAAGTCATTAAGAAAACACATAGAAGCTTCCAAAATAGAGGTGAGTTGAGTCAAAGTACATACAAGCCAAATACATACATACATACATACATACATAAGCAAATAAAAAGACTTTGACGGTTATTCAGTGAAGTGATTTTCAAAAAATTTTAGCAGAATCACCTTTCCTCCCGAGGTGCAAGTTCAACATGGACAGCAGGGGCGGGGAGCAGCTTTGCCTGGGTGCGACGGTAGGATTCTATTGGTTGCGGCTGCCTCCTTCTCCCCTGCCCTTCCTCACTGCCCTCCGCCCTGCCCAGCCTCAAGAAGCCGGCTCAACGCTTTCCTTTCTCAGATAAGGAGACTGAACTCCAGAGCAGATGCCAAGGGAAGAGAAAAAACCGGAAAGACCAATCTGTGCCAGAGATAAGGCCAGAAACAAAAACTCTTTTGAAGAACTGTGTTCAGATAGGGGTGACGTCATGCCTGCTGTCTTTTCTGTGAGGGGAATCCGTGGAATATCCGTGGAGAGTCTGCCTAGTGAAAAAGCAACAGAGAAGCGAGTAGTACAGGGAGGAGACTGCTCTTTCTTTTGTGATTGAGCAATACATGTAAACTCCGCAAACTTAGGGGAGCCTGCGTGGCTCTGTGTTACATGTCTGATTTGGGCTTAGGTCACGATCTCACAAGTCGTGAGTTTGAGCCCCACGTCGGGCTCTGTGCTGACAGCTCGAGCTTGGAGCCTGCTTTGGATTCTCTGTTTCCCTCCCTCTCTACCCATCCCGCACTTGCACATGCATATGCTCGCTCGCTCTCTCTCCCTCTCAAAAATAAATAAATAAACATTGGAAAAAAGTCTATAAACTCTGCAAAGTTAAAGGCGCATGGAGAGTCCTGGGTCCCTCTCCATGGCTCTGTGAGCATAACTGGGGAACAAGTACAAAAAGAAAGGGGGTCCTAACGAGGAAACGTACAAACGACGGCGTTCACATTTTTGCTGCCAAACACGGACGATGAAAGACTGTTTTCTGAAACGGAAACCCAGGCTTTTAACGACTATTTCATGCACACTTTCCGCTGAGGCTCTCTGTTAAGTGCTGGGCCTGTGCTGGAGGATGAAGCACACACAGGCTCCACGCCCAAGGCGCATAATGCAGTGGGAAGGTCGTTTGGGCAGAATCATTCATTCCTCTTTCCGGGGTGAGAGACCGAGGCACAGAAAGGGGCCGCCTGTGGCCTTGCTGCAGTCAGCCCCGGGACGCTGGAGGGCCGCAGGATCCACCACATAATTGTCGCAAGCGCCAGGAAGGTCACAGACGAGAGCGGAGGTGAGTACCCTCGGTCTCACCGCCTCAACTACAACTATTTCCGTTTTCCCTTATTTGTTTTCGCTGTCCTCGCACCGACCCTTCTGAGTAGCAGAAATAGTATACGCGGAATGGACTGCGCTATTCATGCATCGATTAGCCAAATCCTTGCTCGATATCTGTGACAGGCACTTCCGATCCCTGCAAACCTATGCTAAAATATCCAGACTGGCTTCTGGGTGTGGGCCTCCCGGAGTACCCATTGGCTCAACCAGACTCAGCCTGTGGTAAGGTGAGTATTCTTCTCTCTGGAACCTGAGGTTTGATTTCTGGAAGCCCGGGGACACAGAAGAATGGGAGGCTTCTGGGGGGCGTGGCCATAGAGGCAAGAGGAGAGACCGGGGAGTAACGGGATGAAAGTGTCCGCGCATATTTCTCGTATGTAGTAAAACTAAGCAATGCAGACAGCTTGCTAGAAGTCTCAGCTGATGAGGAGGACTGGGTTTAAATGTGTTTACCAGTCCTCCGTGGTCTACAGAGCTTTTTCAAATCGTCACCCCTGGCAGGACACACGGCATCTGTCTCTGCACCCCCACCTGTGAGCCCCACACCTGCTGCTGTCACAGATCCCGAGACTCTCCTTGCTGGGGTGGTTTGTCTCTTCCAGCCGGAAACCCCTCAAGGTCAGGACATGGGCCCTTGTACCTGTCAAGACG
Source organism: Lynx canadensis (assembly GCF_007474595.2). NCBI lineage: Eukaryota > Metazoa > Chordata > Mammalia > Carnivora > Felidae > Lynx > Lynx canadensis. The sequence goes on along the minus strand of NC_044314.2, from coordinate 60,265,553 downwards.
ACCACTGTGTGTGTGTGGCGTCCCCAGTGAATGTCTCCTTGATTTCTTCAGGTTTCACTTGAAGTCATTTTGCTTTATTGTGGATACACACATATAATGGCCCCATTCCCTTCTGTTCGGGCTCTCTATCCAAATAGTCAACGCTCACAACATCATGTGTCTCCTACTTCTGAACTGCTCATTCTTAAGTCCCACAGGGTCCCAGATCCCCCAAAGAACGTGCTGTAGGGTCTTTCTAAGAGCCCAAGTAGGGGCTCTCTGGACCTGACAAACAGATCCCATCTTTATTTAAAATTTTGGTATTCTAGGGGCTCCTAGGTAGCTCAGTTGGTTGACCCTCTGACTCTTGGTTTCAGCTCAGGTCATGACCTTGCGGTTCATGAGATCGAGGCTCTGTGCTGATCGGCAGAGGCTGCTTGGGATTTTCTGCCTCCCTCTCTCTGTGTGCCCCCCCCCCCCCAATAAATAAACATCTAAAAAAATTTTTGATATTCTATCCATCATGGCATTTTTTGCATTAATTTTTTGACTTTTCAAAATAAGCATTAGAATATGAACTATCTTGATTATTGACGTTCCCCTAAAATTTTATGTCAGCAGGGAATGTGTCCACGCTCCTCACCCGGGACCCAGGCTTGAGCCTGAGAGCAGCCAGGCTGCTTAGTTTGGCCTCTAGGGGCCTGCAGTGGGGGCAAGAGGTGGGCCACCCAGGAGAGTCTAGTGGGAGGGGTTCCGTGGCTTCACTGCTGTGCAGAGTTGCCTGCATGGTTTTGTGTCTGTCGTCGTTAAGAGCCATGACAGTGGTCATTCTATTCCCCGAAGTCTCTGCTATGGCAACCAGAAGGTAGTATAGGAAGTCCTTTGGGTCTTTCTCTAACACTAAGACTTGCCATATCGGTATCAATGATTAATTAAGAGTCTTTCCCCAGCCGTGGTCCCTCCCCTGGAGACAGACTCTCAGCATCCTTCTCTTAGTTGGAAACATCAGAGTTCTCTTGCTGGTGGTCCCTGCTTTCTCTGAGGTCAGAAGGCTGAGGCCAAGGCAGAGATTGGTTTCTCCATCAATTCCACCTCTCCTGCCTTGAGACATCATCGTCAAGAAAATCTACGAGCATGACTCTTGTTTTGCGTTTCTACTATGGATTTATTCTCTTCTGAAAAAGTCTCATTTTGTTGCCATAGAATTTGAGCTGGACGGAGAGGTACGTATATGCCCAGGCTTCACCTTAAACCTGAGCCCCTTGTGAGTTTTCTCAAGTTTTCCCACCATCTGTTTAGTTACTGCTGCCAGCGTGCTTTTCATCTCATCTTGGGTTTCAGCCTTTCTCTCTTTGTTCATGAAGTTCACCTTTTGTTGAGAATTACTGAGAACACGTCAAGTATTTTCTAAAACTTCCTAGCATTTTTCATAGCAAAATATTTGCCCTGAAATGCCCTTCCTTCACTCTTGAGTGTCACCAGCTTCACGCATCTCATTGACCTTCTTCCTCCCCATCTTGATTGAGAAGAAATGTATCGACATCCTGCCAACGTGATAGGTCAAATCCTCTAATATTTACAGATAGCCCCAATTTGCAGCATGGTTAGGGTTTTGCCTTTCATTGTATGCTTTTATGAGTAGTTTGCTAGGAAGTTGTAGGAGTCAATGAGGTCACTGTCTTATTACCACCTTAGAGATAAACATGGAATAACCAAGAGAACAGTCAACATGGATAAATAGACTCCCGAATGTTCTCAATTAATCTTCTGCCATGAAAGACAAGCTCTTTAAAAGTGACTTAGGGTTTTAATTGTTATTTATTCCTTATGTCTGCCCCCCTTGTACAGCAGCTGGTTTACCCTTTAGGCATATATTATAGCTTAATGTGCCATGTTTTTTCACTAAATGTTAAAATACTTTTGATGGTCATTGTCTCTTTAAGATTATATGATTTCCAGTAGTTTATTTCTCAGAAGATTGTGAATGTGGCTGACAAAACCTTGCTTCCAGCTAAAAGACTGGGGTTTTTTAAGTGAATATAATAAGTTCATCCCCATTCCTAATACACACTAAAAATCCATGGAAAAAATTGAAAATAAGTTAAACCAAAATGAATAAAGCTAATGCTGATTAAAGCCAGAAAATCTGAACTCCAGCATTGTCTGTGGTCATGGAGAAAGAATTTTAACAGCCTGAGCGTGGCCTGGCTTTCCAGATAAAAGCAATGGGAACAATACTTAGAGCTCCAAGCCACTGGATAGAAAATAGAAGTGATGACTGTATGCTGAAACAGGGTTGGGGGTGTGGTCCTTATGTCAAAGCACAAATTGATTCAGGTGATCATTTAAATGTAATAGCTTCTCATAACATTGTAGAACTTTACTCTCCCATTTTGTAGATGAATAGACTGAGGTCCGCAAAGCTAAAGGTACTTGCCCAAAGCACACAGCTAGTCTGCTACGGAGCCTACAAGTTTTATTGGGCCAATACTGTACTTAACTGTACTGTGTGACATTATACTGCATCAGAGAACGTGCAAACACCATCAGGACCTAGATGATTCACAAGTTCATAGTCATTAGGACATAAAAATTAAGCGAAATTAAGTAAGCAAAGATTTTCATCGAATTAGCCTTTCCTTTTACTAGAAAAGTAATCAAAGGACTTTTAAAGTTGAAAAATAATAAATGTTTTCAGTAGATTTTCAGAAAAATACAATACAAAAGAGTCAAGTAAGGTGACTACTAATTAGTTGATGCTTTAAATGTTTCTGAAAGAAGACCAGATTTTTAAGGCTTAAATTCTTAGTTCAGACACACATAAATAATTAGGCTAAACACTTGACTTCTCAGTTCTCAGCTAGATCCTGTATAGAATGGGGTGTGGAATTAGATCAATAATTGCCTATGGCTGAATCACAGCAGTCTACCAAACTTGATTGCTGACCATTGTTAAGGGCCAAATTTTGTCCCCCCCCACCCCCTACCCCCACTGAATTCATATGTTGAAGTCCTGGCAACCCCCACTACCTCAGAATGTGACTACATTTGGAAATAGAGTCTTCAAAGAGGTAATTGAGGTATGATGAAGCCCTATGGATGGCCCCTAGTCCTATATGACAGGTGTCCTTACAAGGTACGATGAAGAACAGACACACACACAGAGGGAAGACCATGCGAAGACACAGGGAGGAGGTGGCCATCCAAAAGCCAAGGAGAGAGAAGAAACCAACCTTCCTGATGCCTTGACCTTGGACTTCCAGCCTCCAGAAATGTGAGGAAATTAATTTCTGTTGTTCAAGCCATACAGTCTGCGGAACTTTGTTACGGCAGCTCTAGAAAACTAAGACAATCATAAACTAAAAACAGCTACCGTTTATTACACGCGAACTATGACAAGCACTTTACACACATTGTGTCGTGTGATCCTCTCACCATCTTCATGAACTAGGTACGTTATTACCCCCACTTTACAGGAGACAGAAGCTTATCTACCAGAATTCAAAACCAAGATTCTTGCCACTCTTCACCGCTATTCTCCATCAATTCAAAAATACTGCAATATAGGGGCATCTGGGTGGCTCAGTCGGTTAAGCATCCGACTCTTGATTTGGGCTCAGGTCATGATCTCATGGTTCATGAGTTCAAGCCCCCTGTCAGGATCTGTGCTGGGAGTGGAATTCTCTCGGGATTCCGGAATCCTCTCTCTTCCTCTCTCTGCCCCTCCTCCGCGTGTGCTCTCTCTCCTCAAAATAAATAAACATTAAAAAAATACTGTAACATAAAAATGGCTTATCTTTTAGATGATACGTTCCCTGGGATCTTAAATATAATCTTTAAATTCTCGCAATGCCTTGTTGATAATTATCATATGAAAGCGGGGGATTAACGGAGGCTTTTGAATCACTTCTCAAATATCTCTTCTGAAATATTTACATAATTGTGTATGGCTGCTGCAAACATCTCTGCCTTAGAAAATGTATTGGACTGTCTTAAAGTGGGCCAGAACATGTGATTGGTAGATAACCTCACATAAGAAATAAAATTACAGGGGCGCCTGGGTGGCTCAGTCGGTTAAGCATCCGATTTTGGCTCAGGTTATGATTTCGCGGTCGGTGAGTTCGAGCCCCGCGTCGGGCTCTGTGCTGACAGCTCAGAGCCTGGAGCCTGTTTCAGATTCTGTGTCTCCCTCTCTCTGACCCTCCCCCGTTCATGCTCTGTCTCTCTCTGTCTCAAAAAAAAAAAAAAAAAAGTTAAGAAAAAAGAAAGAAAATTACAGAAACCGACAAAAGTGAACTGATGTGTGCACATTAGCTTTGCCATTACCAACATTTTTCTGTGCCCCTCATCCCCTGCAAGCACTTTCATGCTTAATTGAAATTCTTGCATAATCTGTGCAAACTGTATATTTTACTAAGGGCAATGCATGACATCACATATATAACACTTCTCTTTGAATAAAGAGGACGAGAAAGCATTTGTTATTTTATAACATTTCTCTTTGAATAAAGAGGACGAGAAAGCCTTTGTTATTTAATGTCTAATAAGGGTGGCTTACTTGGAAAGCAGAAGTTCAAGAGATTGTTCAATCACATCAAGAATTCTTTTAAAAATAAAAGTTCGGTTAAGTATTCTTAGAAGAATGAAGCCCAAAGCTTTCATGGATGTATATTTTATTTATAAATGAGCTAAGTCTTCAAACGCACTGACATGTCTTCCATTTTTGTAATAAAGTTGACATATTTAGAAGGTTTAAATGTTTTTGAAATGTATGTTAAAGGTTAACTATGAAGTGTCTCCCTCCCTCATTTTTCAAATTGCCAATCTCCTTGGGCTTGAATAAAAATACAGCATGGGAATTTTTTCCTGAATGCTTCAAAGTAGTTTTTCAACGACTATTTCACCAGAAGGCTGCTGTTTTAGAAATCTGACAATTACTAATCCATTTGTGGTCCATAAAGCAATAACTGCATAATCATTGAAGGAAAATACTTTAAGAATTATCAATAGATGCAGTATTATACTAATTTTTAACTTGTTTAAAATAATAGAGTTTTCCTTGCAAGTTAAATCCAAGAAATTAATGCTACCCGAATTGGGAAATGCATGCTACAGTCACACACTTACCAAGATTTATGAGCCAGAATGAACATTAATCATATTATTTATCTTATTTTAACACTGCTCAGTATTATACATATTTTGCATAACATTTTCATAATGTTAAATATACCCCATTAATATACACTTACTTTTATTTTATTGACAAAATTCATTAAAATGTTTTAATTTTCTTTGATTTTTGAAATTTTTGTTTATTTAGCATAATTTATAGATTTACAATATTTTACTGTTTTCTCTCTTTTGCATTTATTGCAACAGTAAAACATGTAAAAGCTGGGGCACCTCGGTGGCTTGGTCAGTTAAGCGTCTGACTTCGGCTCAGGTCATGATCTCATGGTCCGTGAGTTCGAGCCCCGCTGCTGACAGCTCAGAGCCTGGAGCCTGTTTCGGATTCTGTGTCTCCCTCTCTCTCTGCCCCCACCCCCCCGTTCATGCTCTGTCTGTCTCTGTCTCAAAAATAAATAAAAATAAACGCTAAAAAAAAATTTAAAAAAATATGTAAAAGCTTACAGGAGAGAATTTAGATAGTCCACTCGTTCATAACTGAATTTGTGTTGAGACACACCATACTATCTGCTAAGGGTTATGTCACCACCAATATATTTTTTAAATGTATTTATTTAAATTCAAGTTAGTTAACATGCAGTGTAGTCTTAGTTTCAGGAATAGAACCCAGTGATTCATCTCTTACATATGACATCCAGTGCCCATCCTAACAAGTATCCTCTTTAATGCCCATCACCCATTTAGCCCACTCCCGCACCCACTTCTCCCTCAGCAACTCTCTTTGTTCTCTGTATTCAAGAGCCTTTTATGGTTTGCCTCCCTCTCTGTTTTTGTCTTATTTTTCCTTCTTTTCCCCTATGTTCCTCTGTTGTGCTTCTCAAGTTCCACATATGAATGAAATTAAATATTTGTCTTTCTCTGATGGACTTATTTTGCTTAGCATAATACACTCTATTTCCATCCATGTTCTTGCAAATGGCAAGATTCCATTCTTTTTCATCGCTGAGTAGTGTTCCATTATACACGCACACACACACACACACACACACACACACATTACATATAATATATATATTCCACATCTTCTTTATCCATTAATCAGTCAATGGGCATTTGGGCTCGTTCCATAATTTGGCTATTGTTGACAGTGCTGCTCTAAACATTGGGGTGCATTTGTCCCTCTGAATCACCATTTTTGTATCCTTTAGAATACCCGTAGTACAATTGCTGAGTCGTAGGCTAGTTCTATTTTTAATTTTTTGAGGAACCTCCGTATTGTTTTCCAGAGTGGCTGCACCAATTTGCAGTTACCACTGATATTTTAAAATAGGTTCAAACGTCAAATGCAAGTAAATGTAAATTCTGTGCATTTGCGTTAGGCTAAGACACAGATGCAACTAAACAGTACAGCGATTTTTAGTCTATAAAAGAGATCAATTTTTATACCCTGATCGTAAAAATTCTTAACACAATTACCAAAAAGTTAAGATAAGTGTTTTAAAGGGCATAGTTTTGGATACAGTGCAAATCAATTTTCAATGCTTTGCTCTTACAAATTTACAACTAGTAAAACAATTCCTTCTCCTGTCTTCACAATTACTGGTTAACAGAGTTAGCAATTATGTTATCACACTTATCCATCCAAGAAAAGAGCAGAATGAATAGCAAGGTGTTGCTACACAGTTCCTCGAGATGGAAGAGATGGGAACGAAATGAGCTTCTGGAACATAGCAGGTACAGATGTTAACGCTCTCCCGTTCTGGGTGGGACAAATACCATTTGAGCTTATATGAAATGGATCGATTTTCCTCCGTGTCCTCACCCAAGGAATGCCGTGCTAACTGAATGTGAAGTTTGTGTGAACCGGTTGTTGGAAGACCGCTGGAAAATATTGCTGCCTTCGAGTCTGAGATGAGTGTGGTTGTGTCCATATTTGTCTTCTGCAGTGACCACTACATCTCGTTGCCGATCGCCTTTCTTACTTTGTCCACGTGAGCATGAAATGCTACGAATTAAGGGATTGCCTTCTGAAAGTGTGTAAAAGTCAGTAGCCTAAGATTAAAAAGTTACTTCCAATTAAACCCAAAGGGTGAACACTTACTAAGCACGTCTTCAATTCAGAACTATCTACTAACACTTCTTGCTTGTGAGCAAGCTTGGGTTCGGGCGCTGTTTCCTTTTATTCTCCAAGAACCCTACGAGGCAGGTGGTGTTAGCCTGTGTTGAAAAGTAGAAGAGCTTATGAATGTTTCAGTCACAAAGCCAATAATGACATACCCGAGGCTTCAGCTTGGTTGCCATGATTGGAATCTTTTCCTCTCCCCTACCTGAGGAGCGGGTCCAAAACTTCAGCCCTTCCAGAACCACAGTGCTCCCGACGGTTGGCAGGACGGACATCACCGACAGACGGCATGCTGTGCGGTTGCTCCCGGCTTCGTCAGCTATTCCTTCGCTCTCACATTTATTTGCTAAAATGAAACAAAAGTAAAGAAAAAATACATTCAAAGCCATTCGTTATTATCATCGGCACTATTGTTATTATTACTTTAGAAGGAAAATAATTTAGGTTCAGAGGTGAATGGTGGGAATTTCTAGGGTAGTTGTGGGATTAAAAAGATGAAGGAGAGGGGGCCCCTGGGTGGCTCAGTTGCTTAAGCGTCCAACTTTGGCTCAGGTCATGACCTCACGGTCCATGAGTTTGAGCCCTGCATTGGGCTCTGTGGTGACAGCTCAGAGCCGGGAGCCTGCTTCGGATTCTGTGCGTCCCTTGCCCCCTGCCCCTCCCCCACTCACACTTTGTCTCTCAAAAATTAATAGATGTTAAGATTTTTTTTTTTAATGAAGGAACGAGTACAGTAAAACAGTAAGAAGTCGGTTGCTTTGCTAGAGTATACAGGGACATAAAAACATCCAGAAACCTAGGGTCACACCATACATGTCAACCGAGTCGTGGTTGGAGACTAGTGGCTGGTGGGCTTTGGAACCAGATAGATCTGGGTTTGGTCCCTGACCCCACTGTGTATAGCTGTCTTTAAAATGGGGATGATAGGACCTACCCGACAGAGTGGCTGTGATGTTTGAATGACTCACGCATGGAAGAATTTAGCACAGTGCCTGACAGGTAGCAAGCACTCAGGAAACGTCAGCCACTGTCAAACCTTCTGGAAGTGGAAAAGAAGGGTTGTATCTACTTAGAGCCTAAGCTCATGAAGATTTTGCAAGACAGAGACGATTCTCATCAGGTGCCAGGAGTTTCCGTCTGTTATCTCATTGTCTCCTTGTATTACACCATGTGGGCTCGTCACCGTGGAGCAGATGAGACCTGAGTCTCAGAGGTAGACACTTCCCCGCACAGCTGAAACTCACACCCCACCTGTGGGCTCCAGGTCTGCGGCATTTCCACAGCACCACATCGACCCACAGACACCAGCTGTGAAAAAGGCAAGCCAGGATAAGAAGACGGGGCTGATGGCAGTGGTGAGTGCCCTGAGAAAGAGAGAGCAGTATGAGCTGATGGGATCAAGAAAGGGGTCCGGGCCCTAGGCTGGAGGGGAGAAGATTAAAGCATGTGTTTAGACTAAGGGAAAGGTGAGCGCTCTTCTTCAAAGTTCAGTCCCATGCCCTAACCCTTGGTCAGAAGAGTGCCTGGTGTTCACTTGGAAGCCAAGTCCTTCTGAGTCAGTTGATGTGACAACTGTCCTCTGCTCTGGGCTCGCTGCAGCCCTGAGAAAGGCCTCAGTTAGCCTGAGAAGGGGAGCTGAGTCAGGACAGAGAATCACTGCCGGTCCCCGCGGGGCCATCCATCACTGCTTCGTACCCAGGCTGGGGAAGCCCGGGCCGACTTCTGAGCCCAGACACTTGCAGCCAGGCTGTGACAGAACATTTATGAGAAGTCTGTAGGGCAGCCTGGCCCCGAAGCTCTGCCATCGTGCTGGGAAGGGCAGACACTGGAAGTGGAGAAGGTGGGACAGGTTGACTTCTGGAGGGTCTGCTGTCTGAGAAATGGTGTTGGGTCGATGAAGTGGCTGCATCCTTCCTTCAGAGGAATAACAAACGTGTGACGTCAAAGAGCCGGTCGGCGTTCCAGGAAGGACGTGAATATTCATAAAATATTAGAGCTAGAAGGAGATTCAGTGAGCACCGTACTCATTTTCCTCATTTTCTTGCAGAGGAAACAAGGGCTCGAGGGGACAAAAGTGACATGCCCAAGGTCATATAGCAAATAGTGAGTGTCTCTCAAGGCTAGAATTTCAGTTTTGTTGGTTCTTAATCTAGCCCATAGTTAGCTCAGAGTTAGAGTACATCAAAACAATCTGGAGAGCTTATTCAAAACACTGTTATTCAAAACAGGTGTTTCAGGCTTCACCCCAAATATTTCTTCAGTGTAACTGGGGTGGGGTTCCAGAATCGTGGTTCATTTTGAGGCTCATGCTTGCCAAGCTCAAACTTTGGGAAAAACTTTTCTCTCCTGCATGAAGGAAAATGGTGCCTTTTTACCCAAGAAAATATCATAAAGGATGCAAGGAAGGATTAGGTAGGTATTGTAACAAAACGTCAAAGAGCAAAATGGTTCTCTCCTGTGTGCCGACCCCTCCCAGAGCCTCGTGTAGCCACTGCATGTGTCTCAGAGCTGAAATAAGGTACGTAGGCCAAGTTCAGCTGCTGCCCTCTCCTTTCAGGGTGGTCAGGAAACACGCTGACGTTTGTCAAGAACTCACTGCAGTAACGGATGTCCATGGTTACACAGCGAGCATTCTTCCCGAGAGCAGCTCCCAGAAGGGCCTCCGATACGTTGGGCCTCACGCTAAAACACAAAGCCGTGGTGGATGGTAAGAGGATATACCGAGAAAACCTTTGGAAGTGACCCCTTTTTCTTTGGCAAGTGACAAAAGGAAACACTCCTTTTAGATCCTCTGTAATTCAGAAACCACTTGGGTGGCATGTGTGCTTTAAGAAAGGGCAAGGGGATGGGGCGCCTGGGGGGCTCAGTCGGTTAAGCGTCCGACTTCGGCTCAGGTCACGATCTCGCGGTCCGTGAGTTCGAGCCCCGCGTCGGGCTCTGGGCTGATGGCTCAGAGCCTGGAGCCTGTTTCCGATTCTGTGTCTCCCTCTCTCTCTGCCCTTCCCCCATTCATGCTCTGTCTCTCTCTGTCTCAAAAATCAATAAACGTTAAAAACAATTATAAAAGAAAGGGCGAGGGGAGACCTCTGACACGGATTTCTCTTGGTTACTACGCTCTGTCTAAATTTCTCGCTTTCTATTCCATTCTGTTTCTTTCTTTTTTTTAAGTTTATTTGTTTATTTTTGAGAGAGAGAGAGAGAGGGTGCAGCATAAGTGGTGGAGGGTCAGAAAGAGAAGGAGAGAGAGAATCTCCAGCAGCCTCCTTGCTGTCCTCACATGGAGACTGACACGGGGCTCAATCTCACAGACTGTGAGATCATGAGGTCTTAGCCAAACTCATGAGTCAGGCACTTAACCGCCTGAGCCATCCGGGCACCCCTCCGTTCTGTTTCTAATGCTCTCCACAAGGAGCTGGGCCATGAGGAATGACTGGGAGCATGGGTGTGGGGATCAGATGGGTGGGTGTTCTCATCTTGGACCACCATATTGGTGATCTTGGAGATTCCGCCTCTCTGGTTGGCATTTCTCCAAGTGCCTTTTCAGTGGTGCCTCTACTGATACGTGGATGTAACGATTCCAGGTGAGGTGCTCAATATGTGGTCCCTCAGGCCCACACCCTTAGCGCACTCTTGACTCTCACAGCTTACAATTTCCACAGTTCTACCTATGTTCTCGCACTTCACCTTCACCTCTACCCCACCCTGGTCGAAGACTGTCTTTCTTCTCCTGGGCTGTTGCGATGGTTTCCTAATTGGTTTCCATTCTTCTGCCCTTGCCTTGCTCCTTCTGACTTTTCTCAGCAAGGCTAGAGCACAGCACTCTTTTGCTCAAACCCTCCTCTGGCTTCCCCACACGCGCACTCAGTAAAATCAGTCTTACCTACAGTACCCGCAGAGCCCCACATAATTTGTTCCATCCCTCATCTAAAGATGACCGTCTTCATCTCCCACTACCCCCTCCTCTCACCTGCTCCTTTCGGCCACTCGGGACTCCTTGCTCTTCCTCAAACACGCCAGACGTCTACCTCAGGCCATTTGCACTCCCTGTCCCTTCTGCTTGGATCACTTTCCCTTCAGGTATCGGCACATCTCACTGTCTCACTTTTTAAGTGAGATATTCTCTGCAACCCTATTTAAAATGGCATCTCCACCCAACACTCTCTACCCTCTTCCCTCATACTTTCCTTTTTAGCACAGCTGTTATCACCACCTTTCATAGAATAGATTTTGTGTATTTGTCCTATCGGTTGCCTGTTTCCTATCACATCGTGGTAAATCTTGTGCACGAACATTTGCTGAAGGAATAAATAACCTATAGTTGTTTTCGTTTCGACAAGTTGGATAAGTCAGCAAGCAGCAGGCAACCGTGGAAACCTTTAAGTGAGAAGGATTTTGGAGAAGTGATCATTGTTGGTAAGTTGTTTTATGGTGTGTTAGCGTTCTCACTACTTTCTGATTCTTTCTTTGTTGATTAGCAGGAACCGGTGGCCACAACTGCTGCAAAGTGATTTGGTGATGACCTTTCTTCCTTTTTTTTTAATCGGTTGCTCTTTTTTTTTTTTTTTTAATTTTTTTTTTTCAACGTTTATTTATTTTTGGGACAGAGAGAGACAGAGCATGAACGGGGGAGGGGCAAAGAGAGAGGGAGACACAGAATCGGAAACAGGCTCCAGGCTCTGAGCCATCAGGCCAGAGCCTGACGCGGGGCTCGAACTCATGGACCGCGAGATCGTGACCTGGCTGAAGTCGGACGCTTAACCGACTGCGCCACCCAGGCGCCCCTAATCGGTTGCTCTTCATGAGTTGCTTTGTACTCTTCAGGGCAGGCTAGGTTAGACTGCAGTAACCAACGAACCATGAAATTGCAGTGATGTCGCATGCAATGTCTTGCTCACATCCAACCGGGTGCAGGGGGTGTCCCGTCCACAGGGGCACGCGGGGATCGAGGCTGGCAGAGGCTCTGTCATCTGGGATATCTCCGATTCGAGGAGAGGGAGGAAGAGACTGCAGGCTCCTGCTGGGGCTGGCTCGCTCTCTGCCTCAGCTCAGAAGTGACACACGCCTCCTGTGCTTCCATTTCATTGTCCAGATCTAGGCGTGTGGCTCCATCTAACTGCAAGGAAGAGGTGAAGTGTGGTCTCCTGTAGGCATAGAGAAGAAAGGAGAATGAGGACTAGTGAACCCCCGTATTGCCCAGCACTGTTTTAATTACACAGAAATTGTCTCGATGCTGCATCTAGGATTGATGGGCAACGATATTTTGATCCCATTGGCTAGCACCAGAGCAAAATCTCATAGGAAAAGAATCTTATTAAAAAATTAGCAAAAAATAGCAATCATCATAGTGATACAAAAAAAGCCAACATCCTTACTGGGTTTAAACTTGTATTTTCCACATATCCCTTTGTGGGCATTATTAAACAAACTTGTGATCTTTTAAGTTGTTTTTCTTCTTCATCATCCACTTAGCTGTACTACTTCTGTAAACACCAACTACAAAGAATGGCCCCCACTGTGTAGGAAATGGGCCAGGGCAGGGGGCGCCTGGGTTAGCACTTTGAATGTTCCAGGCTCTGTGCAAGGAACACTCACGTGCCGTGTCCAGCTTAAGTCTCACTGCGATTCTGGGAAGTTGGTGTTATTTTCCTTCAGTGAGTTGCTCGGTGGCCACTGAATGAGGAGGCAGTCGTGCTGGAACCAAAAATCAAGTGTCTTGAATTCCAAGAGCCGTGTCCTTTCTAGGACAAAACTCTAGTACGGAAGATTTATTTTCATAAGCTAGGTGATGCTCGACTACACCTGAATATTTGAACTGGAAGAGGCCTGAAAAGAGCCCGCTTAGTCAAATGCCTTTTTTAAAGAGATGAGAAATGGAGCTCAGGAAGCGCCAGAGAGGAACTAGATATTTTTCTATATATAGCAGGGCTGTTTCTTCATTTTTTTTTTCTTTTTCAACGTTTATTTTTTATTTTTGGGACAGAGAGAGACAGAGCATGAACGGGGGAGAGGCAGAGAGAGAGGGACACACAGAATCGGAAACAGGCTCCAGGCTCTGAGCCATCAGCCCAGAGCCCGACGCGGGGCTCGAACTCCCGGACCGCGAGATCGTGACCTGGCTGAAGTCGGACGCTTAACCGACTGCGCCACCCAGGCGTCCCATAGCAGGGCTGTTTCTTAAAAAGAAACAAAAAGAACTCTCACTCTGCAGCTAGGCAGGTCTACAAGTTATATCAACCTACTAATCATTGCCACTGAGGGCAGTGTGGTTCGGCAGAAAAGAGAAATGGGTAGGAGGGGGCAGAAGATGTATGTTGAATCTTGTAACTGCTTCTTGTCATTCATTCAACCAAATTACATCGTAACTCTTAGCTCGGAGCCCACTCCCTCCCTCCCATTCACTCCGGTGTTTCAGAGAAATGGCACACGCACAGTGAAAAAGATGAAGAGAGATTCTCTAGACTCCAGAAAGCTCTGACCCTCTGGTCTCATTCTCGGATTCACCAAAATATCAGATTTGTTTGTTGGTTTTCATCACTGTGTAGGGCCTCAAGATATTCTTCCCAGATCTCCAGAACTCATATCCACACGTTTGATGTCAGCTAAACCAGAAATTTGGCCTTTTCTACCCTGTGGAGGGCACATCCTAAGGTTCTGTCTTTGAGGGCATCTTCTCCCCAAATCTAGACGTGTGGGAATTCAGCTTTGTCTGACTGCCCCTACCCGCAGTCTTGTCTGGCCACCTGAGCCCTACCACAGAGCTCTAGTGGTAACCGATTCCTTGATGCAAGAGTGAGCACGGGGCATGTGGAGGGGAGGAGGTATGACCTCATTTTACACAGACCAGAAGAATCTGAGAGTAGTTGCCAAGGGTCTGCTGTTATCTTCTCTCCCTAACACGGGGTATCACGTTGCGAGGAGCTGTCAGTGGGGAAGGAGGGGCAACCATGTTCCCAGAATAAGCCCCAAGGTTGGTTGATGTGCACAACTCCATTGCATGGTGCGCTACGTTGGAAGGAGGTATGGGAGGCAGGCTGAGAACTAGATGAGCAGACTTGGACACGGAGTTTTCAATAGTGCCTTCACTTTATAACTCAGGAATGGTGGACACACTGGGGGCTAAACCTAAAACTCTGAGAGTGGCCTGGATCATTAATGTCTGTGCCAGAGAAGATGGAGACCCCGACGTGTGGGATTCCTGAGGATAATTCACTCCTTTTGCCACAGATGTTGCAACTTGCAACCTCTGCCCTTCCTCTTCCTTAAGGGTCACGTCCCCGCCCAAACCACCCAATAGAACATACGCAGGTCGCATGACCCACCGCCAAAGGAGCAGATGGGTTGGTCCTGAAATTGACCATTTGATTTTCATATCAGGACCGCCCTTGCCAAGAAGACAGAACTGCGGAGGCAGTTTTGAGACGCACGCAGGCACTGCTGTTTGTGGGTGCCTCCGTGGGCAAAGAGAGGCAGGAGGGAGAGCACCTGGCTGTCCCCTGCCAGCTACCAGTAAGGGAGACGGGAAAGAGGAAGGTGGCTCTGGCTTAAAGCCCCTCCATGGCAGGACAGGAGCGTGGGGAGGCCAGGAGCCCTTTGAGGAGTCTTGCATGTCCCCAGCAGAGAGGGCACAAATGCGTTTGCCTGCTTCCCACCCCTAGAGGCCTGCAGCCTGGGGAACTGCCTGGGTATGGAGGACTGGCTGTGAGCATGGGCCCAGCATCGCTCCTGGACCTTGTGCACTGTGTTTCTGTTTCTGCTGTGTTGTTCTGTGTGTGATGTTTTTGTTTTGTTAAAGCGAGCGTGTCTGGTTGTTGCTTGAGACGGTACAAATGCTGGGGACATTAAGAAGGATGCCATATGAGCAGGGGACGGCCATCCTTAGATGTACCTCTAAAAAACCCCAGACCACAGAACCTTGTTATGGGCTCATTTTAGATGGACGGAAGAAGTGCAAATATAGGTCAAAAGGTGTGTTTATAACTCCTCACTCTCTGGGGCGCCTGGGTGGCTCAGTTAAGCATCAGACTCTTGATTTCGGTTCAGGTCATGATCTCCTGGTTTGTGAGTTCGAGCCCCATGTCTGGCTCTGCGCTGTCAGCGAGGAGCCTGCTTGGGATTCTCTCCCCCTCCCTCTCTGCTCCTCCTGTGTGCGTGCTCTCCCTCTCCCTCTCTCTCAAAAATAAATAAATAAACATTAAAAAAAAAAAAACAACCAAACTCCTCACTCCCTTTCGATGATGTTCAGATCTTAGCTAACCATGGGAGAACTATGAAGAACAGAGCTTAGCATTGGCACAATATATCAACCAAATCACTGGCTCATTGGAAATTCAGCCATTTGCACCGATGTCCCCCTTTGGGCCCTTTAAATGCAGTTGTGATGTCTCCCGAATGCCCTCCGTGTTCCTCTCTTAGGTCAGAGATAACTGGTTTCTCTGAAATATAACTCTAGGAAAGAAGAAATTCTTTCCCAGTTCACCAAGACAGAATTTTTTGTTACCATTTAAATTATCTTTTGTTAGGGGCGCCTGGGTGGCGCAGTCGGTTAAGCGGCCGACTTCAGCTCAGGTCACGATCTCGCGGCCCGTGAGTTCGAGCCCCGCGTCAGGCTCTGGGCTGATGGCTCAGAGCCTGGAGCCTGTTTCCGATTCTGTGTCTCCCTCTCTCTCTGCCCTTCCCCCGTTCATGCTCTGTCTCTCTCTGTCCCAAAAAAATAAATAAACGTTGGGGAAAAAAAAGAATATTTAAATAAAAATTATCTTTTGTTCATTGGCGAGCACTCATTTCTCACTGGACAGATACTAGGAACATATAGTTCTCTATTTCATACTCCCTGTGTACAAAATAACCTTTGGTTTCAATGCCAGGTCACATTGCTGCATGATTTACATACAAAAAGATGGCTGCTCTTGACCTTCAAAGGGCAGGTTGCCTAAGGGATTTCTTCTGCAAAATGACAATTTTCTTTGTCACTCTTGAGTGGTAGCATATTTACTCGAGCTGTTTGCTTTTCTCTCTTAACATTTTCTCTTCCCGCTTTCTGAGAAGTTCAATCCTCAGTGCTTCTGCTGTTCCTTTGAAAGTCCCCTTTTATCTCAGTAAGCTTTTAAGATTTTGCCTTTGGCCATTAGGTTTCTCTTCTGGTCTTGGCTATGGTTTCCTTTTTTCATTAGCCTACGTTTATGTGTGTGTGTGTGTGTGTGTGTGTGTGTGTGTGTGAAGCACAACAGGAACTAACGCGCGCTAAGTGCACTTTATTATCTAAAATTGTATTGAATGGGGACGGTTCTTTTTTCCAAGACTTGCCTAACACACGGATGTCATAGGAGTCAAAACACCTCGCTGCCGATTTCACACCGATGTGAAAATGACCACTATCCCATCCTCCTTAAAGGAGCAACTTTAATGGGGAAGAAAAAAAGACATGGTCAGAGGGGTCAATAGTTACCGGAGCTGCTTGATAGGCCGGAGGGGATGACCCAGCAGGCTGGGCATCAAAGGCAGTAGGAGGGTCTGGCGGCTCAGATGTCTGACTTTGGGAGACGAGACGGGGAGCTCTGACATCCAACCGGGCCGCCCGCACGCTCCGACTTCTTGCTCTCCCCGTGGCGGGTTGTGACTTGGCTGAAACAGCAGCGGGCCGAGTGTTGGCTGGGATGTGGCCCGCCTGTGTATTTACTCCGAACTCCTCTTCCCCAACATGACTGCAAGGGGCAGGAGGGGTTATGGAAGTCGTAGATCGGGGCTTTCTGCTGGTAAGCATGGTATACAGATGTACAGCTAATAACAGACTGTGAGTGCAGACAGGCCTGGCGGCTGGAGAGAGAAGGCTCTTCCTGTCATTCCTAAGAGCCAAAGAGGGGAGAAGGCAGAGGGTGAGGGAAGATTGTGTCACGGGTCTCAGGGGTAGCAGGGTTCTGAGGATGCTGGCACTCACCGAGGTGCCTCCCTTAGAGGTGCTGGTGGGTCTAGTCAGGGAAGGCCACCCGTAGGGCCCCTAAAACCTGGACACCAAAAAGAAAAAAAGGAAAAGGAGACCATTTTCTTTGAAAGACTTTAGGGGCGCCTGGGTGGCGCAGTCGGTTAAGCATCCGACTTCAGCCAGGTCACGATCTCGCGGTCCGTGGGTTCGAGCCCCGCGTCGGGCTCTGGGCTGATGGCTCAGAGCCTGGAGCCTGTTTCCGATTCTGTGTCTCCCTCTCTCTCTGCCCTGCCCCGTTCATGCTCTGTCTCTCTCTGTCCCAAAAATAAATAAACGTTGAAAAAAAAATTAAAAAAAAAAAAAAAAGAAAGACTTTAATGGCTATTATCAAAACCCACTGATAAAACTGTCCTGGGAAGAATCGGCATTTTGCTGTATTTCCAGGCCAGAGCCTCTACAGATGCACCTGACAGTGAAGTCTCTGAGGACACTAGAGTCTTCTGTCAGTGCCAGAAGTGGCAACAGTGGCTGGGTGTCATGACCACAGGAGGGGGTAAACCATTACTGGGACCACTTGCTCCTCCCGCTCCAAGCAGGAGGCAAGGAAAGTGGTTGAGGCCTTTGGAGATGGTCGAGAGCGGACCCGGGTTGGAGCATAAACTGAGCTTTGCAAAAATCCCTGTCTTGGGGGTCCAGTGATAGTGCAGTGGATGATACTACCAGATCAAAGCGTGGTCACGAGGACTGAGTGGCATCATGAATACGACATGTTCAGCCAAGGCTCAGGCACGTAGTGATTGTTCAGCGCATTTTAGCACATCCACCTGTACTGAGCACGGAGGCATAAGAGGCAGTCGACCTCACGTGCGCACGCGTGTGCAAATGTGCACGTGCGTGTGCCTACGTGCGGGTGTTGCGTGAGTGTGCGTATGTGGGAAAAAGGTGGCCAAGATGAGACGAGAATTCAGCAACGTCTCTGGACAACGAATCAATGGCTCTATTGTTTGCCCAAACTCTGTCGAACTGGGTGTCGCAATCTACTCAATTGAACATTCGCCTGATTTTCAATATTTTTCATATTTGTAGCTTTGAAATGATAAAATTGTGTCCCTTCGGGCTGGGAATCAAACATCCCCACCCTGATTCTCCATTGTAGGTGTAGCTGTGGACAGAAGGACCCCTTTCTGTTAAGTTCTTGCTGTTGAGACTGCCCGAGAGATGGTGACCCTTGCAAGGAACCCGGGTTTATGAAGAAGAGACCACTTAACTGGGGCGAGGACGGGGAGGATGTGATATTTCTGCAAACAAATTCATTAACGTGGATTTTCATGATTTGGCCTTACCGTAAACACCAGCATGTGTTTGAAAGCTCTCTGGCCTGGGCGTGAGGTTCCATGCCCTAGAGAGTGTGGTAAGGCCTAGTACGGTCAATGCCGAGTGTGTGCTGGGCAGCCCCTCAGCAGCCAGTCTTAGGGACACCCCCTTTCACAGGTGGGGAAGCGTCCTTTCACACTCACTCATGATGGGAGAGTCCAAAGCTCCCGGTTGCCAGGGAGGACAACAATGGAACTTACCAGAGTCCTCAGTATATCTTCCTGGGAGGTTCCTTTGTGTCTAAACCTCCAGAATGCACATTTCATTCCTCCCCCTGCCACTTTCATCTAAATACTTCTGTGAGGCTAAGAATAAGACAGGTCTTTAGAAACACGGCGGTGCCTGTATGCAACTTTCTGTTTTTAGCCCTCATTGTGGAAAATCTCCATTCCAGCTCTGTGTATTGTTTGGCTGTCTTTAAATACCGTATTTCAAATTAAATTATGAAAGATCGATAGATAACAGGCAGAGATGGTCACACCAGTTGAGTCAATATCCTTGTTACCTGTAACATTCTCAGACAAAAATGAGCCACAGGGTCCACATTCTCTAAAGGATCATACGTCCCCGGGTTTTTTTCTCTATTCTATAGGATCTTGCTCTGAAGGGTCGATAGGATTTACCCAATTTGGTTCAAAGTAGAACAATCTGAGGAGGCTAAGAATACAGCATGCAGCGTTTAGCTCATGGAGTCTGAGTCTGGGCCCAAACCCTGACCCTCTTTACTAACCCAGCTTTTCTCCCAGGTCCAGAGGACTTTTTCTTATATGTCTGTATCTCAGCAACTCATTGTTACTCTATACAAAATGCTAAGATACCTGCTTCCTGCTCTAGGATCCCTACTATTAACCATAGCAAGCCAGTGGTCAGGTATGAACTCGCAAAAAAAACACAATCTTTAGGAACTAAATGCTTGGTAAAGAATTTTCACAACAGGAATGATTTCCCTCCAATCGTCTCTGTGTCTTGTTTACCACTGTGTTTCCACCTAAGCGCAAACAAATAGAATAAAGCAAACGTATAAATGAATGGGAATGGTGGTCCTTTGATTGCTGGTTATGCGAACACCTGCGTGCTGCCGCAGCTTTGTAACATTTTTTTTAAAAAATGTATTTTCAAGTTAGTTAACATACAGTGTAGTCTTGGCTTCCGGAGTAGAACACAGTGATTCTTACATATGACACCCAGTGCTCATCCCAAAAAGTGCCCTCCTTCGTGCCCATCGCCCATTTAACCCACTCCCTCCAGCAACCCTCAGTTTATTCTCTGTATTTAAGAGTCCCTTGTGGTTTGCCTGTCTCTCCGTGTTTATCTTATTTTTCCTTCCCTTCCTCTATGTTCATCTGTTGAGTTTCTCAAATTCTACATATGAGTGAAATCATATGATATCTGTCTTTCTCTGACTAACTTACTTCACTTAGCATTAATACCCTGTGGTTCCACTCGTGTTGTTGCAAATGGCAAGATTTCATTGTTTTTCATCACCAAGTAGTATTCCATTGTATATATATATATACCACATCTTCTTTATCCATTCGTCAATTGATGGACATTTGGGCTCTTTCCATAATTTGGCTATTGTTGAGAGTGTTGCTATAAACATTGAGGTGCGTGTGCCCCTTCGAAATGGCATTTTTGTATCCCTTGGAGAAATTCCTAGTAGCTTTGTAACTTTTTAACAGAGAATTCTGTGTCCATTCTCTTGGCCTAATACTCATTCTACCACAATTAGTACACTTCATGTGCCATTAGCATACAATGGTCACTTGAAGTGACTTCACCCCAACCCCAAACTACACAGCATAGGGCCTTCCTTTGAAACATCATGAAATAGGCACGCCCCCTTCTCAGTAAAAGTACCTAAGAGAATTTCTACTTTGTCCGATCATGCTCAATATCCACTTCAATAGTAGCCCTGTATCAATGGCTAATGTTTGCTTTTTTTTTTTTTTAACAAAGTTTTACAAAGTTCATATATTGCTTTTATAGTTTAAGGACAAAAATATTGGGGGGAAAAGTGGAAGGAGATGTGATCTTGGAGCTATGTCATTGTTGTTATTAATTCATTATAGTCCTCCAACTAGCAAATGACCAACAGAGCTCAAGTCTGTCTGTCTTTGGTGTCAGTGACATGGGTCTCAAAGCCATGGCATAATATTAAATGACTTTCAAGTTGGCAACCTGGTTATCTGATTATACCCAAACGCCTCCAGGTCAACAACCTTCAGAAAAAAGTCAAAATTTAATAATTTTGACATTAGTGTGATTTATGCCTTATGTTTGATTTTGTTATAGACAGAAAATATAGTGCATGTTAAATAAACTTTATTGTGAGTCCACTGAGCTCAGCAGTTAGAATTTAACTGCCTAGACAGTATTTTTTTTTAACGTGATTGCATGAAAGTATCATCTTACATTTTATCCCATTTTTACAAGAGATATTCAGCCAAACATACTCATATATACCCTCTTACCCAGAGACATAAGTACTTCCTCAAAAGGTTATGATTGTGATTTTTTAAAAGCACTATATTTTATCCAACTTTAGAGGAGTCGATTCCTTACATATCCAGTGAATTATTAAAACACAGTTTACAGGGGCGCCTGGGTGGCGCAGTCGGTTAAGCGTCCGACTTCAGCCAGGTCACGATCTCGCGGTCCGTGAGTTCGAGCCCCGCGTCAGGCTCTGGGCTGATGGCTCGGAGCCTGGAGCCTGTTTCCGATTCTGTGTCTCCCTCTCTCTCTGCCCTTCCCCCGTTCATGCTCTGTCTCTCTCTGTCCCAAAATAAATAAAAAAAGTTGAAAAAAAAATTAAAACACAGTTTACATACAGAAAATGTTATGCACACACGTGTTAAAATTCCTTAGAGTGGTGGGTGGACTCGAGGACTTTGACATCAAAATACCTGGCTTAAATCTTGCTTGCATCACGCTTATCAAGTAGGATCAAGTCCAGCTACCCATAATACAAAAGCTTTAAAAGCTTTAAAGGCATAAACACGAAAGGAGTTTATTTTTCTTTCAGAGAGAAACCCAAAAGGAAGGTATTTCAGGACTCCACAGTTAATTACCACCCAGGTCCCTTACTAACCTCTGCATCACACTCTCTAGTGCCTGACCTTCATCTTAAGGGCATAAGATGGCTGCAAGAGCTCCAGCTGTAACACCCATATTCCAGGCTGTGCAATGGAAGAAACAGGAAAAAGAAAAAAAAGAAAAGAAAAGCAAACACCTCCTTTTGAAAAGATTTTCTGGAAGTCCCACACAATACCTCCTCCTACATATCATCATCCAAATCTTGGTTACGGGGCTGCATCTAGCCATGAGGGAGGCCGGAGAATGCATAATTTTAGCAGGAAACAATATAATTTAATATCTTGGACAGAAAAATACCCCATCCACCGGTGAGATTATATGGTAGGATTGTAGGTAGATGTCTGATTACTGAGACTCAGCCTTTTAACTACAAATCCATTTAAAGGAGACATTCCTGGCCACACACAAGTCCTGGGATCAGTGTGCATTTTGGGGTGAACTTACTGTGCAGCATGTTTTCTGGAGAGCGGCCAGTAGCTTTCTGTCCCATCCCTCACCCTATTCTCCAGCCACACACTGGGTCACTCTGATGTCTTTGCAATACACACTGTGGTCTTATGCCTCTTCCTTCCTTCATCCACTTCTTCTGTTGGTGATGCCTTCTCCGCTCCTAACCTCAGGTCTGTTGGCTAAATTCGTCTCATTCTTTGAGATGCAATTCAAATGCCTCCACTGCCAGGACGACTTTTTTGGCCACATTAATATAAATAAGTCTCTCAACCTTCTGCCTTCAGGTTACATTTTATCTATTGTTTTATATCTCATATCACAATTTTGTGCAGATGTCTTTTTTTAATTATTATATTTTACACCTCTTGAAGGCAAATACTGTCTTCTTCATCTTTGTGTCCTCGGTACCTAGTACAGAGGATTAGTACATAAGAGGTGCTCGTTAAAAACATCGAATGGGGGGCACCTGGGTGGCTCAGTCGGTTGAGCGTCCGACTTTGGCTCAGGTCATGATCTCGCGGTTTGTGAGTTCGAGCCCCGTGTTGGGCTCTGTGCTGACAGCTCAGAGCCCGGAGCCTGCTTCGGATTCTGTGTCTCTCCATCTCTCGGCCCCTCCCCTGCTCCTGCTCTGTGTCTCTCTGTCTCTCAATAATAAATAAATGTAAAAAAAATTAAAAAAAAAACATCGAATGACCTAGCAGTACATAAAGTAATGAAGAGAGTGCACTTATTCACACAGCTAGGATAATTTTTAAATTCCACAAGATGAACTCTCAGATACTGCATTTGGATGCGATTCTCCGACATTCACTTCATGCATTTCGACATGCTGAATTTGGTGCATTAGTAATAACCTTCATGCGGACACTTATACTTTTGGCAAATGGATTATCATATGAACAAATATGTTAACCAACAAGGCCGTAGCAAAGTAGGGCCTGAGCTTCGTAACCATGTTTACAGCTTTCCATCTTGTCCACTAAGTTAAGCTGCCGGTCTTCTAAAATGACAGGCCAAAGTCTAGCTTTGACATGTCAGTTACCTGTCACAGTGGCAGTTGTTTGTTCACCTAGATTGACTATGGAACAGAATTGTGGACTGCTAAGGATGCCCTGTTTAAATTTAAGAGAGGGCACTAAACATTTGAAGCCACAAAGACTCGTAGCACGGAAAATAGTGCCTGGCTTTCACTTCTAGACACTAGACACTGAAGGAAAAGCTAAGAACCTGAGGCAGGTGCTCAAGAAGACAGGCTAAAACAGTTCAGAATAAGTATAACAAAGGAAGTACAAGATGTATACACCAAAAAGTACAAACCAGCGCTGAAAGAAATTAAAGACCTAAATAAGTGGAACATCCCATGTTCATGGATTGGAACTATTCATATTGGTAAGATAGCAGTGGTCAACAAAGTGAGCTACAGATCTTTTTTTAATATTTTTTGACGTTTATTTTAAAAAATTTTTTAAATGTTTATTCATTTTCAAGAGAGAGAGAGACAGAGAGAGAGGCAAAGTGAGAGCAGGGGAGAGGGAGAGAGAGAGGAAGACACAGAATCCGAAGCAGGCTCCAGGCTCTGAGCTGTCAGCACAGAGCCTGATGTGGGGCTTGAACTCACGAACCATGAGATCATGACCTGAGCCGAAGTTGGACGCTCAACCCACTGAGCCACCAAGGTGCTCCTAATGTTAATTTTTGAGAGAGAGAGAGAGAGAGAAAGAATGCAACTGGGGGAGGGTCAGAAGAGAGGGAGACACAGAATCCAAAGCAGGCTCCAGGCTTCGAGCTGTCAGCCCAGAGCCCAAGGCGGGGTTTGAATTCATGAACTACGAGATCATGACCTGAGCTGAAGTTGGATGTTTGACTGAGCCACCCAAGGGCCCCAAGTGAGCTAGAAATTTAACACAATCTCTATCAAAATACCAGTTGCCTTTTTTTTTTTTTTGGCAGAAATTGACAAAATAATCCTAAAATTTATGTGAAAATGCAAAGTACCTAGAATAGCCAAGATAATCTTAAAGAAAAAAAAAAGAACAAAGTTAGAGGAATAACACTCTTGATTTCAAAACTCACTCCAAAGCACCAGTAATCCAAGACTTGTCATACTGGATAGACATATACATAGACTTACAGAATGGACATATAGATCAAAGAAATAGAACTGAGAGTCAAAAAAATATATTCTTGCATTTATAGTCAATTGATTTTTGAGAATAGTGCCAATACGATTCACTGGGAAAAGAACAGTCTTTATGACAAATGGTGCTGGGACAACTGGATCTCTACATGCAATGTAATGAAGTTGGACTCCCACTTTACACCATACACAAAAATTAACTCAAAATGCATCACAGACCTAAATTTAAGAGTTAAAATATAAAAACCCATAGAAGGAAACATAGGAATCAATTTCAGTGTTTTTTGATCAGGTAATGTTTCTTGGATATGCCACCAAAAGCACAAGCAACAAAAGAAAAAATAAATTGAATTTTATCAAAATTAAAAACATTTGTGCTTCAAAAGATCCAATGTAAAAAAGGAAAAGCAATCTAAAGCTTGGGAGAAAATCATTGCAAATCATATATCTCTTAAGGGTCTACAATCCAAAATATATAAAAAGCTTTTACAATTCAAAAAGAAAAAGAGAATAACCCATTAAAAAACAGCTAAACAACTTAAATAGACACTTCTGTACACATCATCTAAAGTATAAGTGTCAGGGGCGCCACTGAGACTTTGGCTCAGTTTATGATCTCGTGGTCTGTGGGTTCGAGCCCCGCGTCGGCCTCTGTTCTAACAGCTCAGAGCCTGGAGCCTGCTTCGGATTCGGTGTCTCCCTCTCTCTCTGCCCCTCCCCTGCTCACGCTCTCTCTCTCTCTGTCTCAAAAATAAAGAAACATTAAATCAATCAATCAATCAATAAAGTATAAGTGGCTAATTAGCACCTGAAAAGACATTTATAATCATTAGTCCTTAAAGAAATGCAAGACACAATGAGTTACCACCTCATGCCTACTATAAAATAAAAAAAAATAATAATAACAAACATTGGTGAAGATGTGGAAATACTGGAACTCTTCCACATTGCCAGTTTGATTGTGAAATGATGCAGCCCCTTTTAAAAAACTGGCAGTTCTGCAAAATGTTAAACGTAAAATTATGATATGATCTATTAATGCCCCAGAGAGTTAAAAACACACGTCGACACAAAAACCTGCCCATGGGTGTTTATAGCAGCATTATGCATGATATCCAAAATCCGGAAACAATCCAAATGTCCATCAACTGACAAATTGATAAACAAAATATTGCATATCCATAACAATGGAATATTATTTGGTCATAAAAAGAAATGAAGCACCTATACATATTGTCACATGGATGAACTTTGAAGCACTATGTCAAGTGAAAGGAGCCTACTATAAAAGCCACATGTATGATTCCACTTATGTGAAATGTCCAGAATATGCAAATTCATAAACACAGAAAGTAGATTAGTGGTTGCCCATGAATGAGGAAGGTGGGAATATGAAGTGACTGCTGAGGAATACTGGCTTTCTTTGGGGGATGATAAAAGTGTTCTAGAATAATATAGTGAATGGTCGGGGTGCTTGGGTGGCTAAGTCGGTTAATCCGACTTGGGCTTAGCTCATGATCTCATGGGTAGTGAGTTTGAGCCCCACATCGGTCTCTGTGCTGACAGCTCAGAGCAAGGAGCCTGCTTTGGATTCTATGTCTCCCTCTCTCTCTCTCTCTCTCTCTGCCCCTTCCCCACGTGTGCTCTGTCTCTCACACTTTTAAAAATAAATAATAACACATGAAAAAAAAAAGATAGTGGATGGTCGCAGAACTCTGTGAGTATCCTAAAAAAGGTCTACAGCTTTACCACACTGAATGCATTCAGTCTCATCTAAAAGACATAGACTTGCACACTTTAAAAGGGTGGATTTTATGGTATGAAAATTATGTTTCATTACTGCCATTAGCAACATGAAAAGAAGGAAAGGGGGGGGAGAGAAAAAGGAAGGAAGGAAGGAAGGAAGGAAGGAAGGAAGGAAGGAAGGAGCTAGTTACTTAACCGTAGCTGAACTTGCTGACAGCCTGAGCTGAAGTCTTTTCTCTCTGCTGAAGGGAGATTAAAAGTGTCAAAGTCACTTTACAGACATCCCCATGTGTCCTGGTATACAAGGGACTTGAAAAAGCAGTACCCTGGCGGGGAGCATATTTGCATCAGGGAAGGAGAATGAGGGGCTCCAGGGGTTCTGGAAATAGTCAGTGTCTTAGTTTGGGGTCAGTTTCATGGGTGTTTTTACATGCAAAACCCCCTCGGATTGTACATTTATGATTTGTTCACTTTGTTATACCTCCATAAAATTTACTTTAAAAAAAAAAAAAAGCAGGTAGTCTGTTACCTTTGATTTTCAAAGGAGGTAACTTTTCTAGCAAGGAAGCACCAGTACAATGTGGAGACGCTCAAGAGAATTCTGAGTACAGTAGTCATGCGGAAAAACCAAGACTTCAAGGTCTGAGAGCACAAGAAGCTAAAGGGCCAGTGACCTTGAGGACAGATAGTTCTGACCAGCCAGCTGGTTTTGCACATGCTCAGAATACAAGGCCAGAATCAAGCTTTTCCTAGTCTCCCTGCAAAGTTATAAGTGCCAAGAAGGCAGGGCGCACGCATGCCTCGTCTCTCACTCTGCGTGAAGCAGGGTACACATGTTTTTAGATGAATAAATAAATTTTTGTTTACAGTCCTCCAAGTTCACAACACAGGTATTTTCCCCATCCTGGCTAGAGAGGGGAATGTCTTGTTCCTGACACATTCACTGTGTGCCCAAGCAACCCCTCGGTGCGTGGCAGGACAGGCGCCCCAGCAGGATGCAGGGCCGCCTGGTCTCCGTGTGGAAAAGTGAGTGTATGTGCCCAGCCAGATGTTCCTTACGCAACACAGTCACATGAAGTGAAATGGCTGACCATTCAGAAGACACTAGGCACACAAGAAATCAAATGTTGCAAAATTAGCCCCTTTCATGTGCGTTGCCAAATTAGTCACAGACCATGTGTCGCGGGAATGCGTCATGAGCACCAGCTCTCAGGACCAAAGGCCCTTATCCCTCTCTACTTTGGCATCTGAGGTCCCACACACAAAGATTTCGAGGTGCGGGGACTGGGCCCAGAAGGCCCAGTGGCTTCACTTGGAGCTTTCCCTTGTGTGCTGAGCTCCCTAGAGGCAGATGGCATAAAGTGCCTTGGTCAAGTTCACATTTATGAATTGTTACCCCAAGGTCATAGATACCACATGACTGGGCCTTCTCTGTGAATTTGAAGATCTCTTAAGAAACTCCAGCTTCGGGACTTGAACTTCCCTTTGGGACTTGTGTCTCAAACATAGACTAGTCTTCATTTCCTCTCTGAAGCTATTTGCATTCCCAGCCAAGCCACAGGACTCCTGAAAACTGGCCTTTCTCTTTTCAATTAACTTTCCAAAGGGCCAGTCTGAGCAGTCTGAGCAGTGCAGACAATGGGGAGGCTTGAGTTTTGGCCATGACTCTCCGCTGGTTCATGTGTGTGTGACCTGGGCCAAGTCTCTTTCCTTCCCTGTAACAAAGATCTGAAACCTGGGGCACCTGGGTGACTTGGGTGACTCAGTCAGTTAAGTGTCTGGCTCTTGGTTTCAGCTCAGGTCATCACCTCACAGTTTGTGGGATCTAGCCCCGAGTTGGGCTTCAGGATCACAGTGCAGAACCTGCTTAGGATTCTTTCTCCCTCTCTCTCTGCCCCTCCCCGACTCATGTGTTTTCTCTCTCTCTCTCTCTCAAAATAAATAAATAAACTAAAAAAAAAAAAAAATCTTAAACAACTTAAACAATGAGGAAGCCCAGATCCCCATCATCCTTTTCTATTCTAGCTGTAAATGATCCTGAACTGCCCTAAAACCTGCTAGAATCCAAGTTATCAGACTTTGAACCTAGAGAATTTGGAGATATGAGCTATGCTCTACTATGTAGTTATGTTACTCTCCGAGGGGAGGAGCCACAATGATTTGGTAGAAGTTACTCAGGAAAAGATGGGGCCAACTAGGAAAATCTTTCTCTAAAAACAGGTATGAAATTGGCTAGTTTGACCTGGGATGTAGAGCATGACTGGTTAGAGCAAAGCCTATGAGGGGTCATCGGCATCTGGCATAAATGCAGCCCTGGGATTTAGAGAAGAGCCTGAGTTTAGAATAAGACCCACCTAGGTTTGCATCTTGACCCTGAAACTGCCATAAGCATGTGACCTTGGACAATTTGTTCAACCTCTCTGAGACTCAGGTTTCTAGGATATAAAGTAGAAACGTTGATGATATTTGCCCAGGAGTCCTTGAAAGGTAAAGCACGGAATGCTATAGCGCAGTGGGAGAGACACGGTAGGGGCAGGAGACCTGCCTTCAGCTTGAAGGGAAAGTCCCAACAGTAAAGGTTGTATATTTGCCTGTTTTAAGAAAGGGAGGTTTAAATATGCTTTTAATGGGAGGGGTAGGATTTAGTCAGAAGGGAGCTGTTCTGAGAAGGTACCACATCGTGGAATCACAGGGGGAAGGGTAGAGGTGGGAGAGGAAGGAGGTTCTATGCAGGGCGGTCCTGTCTGCCCAAGCTCCGCCTGTGACTCGTGCTTTCCAGCCTCACACCTGCTTCCCCAACCACTGCCACGTCTGCCTCCTTCTGTGCTTCCAGTTAGGATGAGACCGGAATGACTGACGGAGCACTGGGGCTTCTGAGTATCTTTTGTGTTTTTATTAAACACAAGCCATATTATTTTCCCATGAGATATCATTTTTGTGTCACACAGTATGCTCAGCTCAGTGTCGCAAAGATGACTAAAAGCACAAGCCGACAGGGCCTCAGATCATCTTCTGCAAGTGAGGTCAGTGGTCCCCATCCTGACCATCCCTGATGAGGACCAAATGGGACTGTGACTGTTTTACTCCAGAAGGCACTGCACAAGTGACGGTTGGGTCCTCAAAGATCTTACTTTGTACCCATGGGGCCCATAGTTGGGGTGGGAAAATGAGGTGTGAATTCACTAAGAAGTCAATAAATGAGAGGCACTTGGGTATCTCAGTCGGTTAAGCATCTAACTCTTGATCTCAGCTCAGGTCATGATCTCACAGTTCATGAGATCAAGTTCCACATCATGCTCTGCACTGATAGTGCAGGCCTGCTTAAGATTCTCTCTCTCTCTCTCTCTCTCTCTCTGTCTCTGTCTCTGTCTGTCTGTCTCTCTCTCTCTCTGCTTCTCCCCTAGCTCTCTCTCACTCTCAAAAGTAAGGCAATGCATGGCAAGTGCAAAAGGAGTAGAGACTTGCAGAGTCACAGAGACTCCACAAAGTGAAAGGAGACCTCCATGGACTGGGGAGGGTGGAGAATAATCCAGAAGGGTCTCACCAAGGTCCCAAAGCATGAGGAGGTGTAAAGAAGGCAGGTGGAGAACTCACGGAAAGGAGACAGTTGAAGGCCAGACCACGAATGTATAAAAGGACGACACGTGTAGTACACAAAATTAGCAGCCATATCCAAACAGTTGTCCCATTTCTAAGCTACGGACGATCCCTCAAGGTCAGC
Organism: Lynx canadensis; assembly: GCF_007474595.2. Classification (NCBI taxonomy): domain Eukaryota; kingdom Metazoa; phylum Chordata; class Mammalia; order Carnivora; family Felidae; genus Lynx; species Lynx canadensis. The sequence goes on along the minus strand of NC_044314.2, from coordinate 60,235,879 downwards.
TCAGCCATTTATAACCATCTACTGGGCTTCCTTTCTCACCCTAATGAGCCCAGGGGGCTGCTCATTGTGGCCACATGGTTCCCACCCATAATGATCTGGAAAAACACAAGACACTTACAGTGTTTCCAATGTTTTATCTCAGCCATGGATAGTTTCTTGTTTCATAGGCACATGCTAGATTTTAGAATCATAGGATTTGACAAAATCTAGATCTTGATTCCAGCAAAAAAAACTACCAGGTAGCTGTGTGCAAACTGGTTGGGTCACCATCAACGCCAAGCTTCCCTCTCCTCACCTGTGGAACAGGTAGAACAGCCCTGGCCCAGCCACCTACCACTCAGGATTATGGCAAATATGAGCCATTGGGGCCCCAGAGGCAAACGCTATGCAGATATGATTATGCACATTTCACAGGTTCTCAAACTCTCCTAAACCCTTGAGTACCTCATGGGCCTCCTCAAGGGTAAAGGAGCCAAACAGAGTGAACCCGAGGTACAGCCTACAATTCCAGCAGCCTTATTTTGGTGTGCTATATAAACAAAGGTTTTCTATTTACGCTTGTACTTTAAGGAAGAATTCCACCGATTAGGGAGAAATTCTTTTTTAAGTTACGAGTCAAGTTTAATCTTTAATCTCCGTGTTTTACAGGAAGGAAAACTGAAGCCCAGAGAAGTTGATCAATCTGCCCAGGGACACGCAGCGACAGAGGTAAGATCAGAGGCCATTTCTAAAACTCTTGCTTCTGTGTTTTGCCCACTACTTTTTGGCGCAACAAATGCTGGCATGTTCTATGAACCAACAAGAGAAAACACCACCAAAGTCCCTGCCCCATGGTGTAGATACACCCTTCCTGAGGAACAGCAGTGTGGCTTATAAACCACAACTCACCCCCAGGCCGAAGGAGTGATTCCAGAAAGTTGCGGGAGGAGCTGCAGAGCTCACGTGGTGGGCATGTGAGGCTCTGACACGTGGCTAGACCACGCTTTCCAGCATGTCTTCCTTGGCGGATATAGCAGCTGCCTGGCAAGCACACAGCACCAATAACACTGTTCCCACTTCATTGCTTGCATACTTCAGGCCATTCGAGCAGATGTGCTCCTTTCTTAAAAATAAAAGTGGCATTAATTTTCACCAGTGCTCTCCCTTCCCACCCCCATCCCCAAAGGACTCACATTCCTCCTTCCGGCAAGCTCAGTTCTATTGGGTTCAAGACTAAAGTTCAAACTCCAGATTACCATTTGGTAATATGTTTGGAAAATCATCTCGTTTAGAAACAACTGAGGTTGTATGAGATCGTGCGTGTTGTTGAAACTATCCCAGTATTTTTAAGTAGGAAATTCCAGAAATTCTATTTTCTCTTCTTTCTTATCTGATATTTCTTGTTTCGTACAGGAGGTGAAGGTTTTCTCCTTGGAACATTGAAGAGGAAATATGCGTTAGAAATACGTCAAGTCATGGGGCGCCTGGGTGGTTCACTCAGTTAAGCGTCTGACTACGGCTCAGGTCATGATTTCATGGTTCGTGGGTTCGAGCCCCACGTCGGGCTGTGTGCTGACACCTCAGAGCCTGGAGCCTGCTTCGGATCCTGTGTCTCCCTCTCTCTCTGCCCCTCTCCCGCTCACACTCTTTCTCTCGCACGCGCGCGAGAAACAAATAAACATTTAAAAAATTAAAAAAAAAGAAATACGTCAATTCATGACACGAATATATACCAACGTCTGAGAAATTGTCCCTGATCTCAAGTTGCTTCCAAGCTTATCAGAGAGGTATGATACAATATAGAGTTGTATATTTCTATTAGTCTTTCATGTATATACAGTATATATATGTGTGTGTGTGTGTGTGTGTGTGTGTGTGTTGTATGTTTCTGCATGTGTGTAAGTGCATACGTGTATGTGTGTGTCCCATCGATTTTGATTGCTGCAGAGGATCTAAGGCCACCACTGGCTGGAACAGAAAGAATTAGCGTGGTCTTGAGGGGCCGCGGTGCCTGCATGGGGGCCTGGGGGTAGATTGGGAAGGACAGATAAGGGTGTTCGAAGCCAAGAAAATAAGTGACCTGAGATACAAAGACAGGACCAGGGGCCGACAGGGTCCAGGGGAAACTTTGTATGTGAATTAATCTTCTAGAACTGATTCCAGGATCAGGACTAGAACCGGTGCTTTGGTGAACAACATCCATAAACAGAAGAGGATCAGAAACTAATGGGATTGAGTCAGTCTAAAGCCAACCGATGTTATGGGCAAGACTTCATTCACAGCCTGGTAAAGTACGAATGATTTACCCCCAGGGTTGGAGCTACGAGGCCCAATCCAAGGCCTCCAAAGCTGCCGTGTAAGATCCTTGTCTGGCTGTGTGAAGGCAAACATGCCCATTCCTGGGGCTTCATCAGCCACGTAGGCACAGACTTATCTCATTATCTTTAGTAAAAGACACCCAGGACCAGCTGGGATCATCATCCCCATCCTGCAGATAGTAAGCGGGGCACAGAGTGATGAAAAGTGAAGCACAGAGAAGCAAACTACAGCTCCAAGAGGAGGGGTCCCATCCCAAATGCAGGCATCTGCCTCCAAAAGCCACACTGAGCATTGTCACTCTAATCCTATCCATGCAGGGGCCCACGCTCTGCATTCTCACCCTGCCCTGGAGAAGTGAACCGACCCGAGCGACCACTCGGAGCCAGCACCCGGGTACTGCCGTTGCCGTGTCTTAGGGCAACGCCACGAATGAGCGATACACCACGAACGGACCTTTTTCATCAACGCTGTCAATATCCTCTCGACGGGTTCAATATGTAGATGTAGCTGAAAAGTCTTCATTTCCTAAGACATTTTGCATTCCTTGGAGCACTCTTTGGACACTTCTTCCAAGTGTAATATTCTGGAGCTCAAGAGAATGGGGGTGGGTGGCCAGGCCTCTGGGCCTCTACACTGCCCAGTAGAAAGCAAGTAGCAGAGCCACTGATTCTGGTTCCTTCCTTAGTGGGTAGGTGTGCTAATGAGCTGAATGTATGCTCAGTGGAACTAGACACGAAGAATTTCCACTGGGGGATTATTCACTCCAAGGGCAGGAATAGTCCCCCAACGGGAAGAATACAGGTTCCGGATACGTACTCCAATGGTCCACCTCAGACTGTTGGGCAGGCCACAGCAGGACGTTGTGGACTGCAGAAACAGCTCAGTGCGCCACATGAAGGGAGGCCCGCCCATCTGTCTCATGAAAGAGTGGACCATGGAGCCATATGTAGTCTCACAGGAAGTGGCCCCTCGTAGACAGCCCTTCACGGCTTCCAGGGCCCTGCTCTCTGACAGAGCATATTGTTGTAGTGGAACATTTATTAGAAACGATGGTGCAATTTAACTAGGGAGCATAGGAGGCTGCTTTCCCCTCAAAGATCTGTGGCAATGACGGAAATGAAAAGTCTGGAGCTGGGGCGCCTGGGTGGCTCAGTCGGTTAAGCATCACACTTCATCTCAGGTCACGATCTCATGGCTTCATGGGTTTGGGCCCCTCGTCGGGCTCTGTGCTGACAGCTCAGAACCTGGAGCCTGCTTCAGATTCTGTGTCTCCTTCTCTCTCTGCCCTCCCCTGCTTGCACTCTCTGTCTCTCTCTCTGTCTCTCTCTCTCAAAAATAAACATTAAAAAAACACTTAAAAAAAAGAGTCTGGAGCTTAGCCACTGCCAAAGGTGACTGAGTGGGACCCGGTGTCCAAGAGCCTCCTGAATCAGGTTCTAGAAGGAGAAGGAAGGTGGCAGGAGAGATGGGCCATCTCAGCCAGACTGCTAGGCTCTGCCCTTCCTTTCATTTTCGACGTTTTAACAGAAATTTTTCACTTTTGTCTTCCCTCCGACACCCATGGAATGACTGCCTGAAGCCATTTAGATTAAAACAGAGGAAGACTTGAAGAGACGGGGTGGGAGTGGGGAGGTACCAGACGCCTACCAGCTGGTCTCAGTAGCATCTTTGTTCTGCAAGGACTACCCGGTGGTTGTAATGCTCCCATGTTCCTGACGCCCTGGGCTGAGTTGGGCGACAGACACCAATGCCCGCTACGGGTATGCCTTTCCACAACTGCCCTTCTGTGATCACAGGTGTGCGTGCTGACTGGCACTGCAGGGACCACACAGGTCACCTCCAGGAATGGGACTGACCCAGGAGCTGTGACAGAGCCAAGTGCCCGAGCTAGCATCACTTCATGACCTCAACGGGATCCCTGTTGTTCCCGGGAAGAGCGTTTTCCTTCACGATTCACGTGGATGATGAAGACACACGTGGTGGAAAAGCCATATGTGTAGCTTTGAGACGGACTCACAACTGGGAGATGGAACCAGGAACCAGCCCAGGGAGTGGCCTCAGATGTGTGGAGAGCTCAGTGCATTTTGATGTCTTTCAGTTGGGGGCACCATGACTCCTAAAAGGGCTCCAGAAGGGAAGCAGGGCTGATTCGGGTTCGGATAGCCTGTTTATTGGTTAGAATTAGGTCTGGAGCAAATACCAGAAAATACCCAAGTAACAGTGACTTAAAATTCAGGGAGGTGAGTGTCTCACACACAAGTCCAGAGGAGGGCATTCCAGAGCCCCATGAGTTCTTGGAAACCTGGGTGCCTTTCAGCCATCCCTGAGATGGTTCTCATCTTCAGAGGTCACTATGGCAATTTTCAGGGTGTTAGCACCAAAAGAGGGAGGGCATGGAAAATGGGGCAAAGGGCATGTACCAGTTATCTCTTAAGAAAAACACCCTAGGGGCGCCTGGGTGGCGCAGTTGGTTAAGCGTCCGACTTCAGCCAGGTCACGATCTCGCGGTCAGTGAGTTCGAGCCCCGCGTCAGGCTCTGGGCTGATGGCTCAGAGCCTGGAGCCTGTTTCCGATTCTGTGTCTCCCTCTCTCTCTGCCCCTCCCCCGTTCATGCTCTGTCTCTGTCCCAAAAATAAATAAACGTTGAAAAAAAAAGAAAATTAAAAAAAAAAATCTTTAAAAAAAAGAAAAACACCCTAAAGCTTCCCCAAGACTTCTCTCTTTGAGTCCTATTGACTAGAACGCAGTCTGATGGCTTCATCTTCAAAGGAGACTGCAAAATGCAGTTTTATGTTGAGAACCCATGGCTCCGGCCAGAATGTCTAGAACCCTGGAAGAAGTGGAAAGTGTCTTTAAGAGGTTCACCAGCACGCTCTAACACAGCCCCTTTAAGAGAAGTTAATTCCTTCCACAAACACACACATCCTGCAGAGCCTCTGAGCTTTTCCTCTCCACCAGAATTGTCTTCCTTAAGCAGATGGACCCATGTTCCCTTTTTGCTTTGGAACCTTCTATGACTCTCCACTTTGGATAAGAAGACTCTCAAACACTTTCCTGCCTTACAACTGCACACGAGATTCAGAATATTTGTTGCTTCCTGCCTGCTGAAGCTTCCGGCTTCACGCCAAGTGACAGTTACCATTTCCACCCTAGTGTGGCTCGAGCATTTGCGCCTATCACCATGGCTGTCATGAGATTACCACAAACTTAAATTTCATGAACAAGGGACTAAACAAACCACATACAGACTCACGGAAGAAAAAGACAGCTGGATAGCTTGGTTAGAAGACTCAGGAGTGGGACTCTCACAGCCAACCTTGGGGAGGGAGCAGAGCTGACTATTTCTTTGGGCCCTCTTCCCAACATCCTGCTGCCCTCAGATTTCCATGCTCTCTTGAGGGCAAGCAAGGTGGGTAGATTACATGGGTGGATAAGTCACGTTTGCACAGTGGTTAATGGGGTCTGCAGTTTTACCCAGTGTTGCCCTCACAGCCCAGAGACCTTGAGAAAAACAAGTCTGCGCACTGACCATATAGAAAAGTAGTCGGGGGCCTGGGTGGCTCAGTCGGTTAAGCGTCCGACTTCAGCTCAGGTCACGATCTCGCGGTCCGTGAGTTCGAGCCCCGTGTCGGGCTCTGGGCTGATGGCTCAGAGCCTGGAGCCTGCTTCAGATTCTGTGTCTCCCTCTCTCTCTGCCCCTCCCCCGTTCATGCTCTGTCTCTCTCTCTGTCTCAAAAATAAATAAAACGTTAAAAAAATTAAAAAAAAAAAAAAGAAAAGTAGTCATATTGGAGAGACAGGAAAGGGACATGTGCTGGCACTTGTGTGGCTTTGCTTATGCACAAAAAATTATTCTAAAGGCGGGTCTTGTCCTTGAGATGTAAAAGAATGAGGAAGGAAGGGCCGTGGGGTAGACCATCGCACTCAGAAATTTCTGAGTATGGCTCCTACAACTACTATAAATCGATAATGGACCTTTCTCTCCTGATTATCAAGGGGAGTGTGTTACCCAGGGTCCCACAATTATCCTCAGAACAAATCCCTTTCATGAAGCTGAGCTCACTGACACCTGTTTTGTTGCACACAAGTGAACACGGACTTATCTGGACTGGCTCAGCAGCATGAAGTTTGCAACTCAGTAAAGTGCAAAACCATACTTAGGCAGCAAAAAGTCTAAATCTTCTCATAGCGCATTGCCATTCCCTCTCATCTCCTGGGAGTTGGTAGCTCAAGTCACAGTCCAGTTCTGGTCATCATTCAGCAAGTGTCCATTTACAGGAACTCTTCTATGCACTGGGGAAAAAGAGGGGAGGAGAAGCTGAGAGTTTCTCCCCATCCTGGAGCCCAGAATCAGAATAAATTCAATGTCCATGCAGATGATCAATCCCAAGTCTAGCCTCTGGCAAGTTCTAGGAGCAGAAAGTACATCAAGGGATCAAAGGCTGCCTGGAGCTGGCAGGAGGGGAGAAAGGAAGGTAACTGATAATGGGTACGGGTTTCTTTGGGGGTGATAAACATGTCTGGAATTAGGTTGCACACTGATGGCCCCATGTTCCTGAATATGCTAGAAACCATTGAATCGCACACTTTAAATGTGTGAATTACATGGTATGTGAATTACATCTCGATAAAGCTGCTTAATAAAAGAGCCTAGTCTTCGTTTCTGGACCATCTCCATCCCTGCAATCTTCCTTCACACTCCCTTTGGTTATCCACTCCTGTGTGTGCCTCAGACACCATCAGAACCCCACCCTGCTCAACTCCTAACCCTGACATCCAAGCCTCTGTGATAATTCCGTTTGCTCACTAAAGCAGTGCATCAAGAGCCCCTGGCTTAGTGCTCCAAGCCTCCCTTCCTTCCTTACCCAGACTGAAACTCACAGAGGATCCTCTCAGCCCTTTCTTGCCAACAGCCTCAGCATCCTTCTTCCCATGTTCTCCCACCCAAATGCCCTGCAAACACACTTCTGCATCCTCCTACCTCTTCTCCTCTACCTCTGCACCTGAACTGCTGAAGAAAAACCACGCAAATCACAACCTGTACAAATTGGTTCTCAAGCTGAGCCCCAAGGCTTACCTCAGAATTCTGTGTTTGCAGGATACTGGCCTCCTGGGATTTCCCCAAAGTGTCATGCTGGTTCCTGTTTGGGACTCTGCTCATAGAGGCCCCTCTGCCACCTGGTCACTATCAACTAGATTAAGCTTGTTCAAGTTCCACGGCTTCCAGGAAGATTTCCCATTTTCTCAGAAGCTCTGCCTCTCCTGACAACAGTGGGGAGCCCTCGCGCCTCTGGAGAATTTGCAGCCTCTACACCACCAGGGTGACTTTTCTCCCTCTGCAGCAGTTCTGCAGCTGTGTGCCCTGCAGTGTAAACACTGGTTTCCTGCAGTGTGAACTGGCCCCAGGAGGAGGATGAAAGGAGTTCCATCCTTGGTGTGAGGCAGAAGCTCAGAGTCTCCTGCTCCAGATCGTGGCTTCTTTCTTCCCAGAGTATCTAGAGTCAAAGCGAGCTTCTGCTTCAAATAATTATTTCCTTCTGAACCCCCCCCCCATCCAGTCTAAACAAAGCATTTCTGTTCCTCCAATAAAACTAGCTTTGACTCTACTTCTTGGGAACTAATGTTCTAGCCTTATCATGCTCCCTGCCTGGATTTCGTTACAAAGCTCTCTTCCATCAACTAACAAAGACGTTTTTCCTAATCACTCCTTCCTAATCTAAAGCGTTCTCCCTTGGCTACAGGAAGGGATGGCAACAGTATCAATTTCCTCTGTCGAGGAAGGAAGGAAGGAAGGAAGGAAGGAAGGAAGGAAGGAGGAAGAGGGAGGGAGGGAGGGAGGGAGGGAGGAAGGAAGGAAGGGGGAAGAGAGGGAGGAGGGAGGGAGGGAGGAAGGAAGGAAGGAAGGAAGAAGGAAGGAAGGGAGGGGAGGAAGGAAGAGAAGAAGGAAGGAAGAGGAGGGAGGGAGGGAGGAAGGAAGGAAGGAAGAAGAAGGAAGGAAGGGAGGGAGGGAGGGAGGGAGGGAGGGAGGAAGGAAAGAAGGAAGGGGGAAGAGAGGGAGGGAGGGAGGGAGGAGAGGAAGGAAGGAAGGAAGGAAGGAAGAAGGAAGGAAGGGAGGGAGGGAGGGAGGGAGGAAGGAAGGAAGAAGGAAGGAAAAGAAGGAAGGAGAAGGAAGGAAGGAAGGAAGGGAGGGAGGGAGGGAGGGAGGGAGGAAGGAAGGAAGGAAGGAAGAAGGAAGGAAGGGAGGGAGGGAGGAAGGAAGGAAGGAAGGAAAGAAGGAAGGAGGAAGGAGAGAAGGAGGAAGGAAGGAGGAGGGAGGGAGGGAGGAAGGAAGGAAGGAAGGAAGAAGGAAGGAGGAAGGAAGAAGGAAGGAGGAAGGAAGGGAGGGAGGGAGGGAGGGAGGAAGGAAGGAAGGAAGGAGGGAGGGAGGGAGTGAGGAAGGAAGGGGGAAGAGAGGGAGGGAGGGAGGGAGGAAGGAAGGAAGGAAGGAAGGAAGGAAGAAGGAAGGAAGGGAGGGAGGGAGGAAGGAGGAAGGAAGAAGGAAGGAGGAAGGGAGGGAGGGAGGGAGGGAGGAAGGAAGGAAGGAGGGAGGGAGGGAGGGAGGGAGGAAGGAAGGAAGGGGGAGAGAGGGAGGGAGGGAGGAAGGAAGGGAGGGAGGGAGGAAGGAAGGAAGGAAGGAAGGAAGAAGGAAGGAAGGAAGGAAGGAAGGGAGGGAGGGAGGGAGGAAGGAAGGAAGGAAGGAAGGAAGGAAGAAGGAAGGAAGAAGGAAGGAAGGAAGGAAGGGAGGGAGGGAGGGAGGAAGGAAGGAAGGAAGGAAGGAAGGAGGAAGGGAGGGAGGGAGGGAGGGAGGAAGGAAGGAAGGAAGGGGGAAGAGAGGGAGGGAGGGAGGAAGGAAGGGAGGGAGGGAGGGAGGAAGGAAGGAAGGAAGGAAGGAAGGAAGGAAGAAGGAAGGAAGGAAGGGATGGAGGAAGGAAGGAAGGAAGGAAGGGAAGGAAGGAAGGAAGAAGGAAGGAGGGAGGGAGGGAGGGAGGGAGGAAGGAAGGAAGGAAGGAAGAAGGAAGGAAGAAGGAAGGAAGGGAGGGAGGGAGGGAGGGAGGGAAGGAAGGAAGGAAGGAGGAAGAAAGGAAGGGAGGGAGGGAGGGAGGAAGGAAGGAAGGGGGAAGAGAGGGAGGGAGGGAGGAAGGAAAGAAGAAAAGAGAGAAAAAGGAGGGGAGGGAGAGAGGAAGGGAGGGAGGAAGAAGGGAGGAAGGCAGAAAGGGAAGAAAGGAAGAGAGGAGAGAAGAAGGAAGGAAAATTCCATCACTATCATGTGCACACTTGTTCCTTAGTCCTGCACTTTCTGGAGTTCTGCTTCATGTGAAAATTCTCCAGTGTCCATTCCTTCTCTATTCTGTGGGTGGACAGATAGTCTCATGTTAGTCTCAAGGGATGAAAATTGCACTTTAAGCTTTTTTTTTTTTCCAGATAAAATTTGCATTTGGCTAAACGTCTACAATAACTCAATTCAAAGAAGTAATTAATTTCAAAGCCATAACTAACACTTGTGGAATTATAGCAAGACCACTTGAGAGGAGGTGGGTATTTCTTGTGGCGGAAGACCCCCTTCTCCAACCACAAGGATTGAGGTAACACAGGATGAGCACTAACTATAACACCTGGCACATAGCTATTCTCAAGCAAGTATCATTTGCTTGGTTCTGTAGCATCTTCCCCATGTATAAATTCCTCCCTATCAAGAAAATCTTCAGTTACATTGCCTATCTGCTAAATGGAATTGGAAATAAGTCTCAGATTCAGTGAGAGGTTGGGAGACTCAACGGAAGAACCCTTCCTGCCCTCATGTGCTCACAGCCCATGCATTGGTCTGTCTAGAGCCTCCTCTTTCAAAGGGCCGCTGTCTATCTGATGGCAATGGGATCCTTTTTGCATAATCTACAGCAGGAGTTTCACCCCAGGGAGCTCCCCCAAACATTTGAAGAACATAAACTCCATTAGCGGGTGTGCGGCTACTCAAATACACCCATAGGTCAGTTCCTTTATTTATTTATTTATTTATTTATTTATTTATTTCACAGGCAACTATCAGTTTTATTTTATTTTATTTTATTTTATTTTATTTTATTTTGAATGTAATTCACTGTCAAATTAGCTTACATACAACACCCAGTGCTCATCCCAGCAAGTGTCCTCCTCAATGTCCATCACCCATTTTCCCTCTCCCCCACCCCCCCCATCCGCCCTTTGTTTGTTCTCTGTATTTGAGTCTCTTGTGGTTTGCCTCCCTCCCGACTGAAATTGATGGTTCCCATAACATATGCAGGTACAATACTAAGAGATTAGTTTAGGCCATTTGAGTGGTGTGGGGGGGGGATAATTTATCATCTCTATCTTATAGATGAGGACATTTGAAACTTAAGAAAATGAAATGGCCTTCCCAAAGTCACCAGGCCGGTTCCCTGGGTGCTGGCTGGGGCTTTCCCATCACACCTCCTCACAGGAAAGGTAGGGGTGGGGCAGAGGTGAAGGGAGCTTCAGAGAAGCTCCCAGAGGAACCTCACCACAGATAAGGACAGGGGGAACCTTATGATAAACCCATTAAAGCAACGGTTTGGGGGTTATAGAGCATATTTGTATTTAGTCTGTTGCTCTAAGAGAACTCCTATAAAAACCACACAAGAGAAGAATCTGGCTTGGGGCCCTGCCCAGGCTACATCTAAACAAAGCAAGCTGTGCCCTCCCGATGACCGGTCAGTGCTGGCTTGTGTTCTCCTCAGCAGGGTGGAGGTCAGAAAGAGGCCCTAGGTTTCCAAGAGCCTCTCCTGGAGCACTGTAAAAGTTCATACACATTTAGCCAGGCTCCCCTTAGCTGAATGTTTAAACACACATTTTTGTTTCCAGGAAAAGTTCAGCTGGGTCTGTGCTGATTCACTTATGCATGAAGTCAGCAAGGGCATTGTTCTGGAAAGCCAGTGATGGGCTCTGTATCTTGAAAAGCTGGCCCTCCCTCTGAGCCAGGAAGCAGCCCTTTCCTCACAGCACAAGGAATGCAAGGTCAGCCCCTACCTTGCAGAATGTGGCCAGGTGGGTGCCCTCCCTTTGCCCCTCTGACTGGGGCTATGGCTGGTCCCATTAGGGTCTGTTGTTGAGTACTTCTTGGGGATCTGATCCCAATGCCACAAGACGATGGAGAGTCCTCTGCAGTGCTACTAAAAGCATAACCTCCAACTTCTCCAGACAATGTAACTGAAGGCAAAGAAGAATCTTAAAATCCTAGGATGATACAGGTTGCTAGAAATTTATGAAAAAAATTGTAAATCTTTTCTAGTACCTCAAAATATTGATAAAGGTGTTTCCCACCTGGTATCATGGCATTTGCAAGATGACTTTGACCACGGGCAGGATGAAAGTCCCTCCATCAGATTAGTTCTTGCCATGCCAGTTGTGTGTTCCCACAGAATCTTCAGGCTGACCTGAAGTTCAGAGGGATTATTCAGATTCCCAGGTTCCTAACCTCCCACTGGAGTGGAATGTGTAGTTTGCCGGCTCAGGGAAGCCAGTGTCAGTGGTGTTTTGTCCAGAGGAGTCTAGATAGAGTGTAGTGGTCAGTTCAGCCAGCTGGCCACCTGTCCCCTGGGACCCCTCCAGATGCTAGCCACCTGCACCAGGGTCACCAAATAGTATCGGGGACAAGAGCCAGATTCTACTTTGGTCTCCACATGCTAAGCCTGTCCCGTTATTCATGGGAGTGCCAGAGGGTGGTACTATGCAGTTTAACACTTTGTTTCAGGAATGACCAATCAACCCCTTTTCAATTCTACCCTGAAGAAAGCCAATGACATGGTGTGGAAATGTGAAGTCATTGGTCAGTGAAATTAATGTATGAGAAACAACCAGACTAACCATTGCATCACATCCACCCACTAAAATGTCCCTTCAGAGCTAAAGGGTGACAGCTGGTGTGGGCCTGGCCCGGGGCTGTCCTTTGGGAAGTCCTGCATCAGAGCTGCCCTGGCTATGGGCTATTCCATTCTGGGCAGGGGGCCCGAGCTGCTAAGAACCAGCAGGCAGAGGATCTGGTGATGTCCATTGATGTCAAGGGAAAGATGGTGATCCAACATATGGAATCTGCTGGTTAGAGAGTGGGGGGAAGGAAGGGGCTCGTTATTGGCCATAAATATGACTGCTTTCCTTCCACCAGCCTTCCCCAGGCACACCCTTCTTCCATGGTCCTTTCCTGCTCTGTGGGCTTGTTCTCAGAAGACTTTGCGGCATGGAAATGTTAGATTGCCCGCTGACCGCTACCAGTTTCCTTGGGAGGAATAATTTGGATTCTGTTGCTTAATTAAATGATTAATTAATCCAACAAATCTTTGTAAATAACTTGCTCTGCGTCAGGCACCATGTCAGGTGCTGGGGCTGCTGAATACTCTGCCTCCCAGTTAGTGATGCTCCAGTGAAGATGAGGGTCGTGTGAGAAACCTAGCTGGAGAGTAGAAGCACTGTCATCCCTGGTCTCTGTGTGCCCCGTGCTGATGGTCCCCATCATACCCAACCTGGGCTAGGGGCATGAGGTCCTGCCCCAGAAGGGAGCCTGGTGAGAGCAGAGTGACCTGTCCCCAGCCTGCCCCTGGACATCAAGCCCATCCAGCAGGGAGGAAAGGCCAGGCAATTAGAGGAGCCCCATGAGCTCATAAACCAAATATGCCAAGCAAATGTGATTCCAGAAACCAGAAGCCTTTACACCCTCTTTGGAAGGGATTTATATATCTCCTCCCTTGTTGGTTCAATTCAAGAAACATCGTACAACTTGCCTCTATAATAAGTCAGGCTCTGAATTAGACTGTAGGTACCTCAAAACTAAATAAGACACACTTCTTGCCCTTAAGAAGTTTTTAGAGGAAACGGGCACCTGGGTGGCTCAATTGGTTAAGCATCCAACTTCAGCTCAGCTCATGATCTCATGGCTTCGTGGGTTTGAATCCCATGTGAGGCTCTGTGCTGACGGCTCAGAGCCTGGAGCCTGCTTCCGATTCTGTGTCTCCCTCTCTCTCTGCACCTCCCCCACTTGCACTCTGTCTCCCTCTCTCTCTCTCTCAAAAATAAATAAACATTAAAAAATTGTTTTAAAAAGTTTATGGAGGAAAAAGACAGAAGTATATTTTATTTCAAAGCAAGTGAAAAATTTTTTTCATATTTTTAGATGTGCAAGAAACATTACTTCTTACTTTTTTCTATAACTCAATTTAATTTGTAATAGCCTGGACCCAATTGAAGTAGGATAGCCAAAGGCAGAGACATCACCAGATATAGCAGTGATGGTAACAATAATGACAATATATTGTACAAAACTAATGAAACATACAATAAGCTCAGGAGTATGCAAAAAATATTCTCATTTCTGTAGAAGATTTGGGGAATGAATGAGCGCTAGATATTTAGAAAGCCAAGCAAACAAAAAGAAAATGAGACAGTCATTATTTCAAAGAGGAGAATCTTGCACAAAAGGAAAAGCAATCATGCTATGTTATATGACTCAACTATAAATCAAAGTAATGTGGCCCAAAAAACATAAATGAGGAATGTTGATTTCGCCAAAAATGGCCACATAGCAATGCCGGCAGAACAGGATGAGGGGAGCACACAGCTAAGGGAGAAGGGGGGCGGGATGGCAAGTTGTAAGAAAGCAAACTCTTCATCAAGGATTCCTCCTGAAGTGGTAAACTAAAAGTGGCCGCAGAGGTCTGTAGACATTTGGACACATAGAGTTTGAAGCCCAAAGAAGCAGGCAATTCAGTTGAGCGAAGTTGCCACCGGAGAGCAGGAATTGGGCATTGGGAGAGGGACTGGGCAGAGCAAGGAACTCTTTCTCATTAAAAGCCTCACAGTGCCCTTGGTTTCTTCTACTGTGTACATGCAAACCTTCACTTTTTTCAAAAAGGATGACCAGGGGCGCCTGGGTGGCGCAGTCGGTTAAGTGTCCGACTTCAGCCAGGTCACGATCTCACGGTCCGTGGGTTCGAGCCCCGCGTCGGGCTCTGGGCTGATGGCTCAGAGCCTGGAGCCTGTTTCCGATTCTGTGTCTCCCTCTCTCTCTGCCCCTCCCCCGTTCATGCTCTGTCTCTCTCTGTCCCAAAAATAAATAAACTTTGAAAAAAAAAATTTAAAAAAAAAAAAAAAAAAAAAAAAAAAAGGATGACCAGATTTGCCAGAGGAAGAGATGAGACTTGGTAGGAATAGTTTGTTGCAAGACGGTTTCTATAACGGGTGTCAAATTTGTTGTGTGGTTGCGGTTGTTGTTGTATTCGTCTGACAAGGGCTACCATGTTTAGTGTTTCTGGTCTTTGGTCTCACCTTCCTCCAACACCCCACAGATGGGGTGAAGAAAAATATGGTGCCCAATCCAAATTTACATTTGGGGGAATGTTGTTAATAGATGTACATTTGGAGAGCACTTGTAGTAAATTGTAAATTTCAAATCATAACTGATCTGTGCTGCAAACCCAAATCCGCAAGCATTTGGGAATGTCAACCCAACGGAAATGGCACGTTGTCATAAATTCTTCAAACAGGTTAACACGACACAAGGAGAACAATAAATGCAACCCTAAATTTTATTTTTAGAAAGTGGTATAACTGAATTGATTTTTAAGAGAATATAAAAGAAAGAATCTAAATCTTGGGAACTGATAGAGCGAAGTTATTTACCATTTTTACTGTTCAATTTCCGCTGATAGAAACAGGAAGGAAGCCGTAAAGGGCCTGTCCATTGAAAAGAGACCAAACTAAGAATGCAAATAAATACTGGAACCCAGTGGTTATGGTAACTGACAAACTCAGAGATTTTCACATCCTCTCTGGGGAAAAGAATATTTTATGCTAATTTTTGAACGGTGATGGATGGCATTTAACCTAATATGTAGATCCCAATGAGAAAATAAAAATTTCCGTGAAGAAAACACTTTTCTGCTTGGTGCCAGTTCCAAGGCCCCAGAACCTTAAAAAGGCAGAAGTGTTTTTGTTCCTGTCAAACTTGCTTGGTAGTCTTAAATCATTATAATTAAATTTTCAGTGGTAATGGCGTGTTCTCTGTCCTATTTTCCTTGCGTCTGAGGCTTCCATGCAAGACTGGTTGTGTGGACCACATGGCCGTGATACTTCCTCTCAGCAAACACAGAGATGCCCTGGGATCTTTGGGCTTATTTATCGTGTCCTTTTTTGATCAGAGTTGAGTGTCCCTGGGACACCAGCAGAAGCCCCCGTGCAAAGAGAAGGGCATCCACTCTGCCATGGGGATCGTGCATGAAGGGCTCTGTCGCGCGGGCCAGCGCGTGCACTGCCCCAATCACTCCAGCTGTTGCTGTTCCTGTTTGGCTTCCCACTTCAAAGCTTCCTGCTTTCCTGAACATGCATTCCGAGTTTTATTTTCCAACGCTACAAACCATGTAGTTCCCCCAAGAGCGCTAAAGGTCAAGCTTTTATCCCAGGCCGAAAGGAATATGCACTTGGATCCTTTCCTTTTTTGTTTTCCTTTGGGGAAGTCATAAAAACAGCTTTGATAATTAGTAAACAGCCAACATTTTCCTAACACTCATAAAACATAAAGGCGACGTGAAAACCCCGCTTTGCTTTCAAGTCTCTTAGAGGCTCTTATTCCAACGGCCCCCCCATTCTTCCGAATGCAAGTGAGTCGTTTGAGCTACATCTCGAGGGCTGTCCATATCTCCTGGTTCATGCCCCGAGGAGTGTGACCAGGTTCACATTTCTGTCCTGATTACCGTATGTAAATTCACTAAAGGTTAAAAAAAAAAAAAAAAAAAAAAACACACACACACACACCAAAAACCCAGCCTGTTTTGTGATAGCCTAGAAGCTAGAGTCAAACCCTCAAGACTGAGAAAATTATTTAACTTTTCATTAGATATAGGAACGCTCTATTTTTTGTAAATTTCTTTGTCTTCCTGGTAAACCCAGCGAGATCACTAAAAGCACATAGAAGGATTTTTAATCTGTTTTGAATTACTTCAAAATTCTCGACCCAGCCTCTTCGTTAACTCAAGGAAATGAAAATATTAGTGGCCAAATCTGAATACATACTACGTGGTTGCCGGATGCCACATCACAAGAATTGCCAGCCTGATCACCTGCCTGTTCGCACAGCTCAATGGCTCTTTGAAAAACGGGCAAGATGAAAATCCGCTATGACCGAATCTGAGCGACACTCCCGTGTCAGCTAAGAAGGCCTTGACTGTGTGAATGGAGTGTGGATGGAGAGCAGAGGGCCTCTGGGGTGTTTGAGGGCCCAAAGCTGAGTTCTATGGGCCATAATAGTCTCTCTTAAAACACGAACAACTAGTTTCTGGTAGTAATTAACTGCAAACAGTCCAACACACCAGTGAAGGGGAAGAAATGTTGGGTCCACAGTCTACGAAAGAAGCAACATCCTCAATTCATGGACTCGATAGGAAGCATGCAAAAGAAAAAAAGAAAAGCTCTACCATTCAGTAAATTAATTAAATGAGACAGTGCCTCATCAGGTTTATTCCTTTTAAGTACAGAAATGTGAGCAGCAAATGCATTTATTGAAACTGAAAGTCCCATCCCGGGCTAGGCTGGTGAGGACACACAGCCCTCACTTCCAGGCACTGCAGTCTGGGGCCTGTCCCTCTGGCCATCCTGGCATAGACCATGACTTTGGGTTCAGCAGTGTTTGGGGGAAATTGCTGGGGTTTTCAGGCTGATTCCAACTATCAGAAGGTGTGTTGGAGAACAGGACTTTTATTCCTTCGAGGGTACTGACGGCCCATACCAGCATGAAGGGTTAGAACCCTATATCATCCACAATCCCAAAGACACTTCAAAAATTACAGAATTATAATGATCCTGATTAAGACGCTGAAAACCTAAAATAAGTCCACGAGTGGCAGAGAATATCTGCTACAGCTGCTAAGACCTCACCAGCAACAGGGAACTCTATAAGAAAACAAAGAAAAAGGATTCTTTTGATAAAAATGACTTTCTAGCAATTTCTCTTTGGGTTAAGCAATCCATTCCAAGAAGAAGGGAGAACAGAAGTGTGGAAAAGTTCAAAGCTCACATTAACAGGATTTACATTTGACAAGTTTCATATGTCACCTTATCAAAATCATAAAGAGGTCAAACTATTTCAACAGCATTTTGATACTACAAATAATACTTGACCATAATGGTGTTTTGGGGTTAAGATCCAGGGAATAGAGATTCTCACCTAGCGTAAGATTTGATCTTTCAAATATCACGGGCACTCCAAAATGCCAACCGGTAACTGATGTAAACTCTCCAGTAGAGAAACATCGATAGTACATCAATAGCATGTGGAATGGGAGATTCACCTCTTAAAATCTCATGATCTAACATTGATTTGGTGATGACTGATGGGCAAAGCTGTTCCTTTGGCTGGGCGGAGATCAAGGACCCCAGGTGGACGCCTGGACACCCCCCTTAGGACTTTGGCTCAAAAGGAATCTCTGAGGCCGTAGACGATTTTCATCCAGCTGGAAACAGATGTCTTCAGAATTTTCACCTAAGCATTTTGTGCAGGAGAACAACAAATCCAAGTTTCATTATCACCGTCCCTTTCAGGATTCCAAAATCCCTCCTGAAATACAGGCCATGGTGGCAAATCAGCCTGCCTTGAAAGAAGGGGAAAATCCGAGGAGGTCAGAACGCTGAGCACCAGGTGTTTTCCAGAGGTGTTTCAGTCCCCCATGTCCCAGATGCGGTCAGCTCTCCCCGGCTTATGGAGGGCGCCCATCCACAGTAAGGCGCCGCGGCCCTCGGATTTACGATAACCTTAGCACACACGCCTCCTACAGTGCATGTTTTTAATTGAGATGCTCTCCACATGTTTCTGGGCATTCTTTCCTTTACACAGTGGCTTGGGCAATGCAGTCAATTAACTCAAGAGCCAATGCAGAATGCTGGGAAAAGTCTTCTGGTTGTTTTGTTTTGTTTTGTTTCGGTAAGTCTTCTGAAAATTTTCACCAGTTCCATCTGTGTTTATCAGTGTCAGTACCTGCCCCCCAACTGTCCTTCTGAGACCAGTGTTGACACCTGCAGCTTAGGCCTCTGCCCAAGTAGAGTTTGTGAGCCAGCGTGGATTTTTCACTGAAGTCCACTGTTGAACTGAGATGGAGTGGCCCGGAAGTGTGAAAATTACATTGGGCTCCCCCCAGAATTTACTTTTGATGCTCTTGTCAAGGGCAAGACTCATTGTCACAGGCCGACTTGAAGTACGCACAAATGTTACTTGTCTCTTCCTTAAAGGAGACCCCCAAGTTCTCACAGAGCTCCGTGCGTGCCTGCGTTCAAAGCCATCCGTCAGTAACAGCGTACAGGCCGCTCACGTCCAGCCTTAAAGCAGGCTTAGCTCGGGGCGCCTGGGTGGCTCAGTCGGTTAATCGTCCGACTTCGGCTCAGGTCACGATCTCTTGGTCTGTGAGTTCGAGCCCCGCGTCAGGCTCTGGGCTGACAGCTCAGAGCCTGGAGCCTGTATCAGATTCTGTGTCTCCCTCTCTCTCTGACCCTCCCCCGTTCATGCTCTGTCTCTCTCTGTCTCAAAAATAAATAAACATTAAAAAAAAATTAAAAAAAAAAGAAAAGCAGGCTTAGCTCAAATTGAGAGGAGATCAAGGGATTGAGGAGGACTAACCTAGTTGGCTGGGCTTTGCAATCACCTGGAGCAGGAACCGGAATATTTGTAACACTCAAAAATGCTAGATAGGGGGACTGCTGGAGATGTCCCAGTGCAATCAATGGCTTACCACTTTTTTTTTTTTTTTAATGAGAAACGAACAAGCCAAAAATCTTTTTAAAAGTGAAATTATAGAAAGATCAAGACAGAATTAAAGCTTTCTTCAGGCAATTCAAATGTTCGGTGTTTAGAAAACGCTTATCCAAACCCTGGGACTTATCAGAGGCGGTTGAGGACCCAGTGACATAGTCCAACCTCCATATCTCCCAAGGGAGGTAGCTGAGGTCGCAGGGGAGCGAAGAGGGTTCCCCACGGTCACGCAGCAAGGCAGGGGCAGAGCCTGGTGGAGAAGCGGCATCTTCCAGCCTTTCCTCTGCACCCCATGACCTTTCCACTCCCGTCCCTCCAGCGGCAACTCGCTGGCTTAGAGTAGCCAGATACTCTGGTGTTTCAATAAAATGGCCTTAAATCTCTCTGTCAGCTCCTGAGAGCTGGAAGCCAGGCTGTTTCTAAGCCTTCATTAAACACGAGTGTGTAGAAATCCAGGGAAGCAAAAAGACCCCTCAAGGGCTCTGGCCGTATCTTAATAGCTTCAGCCTCCCTTGCACACCACGTGTGAGTAATAAACGTTTGTTAAATCGACAAAAGTCGAAGGGGGTGGCCTTGGCCTCCGGGTTTCCTTCTTTTTTTGCTTTGTCCCTTGTCTTGGGCCCCAGGCGCAGAGAGTATGTTAAACAAACCTTCCAGGTCACAGCACTTATTCACTATCACTTTATCACTATCTGTTCAAGGTGCCCTGATTGTGTTTGTTTCTTTATTCATCCTTTCCTTTCCTCAGTCCTTCTTTTCCTGGGGAACTAGGACCCTGCCGGGGCAAGGCACCTTTACTTCTTATTAGTTGTTAAGTAACAAGTTTCTGGCCCTTCCAAATATTGCAAGAATTTTATTGTGTGCTCTGCTTAGAGCCGCAGAGATCCTGATAATTTTCTATAAATCCAATCTGTTTATTTTGACGGTGCAAAAGCTTAGTAAAGCTAGACTTTCCTTCACCCGAATGGTCTCAGCATTTAAAGGCATTCGCAGATTTGTTGTTCTGGTTATTGAGGTCGTAGACAAGTAAATGCAGAGAGATGGGATGTGTTTCTTAGGAATGCTGTACCCCTTTCTGTCTTGGTGCACTTAGAGAAGATTCTTTATTGCATGAGGCATAAAGAACTTCAGAAAGGGGGGAAGGGGTACTAATAAAGGAGACTGTGTCCTTCAGTTTGGCTTGAGGAGAATATGGATAAAATATGGGATTTTATCTCATGCTCAGGTATTAATTAGTCTCTAGTAATTCATAAATAATACTTGAATATGCTTAGTCAATTTGTTAACTTTCACATACATGTGTGTATATATACACATATATGTATATGTATTTTTGTGTGTATATACATATATACACATATATATGTCATTTGGCAATTTGGCTAAATGTATTCAACGTACATATATAATATAACCATGTATTAACAATAATGAAGTGAAATGGTACAAACCACTTCCCAGTAGGCAATGGTACAGCCTTTGGAAAGCAATGTGGCAACTACATTTCAAGAAACATAACAATATTTACAACATTTGATTCAATAATCTCTCTCCTGAGAATTTATTCAGGAAAAGAGCCTATAGGAAAAATTCGAAAAAGAAGAAAATTTACATATTCATTATAGAAGCTCACATTCTAGTGAAATAGATAAACAAAAACTTAAAGAAAGAAAGAAAAGCATACCGGTTGTGGAAAATGCCATGACGTAAGTATGGTGATCTGACATGATAGGGAAGAAGGGGGGTGCTTTTCACGGGGTGCTCAGGGAAATCCTCTCTAAGGGGGTGGCATTTGAGTGGAGACCAGTTTATGAGAACAAACCAGTCATGTGAAAAGCTTGGGCAAGACCATCTGCGAGAATGCCAAACAGACGTCTTGAGGTAGAAGGACGCTGGTCAAGAACAGGGTAGAGCGGCATGACCAGTATGTAGACAGCAAAATGAGAGTGGCAGAAAGTCGAGTCACAGAGGCAGATGATGTGGTGTGGCAAAGCTTAAGGACAAGCCATGCTATTTACACAACTCTATGAGGACTTCACATGCCTATTAAAACAAATTGAAAGGATTGTGGCTCAGTCGGTTAAGCATCCGACTTCAGCTCAGGTCATGATCTTACAGTGTGTGAGTTTGACCTCCACATCAGACTCGATACTGTCAGCTCATAGCCCACTTGGGATCTTCTGTGCACCCCCTCTAGCTCTGACCCTCCCCCACTCACATCCATGCTCTCTCTCTCTTAACATTAAACATTTAAAATTAAAAAAAAATCAAAGGAAACATAAGAAAAATTTTAAAAATGATGTGTGGAGTTTTTCTTTCTTAGAATTGGTGTTAATATTTTTATATTATCCACACACAGAAATTAAGATGTCCTTGACTAAATATACAAAAAGTATTGCACCATCATGATACGCAATAAATCCTCCTTCGTGTTCAGCCTGCAGAGTTGACATAGATGTTTCTTGAAAGGAGTCTTCTGTGCTGTGGTGTTCTCTGCACTGCCAACCACAACAGTGAGGCACCATGAATCCATCAAATTGAATCTGCCTTGAGAATTGGGTTCACCTTGGCAAACACCAATAAGCACAATTGTATGGTCTTTAACCCTGTAGGAGAGTTGCTCACAGTGTGAGGGAAGAATTCCACTAATATGAGATTTTTGTTCTTGTCTTATTTGTTTTGAGACACAATTGACATATAACATTTTATTACTTTTAGATTTACAACATAATGACTTGATACATGTATAACAGCAGAAGTTCAGTTAATATCGATCACCAGGTATACTTAAAAACCAGTTTTTTCTTGTGATGAGAGCTTTTACGATTTACACTCTTAACGACTGTAGTCACCATGTTGTATTACATGCCCAGGACTTATTCACCTCAGAATTGGGAGTTTGTGCCTTTTGACTACCTTTCACCCATTTTGCAAACCTTCTAACCCCTCTGGCAACCGCCAATCTCTTCTCTGTATCTGTGAAATGAGGTCAGTTTTTGTTTCTTAGATTTCACATGTAAGTGATATCACACAGTGTTTGTCTCTCTCTGGGTGACTTACTTCACTTAGCAAAAGACCCCCAAGGTCCATCCCTGTAGTCACAAATGGTAGGAATTCCTTTCTTTTTCCTGGTTGAATAATATTCCTGTGTGTGTGTGTGTGTGTGTGTGTGTGTGTGTGTGTGTGTGACATCTTCTTTGTCCATTCACCCATTGATGGAAACTTACATTATTTCGATGTTTTGGCTATCGTAAATAATGTTGCACCAAACATGGGGGTGAAATACCCAGAAGTGGAATTGCTGTAGGGTAGTTCTGTTTTTAATTTTTTGAGGATCCTCCAACTAGTCTCCACAGTGGCTGCACCAATTTACTTTCCCATGAAAAACATGAAATATTATTCTGAGAAACAGACTGCAATGAATCAGATGACCAGGCTTACCTCAACATAGACAATGGACAATGCCTAAAGCCTTTTACATTTTCCAAGAGAAACAAAAATGCTTTAATAATCAATATTTGAACATCAATCAATGGAATATACAGTTAGTGCTCACAATATCAGTGTGCTTGCACACATGTCCCAGGCTTTTTGCCTTTAGGTTGGCTGTGTGACCAAATATGGCATACGAATGTGAGTGGCAGTGAGGTATCCCTTCTACCTGGGCTGACCAAGTGTCTAGAATGATTTCTCTACAGGTTTTTTCCCATCCCTCTGCTGAGAGGGAAAGGGTCCTAGATGGCAGAGCACACATGGAAGAGACACAGATGTCCAAGTCACCACTGGAAGAGAGCTTCCCAGAAGTGCTGCTGAATGCTGTCAGATTCTGTACATGAGAATGAGACCTTGTGTCAAACTGCAGAGAGCTTTGGGTTACTTGTACCAGCAGCTAGCCTTTATTGCCCTTCTAAATCATGACGTGCTCTGTGAGATGTACCTGTCGAGTCTCCCCACTCGCTCTGCTTGATTAGAACTCTGCCTTCGTAGAGGATTGAACCCTGTGTTCCTTTGGAAGACACCAACCGTATTTCCCAATCTCCATTATTATGTCTACAGTGGAAAGAGAAACCATAAGATTCTCTGAAATGTAGAAAACAAAACATGGCCTAATACACTTGCGCCGCCAACTTGACGTTGCCTGTGAAAATCCAAAGAGCTCTAAGTTCCAAATGGTGCCTTTGCCTGGGGTTTTGTTTTCCTCTCATGTTGTTCCCTTTGCCCGAAGTGCCTTTCACCCTCTTCTCTGCCTGGCACAATCCCACCATGTTTCAGGGCCCAACTCAAATGTCAAGTCTTCTGTAAAGGCTTTCTCTAGCTTTCTCTTGCCCCAGGCAAGATTAATCACTCCTTTTCTCTGTCCTTGCAAAGGTCATAGATGACTTCCTAATTGGCACATCCAATGTCTTATTTTCAGTCTATATCCTGTTTGACCTCTTTAGCATTTGTTAGTATTGAAAATACCCTCTTTAGGGGCGCCTGGGTGGCGCAGTCGGTTAAGCGTCCGACTTCAGCCAGGTCACGATCTCGCGGTCCGCGAGTTCGAGCCCCGCGTCGGGCTCTGGGCTGATGGCTCAGAGCCTGGAGCCTGTTTCCGATTCTGTGTCTCCCTCTCTCTCTGCCCCTCCCCTGTTCATGCTCTGTCTCTCTCTGTCCCGAAAATAAAATAAACGTTGAAAAAAAAAAATTTAAAAAAAAAAAAAAAAAAAAAAAAATACCCTCTTTAAAAAAATCTCTCTTCCCTTCGTTTTTAAGATTCTACTTGCCATGGATCCTGTGACTACCTTTTCTTTTCTTTTCTTTTCTTTTCTTTTTTTTTTTTTTCCCAACAACTTTCCCTTTTTTTCCCCCCATATTTCCCAACAACTTCCCTGGCTCCACCTATGCTCTCTCCTCAGATATTGATGCCTCCCGTGGTCTACCCTAGGTTCTCACTCCACCAACTCACTGAAGACTTCTCATCTTCTCATCTGGTTTCTGTAACCAGCAATAAGCCAAAGACTCAAGGGTTATATCTCCAGCTGAAGTCTCGCCTTGGCTCCTGCCCCTTATTTCCAATCCTCCACTAGAAATCTCTACCTAGATGACTTCCAGCCACTGCACAAAATAAACTAATTTCCTTCCTCCCCAAGCGTGCTTTGCCTCCTGTGCCCTTATCTCAATTAGTGGTCTCTCCAATTGTTAGCTTCCCAAGCTAGTAACCTCAAGGGTCCTTGTCGACTCTTCCCTCTTCCTTATCCTCCACATGCAATTTATACCAATTCCTATTAAAAGGTCCTTTATGTAAAGAAAAGAATGTGGATGGACTTTGATGTTAGAGACTTACATTCAAATTTTGACTCAGCCACTTACCAGTTATAGGACTTGGATCGAATTACTTAATCTCTCTGAGCTTGTAATTTCTTATCTGTAAATAGGGATAATAGTCAGATATGGAACTCTCCACAGTGTTGCAAACAGTAAATGAGAAAATGCATGAAAAATGTCTAGTGTAGGCAGAGCAGATACTCACCAATTTTAATCTTTTTTTTTTCCCCCTAAAAAAACCACATTCCCACTGCCTTCTTAGTTCAGGACTTCATCGCCTCTCACCTGCATTATTGAGATGGCCATAGAAAGAGTCCTTCTGCCTCTCTTCTCTTCCCTGCCCTCAACCCCAAGCAGTCTGATTTTCCAAGTGCTGCATTCTGTGCCTTTCTCACACACAAATCAGTCACATCACTCCCCAGCTGAAAACTTTTGCTTAACTCCCAGAGATAAAACTGCTTATCATCTATCTATCTTCCATCATCTCATCTTTCCCTGACCACATCATGTCTGTTCTAGTTAGAGCTCTTTTGATTGTAAGGTACAGATACTCACTCAAACTAGCTTAAGAGAAGGGGAAGTTTAGTGCAAGGGTGCCAAGAGCTCTTGGAAAGGCAATGACATTGGACCAGGTCCAGACCCAAGCAGACTGCCAAGCCCACTCCCCTCCTTCTGGCCCCAAAATATGGAACGTAGTAAAATGTAATAAAATAACTTTTTTGCTCTTTATGAATGTTTAAAACTAAGAGAGTAATCCCCAGGTGCCAGGAATAAGGAACTCAAATTCAAAGTAGTTAGTAGGAGATGAAACCCACATAGATTTCCATGGCTCTGCTGCCTGCAGGATGCGTGTGGGATCAAGAGAAGCAGACCAGCGCAAGAGAAGCGGGATCCTATCTACTGCATAAGGTCCCTGCATAAAGTCAGAAAGGGCTGAGAAAACAATGGCAAAACTTCTGCCCATTGGCCTGGGTAAGAACCAGAAAAACTTGCCATTCACGAAAGTTATGTTTGGAAAAGGGATTATCTGGTGGAAGTCAGAGCCCAGGATTGTGCCATGCCTGTGCACAGAGCTCAAACTTGGGCTTTCTACATGATGCCAGGAGCTCAAGAAAAGAAACGAAGTAGTGAAACCCTCCAGGCCAAGCAGAAGCAAAACCTAGGCCTTACTGTGCAGTGGCTCCTGAGGCCTGGCTCATTTGCATGTCCCAGAGAAAGCAACACGAGCCAGAGAAGCACTCTCAAGGCATAATGACAATGACACAGGGAAAGGAGTCCCAGGTGCCACAAGTGAGATACCTGGTGCCCCTAGAACCAGGGGAAAAGCCAAAATCCCAAATAAATGACTATTATCATTAAAACTTCATATATATATATGTAACTATTAATCACCTCAAATTTGTCTTTTTATTTATTATTTGTGTCACCCCTCTAGAACGTAAGTGTTCTGAGGATAGTTCACTGCTATCTTGCACTGAAGAGGAAGTCACTGAATTAATATTTATTTGAGGAGTGAAAGGGGCCTCTGCCTGGGTGGCTCAGTCGGTTGAGCGTCCGACTTCGGCTCAGGTCGTGATCTCACAGTTCGTGGGTTTGAGCCCCGCGTCGGGCTCTGTGCTGACAGCTCAGAGCCTGGAGCCTGTTTCAGATTCTGTGTCTCCCTCTCTCTCTGCCCCTCCCCTGTTCACGCTCTGTCTCTGTCTCAAGAATAAATAAACATTAGAAAACATTAAAAAAAAAAAAAAAGAAAGGGGCCTCAATCAATCTTCTCTTTACACATCAGAGGACAGCCTCATACCAGGCAAACAGCACCTTAGTAAACTTTGAAAAATAATGTTCTTATTGGCTTATAACCCCAGATTCATCATTAAAACTTTTAAATGGAAAATTTCAAACACATGCATTGGAGAAAATAAAGAAGCTCTATGCGCCCATCACACAGTTCCAACAATTATAAATTCATTGTCAATCTCGCTTCATAAAGTAAATATTTTTTTCAAGTTCACAAATAAAGGGGAAAAAAAGGATTCCATGAGGCAAGAATGGAACCCTACAAAATATGAGAAATCAAAATGAAAAACAACATATTAAAAGTGTAGAAAAATAGGTTATATCATTAGTTTCAAAAAAAAACTAACTAGATGGATAATTGAATAGAAATTTAGACACAACTCAATAGATACTTAAACTAGAAAATGCCTCTGAATAAATCACCTAGAATATAGGGCAAGAGGCAAAAAGATGGAAAACATTAAAAAAAAAAAAATCAGAGGCTGAAAGGTTGGAATAAGATGTTTCAGAAAAAGCAAATGGTGGTGGAGAAGACAGTGAGTCTTCCAAAGCTGGAGACAGAAGTTTTCGGATGTGAAAGAATGTCCTAGATCTTTAGCAGAATCCATACAAATAAATGGAGTCTGGGGCGCCTGGGTGGCTCAGTCGGTTAAGCGTCCAACTTCAGCCCAGGTCACGATCTCACGGTCCGTGAGTTTGAGCCCCGAGTCGGGCTCTGGGCTGACGGCTCAGAGCCTGGAGCCTGCTTCCGATTCTGTGTCTCCCTCTCTCTCTGCCCCTCCCCCGTTCATGCTCTGTCTCTCTCTGTCTCAAAAATAAATAAAACGTTAAAAATAAATAAATAAATAAATAAATAAATGGAGTCACAGGCTCACAGTCCTGTGACTGTGGAACAAACACTAAAGACAACGAGAAAATCTTAAGAACTGCCAGAGCCCCAGCTACAAATTGATAAATACACCTCACGGGTAAAATCAGCTTGTTGCCACCCCAAATTCATTCTCTCTTTCCATCTTAACATAATCATTTTTTGTTCCAAGCAGTACATCAGATTAAGCAAACAACAGCAGTCAAAAAACACATTTGGTTTCAGCTTCCCTCATATGCTGGAGTGGCCACGTGACAAGATTCTAGTCAGTGAGACATGGATGGAAACTCCCACCTCTGGAAAGTCTTTCTTTTCTGATACAGGCATTGCCCCTTTATATAATGTTCATGGATACAGCCCAAATTTCTTTAAAAAAATTTTTTTGAACATTTATTCATTTTTGAGAGACAGAGAGAGACAAAGCATGAGTGGGAGGAGAGGGGCAGAGAGAGAGGGAGACACAGAATCTGAAGCAGACTCCAGACTCTGAGCTGTCAGAGAGCCCAATGCGGGGCTTGAACTCACAGACTGTCAGATCATGACCTGAGCTGAAGTCTGACCCTTAACTGACTGAGTCACCCAGGCGCCCCTATATGGGCCAAATTTCTAATTGGTTCCTCTTGTGAAAAGAGTGAGAGACCAAGGAAGAAAAACAGAGAATATTCAACATTAAATTTAAGTTGTAATTTCTTCTGTTTTATAATGTATATGTCTAGAAAAAAAAACATAGCAAATATTTAACATTTGCTAATTCTGGGTAATAGCTGTGTGGGTGTGTTAAAATTTTGTCTATACATTTTTTTTTAATTTTATAAGATTAAATCCAAAAGAAAGAAAAGAATTTCAACACAATGACAGGGCTCCTGAGAACAGAAATGAGAAGGTTCCAGGAGCTGGAGGCTAGTCTCCTCTTGGGGTCTCCCAGAATGAGGGAATGGAAGACGATGCATGAGAGCTCTGCTTCCTCTGTATGGCCCCTCCTTCATGGTCTCTCCTTCTTACTCCATTCTCCCATGGCTCATTTTCCCTCATGACTTTGTACACCCAGGCTCAACCTCAACTCCCTCAGCACCACTATTCATGCAAACTCATTCTCTCAGTTTCCCAGATAAGCACAGCGATCTTTGGTTCCCAATTTGGTCACTCAACAGAGACAACAATGCTAGCTGCTGCCTGAAGCTTCTCCATCCAGGCTGCAAGTCATAGAGCCCTGTCCCAGTTATAAACCAGCTGCTTTGAAATCAGATATCTATCCCTGGTCCACTCAGTGTGACCGGGGGCTGGACTCCTATGGCACAGACGTGGGAAGTGGCCCCCATAGGTGGGTGGGGAGATGATGGTCATTTTCCAAGAACAATTTTCTCAGGTGGTTTCCTCTTCCTGAAACACACCTCCCCTGCCTCCTTCAGCCCCTTCTCTGCCTGGCAATGTGTTCTTCTTCAAAAGGGAGATCATACTTTTCTAGAAAACCACCCTAACTTCTTCAGGCAGCAGTACACCCCTCCTTTATGCTTCTATAAGCACCTTGTACTTACCTCTATGTACTATGCCACTTACATATGGAATCATAACTATCTGTCCACTTGTGTATCTCCTACACTGGACTGTGATCATCTCAAGGCTAAAGACCATATCTTAGCTGCCCTTGTATTCCCAATGCCCATTGTTGTCCCTACTGAGTGACTCAATAAGTGGCCACCATTTAACCTGTGAGCCAAGCCTTTCTAGTAAGTACTCTACAGCATGCTCATAACATGGAGAGTTCACAGAGTGGTGAACCTTGAGTCCAGTTCTCTCAACTTACAGATAGGGAAACTGAGACCCTGGCAAACGAGGGAACTTCACAGGGTCACATGCCTGGTAAATGGAAGCACTGGGTGGGAAGGAGGTCTCCTTTCTCCTCATCAATCATGCAGGAGCCCTTCATAGCACTATCCCTTCTAAGGGCAGTGCTCAAGATGACCCTCCCCAACCCCGTTAGGTTCCAGTGAACTCTAAAAATGGAACCCCTCTGTGTGTGTCATCATGTTTAAAGCAGCTTTGGAAGCATATAAACATTTCTAAGACACACAGTGCTCCATAGTATCACTCTTCTCGTTCTTTATCGGAGCTACCCTCAATGCACACCAGGTCCTCCCTAAGAAAGGTCCAGGCACTCAGGCTCTGACATTCGTGTCTGAGGCCCTCTCTGGCCCACGGTGACAGGCAGAGAAAGGACAGATGTGACTCCCTGGCCCTGGCACAGACCATTCCAGCTTATGACGCCGATCTGCCCCGCAGCCCGTTCCACTGTGTTGGAATAGGGCCATGCTTGCACAGGAAGCTCTGTGTATCACTCCGCACTGTGGGCAGGAACCCTGCAAAGCCCTTCCTATGACTGATAAACAGTGTTTGGTTTGGATCAAGAGGAAAAATAAGGCTCTCAGGATAATAGAGGCGGATGGGGAAAACACAGGACTCCAAAATGAGAGCAAAAGAAGATTATTGCTTTGAACCACTCGTGTGGTAACTAAGTCTAGGAACAATGAGGGTTGCAGCGGAAACAGCGGCATTGGGAGAGCAAGCTTCCTTCCACCAGCTGCAGTCAAAGCTGCAGGTTCTCTGGGGCAGGGAACTGGTCTGTGCTGTGTTGTAGCTGCCAAAGGACAAACAGTGCAGGTTGAGTAAGATCCTCTTCAAAGGACCAGATTCCAGGACTTCAGCCACAGTGGCTCACAGGGAAAGGTATCCCCTCACACAAATGGTGGCATGAGACCATCTGAAAGGAAGAAAAAAGCAGATGGTTAGGCTTTGCTTACAATGGTTACATCCCTCTCTAACAATAGCGAGGTTGTATTATTTGTTTTTGTTGAACTGCTTTGGGTGGGCAGTGGGTGGCGGGTGAGCTCCCCCTCACAAAGGACATGTGTGAGGAAATGTCCTCCCTGTTTGACCAGCTCTGGGAGATGTTGTTTTGCAGAGCGAGTAACACAAGTTGAGGGAGAAAGGAAATTGTTCGGGGTGTTAGGAGGGAATTTGAGAGGCCAGGAGAGGGATAAGAAGAGAAACAGCTGGCAAGGGGGAGAAACTTGGGGGGTGGGGAATAAAAGAAATGTTTGATGGGGAGTTCCATTTACCCTGAAGTATGGGCTGTGACTTTCCTTCTCTGTCTCTCCAAGAAATTTTACTGAAAATTTCAGTAACATATGCCTTTCTTCCTAAGACCCTGTGGGGATGGGGTTTGTTCTGTGGGATGCTGATTTTGGACCAGGGTGGGTGTGGGGTGAGAGCTGAGCTCTCTGTGGCCTGCCCAGCTGGGTTATACTTTTAAATAAATTGTTTCTGTGGAACTTCCCATGCCAGGATCTCAGGCCTTTGACAAAAGTGCCAACTTGGCACGAATAAAGGAAAATAATTTCTTCCCTTATCTCTACTCCCAGAGCTCTGCAATTGTACTTAAAACTAGATGATTTATTAATAATTTAATGCAGTATAGTACTTATTGAGAAATTTTGTACTTTGTTTTTCTCGGTGGCAGACTCTAGGGAAGAATAGAGCTGAAAAAAAGAGAGGTCACTAGGCAGGGCCTAGGTTAAAAAAAAAAAAACAAAATAAGACTTTTTTTTTAATCCTCATGGTCTAGGCCTGCTGAGGATAAGCAAGCCAGGTTGACCCAGAGTAGGGGTGGATAAAGTCTGGCCGATGGAAGGCTGAAGAGGGAAGGGATTGACCAGCAAAGCAATGGGAAAGGAACAGGGCAGGGGCAGGGAAATGGGCTTCCTAGGGCAGGGGTCAGAGCTGGCTGGTGGGCGGGGCTGGAGTTGACCCTGATGGGATGGCAACGTGGCCACCTGTGAGGCCCCAGGAGCCGCCATAGTCAGCACAGGTCAGGTCACTCTGTATTAACAAATACACCTGAAAACTCTGTGGCTCCACACAGCACATAAAGTGAGTCAAGCTGCTCTAAGTTAGCAACTTTCCCGGGCAGTTGCCTTTCATGTGGTGACCTGAGAACCTGGGCCGCTTCTATCTTGTGGCTATGCCTTCTAGAACACGTGACTTCCAAGGTCATTGCAGAAGGGGGATGAGAGGGTAGATCTGTATGCCCAGTATGGTGGCTACTAGACCCATGAGGTTATTTGAGTTTAAATTAATAAAAATTAACTAAAATTACAAATTCAGATCTTCAGTGCCGTAAGGCTAGTGGCTATCATAGTGATCAGTGCGGGTATGGAAAGTTTCCATCATGGCAGAAAGTTCCGTCAGATAGAGCTGGTGTAGGGAGTCACATGGGCTCTGGGGTCACTCTGGGAGGTGATGTACATCACTTCTGCCATATCCCGTTGGCGAGAAACAGTCTTTTAACCTCAACCTCACTGCTATACAAGGTGAGATATATGTGTGCCAGGGGAGAAAGTGGAATTGGTGAGTTACTGTATCTCATCTCTCTCAGGAGCTGTCAAGGGGTCTTCCTGGCCTGACTAGGAGTGACCCAAGAACTGCCCACCTAAGGTGCATCAGTGAGCTCGGGGCAAGCACCACAGCAGAGCAGAGGCCACAGGGTGGGTCCTCTCCAGTGTCTTGTACAATCCAAAGGTAGAGCAGGAGCAGGGGAGGGGCAGTTAGAGGCAAGGAAAGCCCTGAAAAGAGACCGATAGTTAATTTTTTCTAAGCTTTCTGAGTAAGAAATTAAGTCAGATTTTATTTGATTTAGAAAAATAAAGAAATCAAGGATTTTTTTCCACTTCAACTGCTCTTGGGCAACTTGCATGTTATGTTTCTCTGTCTTGCGAAAGCAATGAGGGGCAGCCAACATGTTCCTAAGGGTTAGAGCTGGGAAGGCTAGTAATGGGCCTCAATGACATCATGCATTGAGTGTTCTCAGCCATCTGAAACGCCCTGTCATTCTTCCCTTGGAGGTGATGTGGATTGAGGGGGAAAGCAGAAACTTTAAAATCCAATAGGTCAGAGTTCCATTTCTGTAATGGAAGCCGGGTCCCCAAAGTAGGATTGGGATGAGTGGGATCTGGGCAGCCTGACCCAGTGGCCACAGATACAGTCCATGGTATGACAGGGAAGGAACACAGAGACTGCACACTTGGGGCACAGAACCAAGTCTAGGTCACAAGGGCACCAAGACCAAAACTGGGAAAGCAGTTCAGGATGTCAGAAGCCAGGAAGATCAGAGAATATTCAGGAAGCACAGTGCAAGGCAAGTCAGGGCAAAGGGTTCCCATTGAATTCTCTGATCGCCATGAGGGCCTTGGAGAATAGGATCCAATGATCTTGACCAAAAAGTACGGCAGCGATCTGCCCTGGACAGACTCTCAATCTCTCTGAGTCAGTTTCTGCATCTTGACCAATGGAAATGGTCATTCCCGCCTCCAGTTGTGGCAATGAAGACTAAGGACATCCAACAGTTTTCTTTCTTTAATCTTCTTTTATTGTTGGTTTTTCTTCTACCATATCTTTTAAAACCTAGTTAAAACCCTGAGTCCTTCATGATGTTCACGTGTGTGTGTGTATGAGGCAGTTTCTCCAACTAGAATATGAGATTGTTACAAGTATGGAACGCTCTTGGAGTACATTTACAATAGGTCTTCAATGAGTTATTTTGCTCCGGTGGGTAAGCTAGGGGCCTTACTGTTCAAGCATGAGGTCTATTTTGGACAATGTATAATTCACATAAGTTGTTAATTGATAACCCAGACATTATTCTGGGTCTTTATGTCAAAGAAACCCAGTTCAGAAAGCACGAGAAGTTATTCTCTTGAAAGTGTGAATCTCAACATCAAGGCTTATCTCTAGAATGCTGTGGCTAATTCTGCCCACAAGCATCAGGAAGAACATTCCACAAAAAGTCCAGAGGGACATGGATGGGTTGTCTTCCACCATGGGGATGGACTTCTGATGCCTGGGAACAGAGGCTGTGAGACAATGGGATGATGATGCCAGGGGAAAGCCCAGCTCAGTCAAAAGCACTAAGCTAAACAACAGAGACTCCTTAAAGTTTGAGAGAGGTTGTCTTGGTGACAAATAGAAGGAAATATTGTTTACTATGCAAGCTGTAAGCATATGGAACAAATTATGCTGAGGATGTCAGGGAAAATTATAAATAGATTCAAAATAGATTCAGATAATTCATGCATGCTAGGCCTAATTAATAGGATCTTAAGGGAAATTTGGGAATATTCTATAGGCATCACTAATATTTGGAGATCAACTTCATACAGGAAAAGTGCAAAACTCACTCAGCACACATCTCCCAGCACCCAGGACAGAGATAAACTGATAGGGGGGATCACTAGCCCAACATTTTATGGCTTTTATTAGGTTCCTTTCTTTTTATGCCTTGGAGTCAAGAGCCATGGAGTTGTTCTACACTGAATGGGATTAAGTGAATTTAGAGAGCATGGAAGGGTAGCTTGAAAAAATGGTTTATATTTCTGGGAGAAAAGATACTTTACCAGTACTAAATAATTTGTAAATACAGACAACCTCCCCCATTCCAAATAACCCAGTTAAATCAACCTTGGCATTTATTCAACCTCCAAAGCAGTCCATATGGCCCTGATGTGCGCCAATTAGATGTGTATTACTACCAGCCGTCAGAAGCTTATCTTGCCCTGGAGACAGGAGTAAGCCTGTGTTTTTAGCCACACTCAAGCAGAAAATGTGAGAGAGAAAGGAAGTGGGTGGGGTCTACTGTTCCTAGACATAAAAAGAACAATTAACTTCAATAGAGAAGGGAAGGATTGAGGTTGAGAGGAACTTCAGAGATGGTCCAAAGTGGACCCACCTTCTCAGTTTGTGGCTTAGAACAGGAGGTCGGAGGAGGGGAGATAACCAGCGGAGGACGCAGGGGAGGGGTGGATAGGTGAAAACTCTGGTCTTCCCTTACTTCCCATCCAGGACTTCCAGGACTAAACAATTTCCATGCTATGCTGATTAGCTTGAGTCTGCAATGAGGAATTATATATATTGATGTCTAGAATGGAAACTGAAATGATTCCAGGATTTTGTTGGAAATGCTAACATTAAATAAAAAGGTGTAGGTTTAAAAACAGTCTCAAGAAAGTTTGGACATTCTGTCATTTGGAGCAATGCATTCAAGGAGATGTTGGAAAGCAGATGATCCATCAAGCTGATCAATAATAATACTTACCTTAAGAACACAAAGTATTATTCCTGTCCCCTCCTGCACAAGAGAAGGCTTTCCCATATAGGTAGAGCTTGGTTCCTGCTCTAAAGTGTTAGCTTCTTCTGTTTTCATGGACAGTAGAGTTCTGACTATCGTAATCTTTCTATTTTTGCTCAAGGAGCATATGAAGGAATGTTGTATAAGATAAGCATATCATTTGTTGGATACTTTTAAATGTTGGCACTCATGATTTCTAGGAGATTAAAGTCCATTCTAACTACTTCCCCTGGGGAACCCATTGTCAACATGGTGACATTTCAATCTTGTTTGACCTTGACCCATGATAAGAACCACATTTTATGTCACAACACAGGACACAGGCATACACCCATACACACAACTGAAATACAGGTTTCATAAAATAATACTTAGCCTCACTACCCAAGAGCCACTCAGACACCTCCTATTCTCATTGTTCACTTTTGTAAATGCTAGCCCATGTTTTTATTACCCACAAATGGTCATGACCGGTAGGGGGAAACCCTAAGTATGAGAAGACTGCACATGCTCAGTTCACCCCTCATGGACGCCATCCTCTAAGCCAGACCCGAGCAGCGAGCGGATCTGACAGATAATGGGGTGCACACTTTTTCCCATTGCTACTTCCAGCATGGGCTTCCTACACGGCCCCCCTCCTTTTAGGAACCCCAGAAGGAGGCACTGCCACACCCCACATGTGCTCCTGGTTGGACTCAGTTGATGGTCTGAGATCTCCCTTGATTTTCCCTTCCCATAACCATTACCACTTTCAGACAGTGCTTGGAGCAGAGTGCTCAGTGTGACTCAGCAAATGCTGATGGACAGGATGCAGAACCAGTCTACTCATCGTTTCTTTGTGGATTTTATCTTTTTTAATGTTCATTCATTTTGAGCGAGACAGAGAGAGAGAGAGAGAGAGCAGAGGAAGGGCAGAGAAAGAGGAGAGAGATTCCCAAGCAGGCTCTGTGCTATCAGCACAGAGCCTGACATGAGCTTCCATCTCACAGCCCTGAGATCATGACCTGAGCCAAAATCAAGAGCCAGATGCGCTTAACCCACTGAGCCACCCGGGCGCCACTCTCTGTGAACTTTAAATCATTCCATCCTATTAATGATGTACAAATCAACTTCACAAATCTCATGAAATAACTTAGAGACGCATAATCAAATTGTGCCCAAAGCGTGATCTCATACCATTGATGGATTAGATGTATATCAATATTAGACAGACAGGCAGATAATGAGTGGTTATATATGGCAAAAACTCAACTAATCAAAACTCTTAAATAATTACATTTTTACTTATGCTACTCATTTTCCGGAAAAATAAATAAATGAGCAAACTGGGACCAGAATTTTAAAACATCTACAGTTCCTTACAGCTCATGTCCATCCCAGTCTCCTGCCTCTCTAATAACTCACAATAAAGCACAATATGAATGAATATTCATAATACAGGACTAATTTGAGTGAATTTGGATTGGATTTTTGAGGGAATCGGCGAAAGTCCGAATTAATTAACTAATGCCTTTCCGAAAGGCGTTATAACAAGGACTGAACCAACGGAGATTTGACTTAGTTAAGCAGAAAACTGAATTTTAAAGTGCTCCATTCATTGGAAGGAGAGGGGGTGGGGATTTAGCCTTTCAGAAACCATGAAGTGATAGATAGCTTCATATGTAACACCCACAGCTCTCTCATCAGTCGTGTATGACTTTCCCACCTTCAAGACAAGCAAACTGAGACTCAGAGCTCAAGTCTCACCATCACTAAGAGGCAGGGCTAAGAGTGAAACACAATGATTCATTGGCTCCAAACCCATGCTTCAAAAAACTTTAACTCCACCCCATGACCTCCTGGAGAATAGTTTATTGATGCTTTGCTCTCTCTCTCTCTTTCTTTTTTACTCTCAGTGTGTTGATGAATTTCACTTCATAAATTATAACTGCTGCTCCTTTAACAGTGGTGATAGAAAATAAATCCAAATTCTCGATCTCCAACCACAGTATCATTAAGGACCTTCACGTCTCCACCCTCTGTGGATTGCAAACCATACATCCAACATGGTGAGTACCCCCGACCCCGGTGCTGGCCTCACTAGGTTGTCACTCTGCCCTGCTTTTTGTAGGTCCATGGTGCATTCCAGCCTGTGTCCCTGGAGCCCCCCACTCTTCCCACACAGGCTGAGTCCCCACAGCCTCCCGGTTGGCCTCTACCTGGGCCTGGTAGGCCAGGCGATCAGTTACCTCCTACAGTTCCCGTATCTGAAATCAGCCTCTCTTTCCCACTAATGGATCCCGCAGGGAAGGAGGTTTCTAATGACTAAAAGTAAATGAGGTTGGGTGCACATTTATGATGCAAATAACAAAGACTGTGATAATTCTGGACCGAATAACACCTGTCTGGCCACTATTCAATTCCCGAACTTACTGTGTTCCCCGGAAAGCTGGCCTTAACCTCTGCACAAGACAGCTGGGATTCTACTAGGCTGGGTATCGGGCCAGCTCCTCCCTGGAAAAGCTCAGTGCATTTCCCCATGGGCATGGACAACTATCGCTGGGAAGACATTCTATTTAAAAACCTGCTGGTGTGCTGGTTCTGTGAAATTCTACCTAATTTAAACGCTGGACAAACTTCTCTGGCAGGCATAAATTCAGAATCCTGGAGAGTGACACGGCTGAGCTATAGGTCACATTCGAAAGGCTATACTACTTATGCTCCCTCCTGGGACAAGCCGAGGACACCAGATAAGCTTGAAAAGCCTAAGCATTGGCCAGCTTCCTGCAGAAGTTTCTAAACCCCTGCCTTTCCCAACAGGACTACTGAAAAGAAAGATGAAGCTCTCCAGGATGCCAAGAAGGTCATTTGCCCAAGGCCTCACAGAGAGCCAGGGGAAGGTTCTGGGTGTGAACCAAGCTCTCTGGCCCGTCCTCATACTCAAAATGGAAGGGACAAGTCGGTGCAGTTGGGGATTCCGTTCTTCTAATTATTCCAGTTACCAGAGGCTTTCATATCTTTTCCTTGTCATCCTAAATGATGCGTTTTGAGTGCTGAGGTTTCATGTTGAAAATATAATGAGAACCTTCGTGAGTTCGGAATGAGATGCAGAAAATTGCACTGGTGGCATTTCTCTGGGGACTGTGAAAGGGAAACCCTGGAGGTGGGAAGTGGATCTGGTACCCCTGGGGGACTCTTGGGTCACCGAGCAGAACACGCTTCTCTGGGTTCCAATTCTCCAGCTCTTTTCTGAGAAACGTCGCTTGCCTTTGTCTTATAATCATGGAGAAGGGGGAGACACACTGTGGGAAAAAGCAGCGTCTGGTACTACTAAGTAATTATTTGGAATGAGAGGTTGGCCATCTTATAAGTAGCACTGGGGAGAAAAGGGAGGTCAAGAAGAGGGCGGCCAAACAGAAAAAAAAAAATCAACTTTTCTAGATGCTACCAGAAGAAAATCAGGCGTGTTGGGTTGGGCTTTGTGGGTGCCCAAATAACCAGGTAAAACATTTTAAATACAGCTAATATAACTATTTTGAATTTGTGATGCCGAACAACTAGCTTGTCTAGCAGGTATCTGCTCCTGCTTGGAAACTTCGCAAAGAATGAATGTCTACTCTGCACCATGGAAATAGAATGTTTTCAGAGACTTTTCATGGAGGCAAGTAAATTGTGCCCCATTGAGTGCTTCAAAAAATGCCGATTTCAAAAATCTGTCCTCCCTTTATTTTTTTTTAAATTTTTTAATGTTTATTTTTGAGAGAGAGAGACAGAGCACAAGCAGGGGAGGGGCAGGGAGAGACACAGAGAGACAGAATCTGAAGCAGGCTCTAGGCTCTGAACTGTCAGCACAGAGCCTGACGCAGGGCTGGAACCTGTGAACCATGAGATCATTAGCCGAAGTCAGATGCTTAACTGACTGAGCCACCCAGGCACCCCAGTCCCCCCTTTATTGTTTGATTACCAGATACAACTTCACATATTCCCTGTTCTTAGAGAAATTTTTGGGGGTGCCTGGGTGACTCAGTCGGTTAAAGCATCTGACTTCTGGTTTTGGCTCAGGTCATGATCTCATAGTTTGTGAGTTCGAGCCCCCAAATGAGCTCTGTGCTGACAGCACAGAGCCTGCTTGGGATTCTCTCTTTCTTCCCTGCCCCCCTCTGCCCCTCCCCACTGGCTCTCTATCTCTCTCTCTCTCAAAATAGATAAAAATAAACTTAAAAAAAAAAGAAATTTATGAATTCACAGCACAGCCAACCGAAATTTGTGGTCTCCATTCGTGGGTGTTTAGGGTCCAGGGGAAACTAACCTTGCTGAGATGCCCAGGTCAGGGCTCTACACTGGGCAAGGTGTCCCCAGGGACCTCCACAGCTGCTCCAAAGAATCACAGCACAGCAAGTATCCCTGTCCACTGGCCTTCTATGTCTCTCCACACATTTGTTTGACCTTCCTCAGTGGCATCCACAAAAGTGAGGACCATTCTTTTTGGACCAGAGCTGAAGGAGAGGAAGGAACTATTCTCTTCATGGGAATGAACTTATCCCTGTTCTCGGGGGAGATGAAGTCTAGGACCTTGAAGACAGTAAGAGTGATAGTTTTGCTCATTTTCAAACTCTTAACACCACCTTTCCAAGCCATAGAAGTAGTCAGAAATAACTACATTAGAAACAGAATGGAAAATGATGTCACTTAGAGATACAGTTCCCATTTACTAGCCCCAAATTCATTCAAGAAATGCTACTATTCTTGGTTTACTTGCCTCAGATGCCCTTCAGAGGGTGTTACCAAGTGAACAGATTATTGCTGATCCTGTGAGTGGCTGAAGTTAGATGGAATCAAGTCCGTTGGGTTACGAGGTGCCTCTGTAAACTCTCTGGAGCAGGAAGAGGGTGCTGCCTCCATACTCACTGCAGGCAATTCTGCAGCTTATTTGGAGTCTATGCCAGCCCCCGACCAGCCCCAAGACTGTAGGACAGCTCCCTCCTGCCCTGAAAGACAAAGCACGTCCCCTTTCTCTCCCACTCCCCCACAAGGACCTCCCTCACTGGGACCAGTTGTCTTCCCTACTTGAAGGGCAATGAAGTGAACTGCTTTTCCTGCAGAGCAAGAGGGAGAAGGGCAACAGCGTTTTACCACCTGCGGTCCGTGTGCCACTTGGAGCAAATCTTGAGGTTCCCTTGGCATTCAAAGAGGAGGATCTTAGCCCCTCCAGTCGCCACAGTTCTGGAAGGTGTATTAGAGATGAAGCCAAGGTCTTTCACCACTTTGCTAAGTTCCTAAGCCATAGTTCTCAGTTGTAGGACATGATTTTGAAATTGGTGCAGAACCTCACAATTTTATTTCTATGATATAGATGAGTATCCGTGTATTTACATCCATATATACGTATTGGTAAGACAGATGATTTGCATTTGGAATATGTCCTGAAAATCCAGAGCAGTCCTACACTAGCTAAGTTGGAAACGTTCTAGGAGGACAGAAGCGTAACTGTGAACATGAGCCAGCCTTAGAATCCTGTAGTTCCTTTTTTTAATGTTTCCTTCTGAAAGAGAGAGAGAAAGGGAGAGACAAACCTGTGGTCCTAAGGGTTGGTGGAGCCTGCAGGCACTGGGCAGGAAGGGCTGAACAGCCGATGCTCCATGGTGGCCGCTTCCCATGCTACACGCAGCTTGTTGGGACATGCCATTCAACGGGGTCTATTCGCAGCTTTGTTCCCAAGCAAGAAGCCATGCTTGCTGCAGAAAAGACTTAGAATGTTCCTCTGCAGCTAAGGAAAAAGAGAATACAGAAGCTGGCCCCAGATGCCACACAGAGAACACAGCTAGAAAAAGAGAAACAGATTCACGACCCAGAGAACTTCAGCTTGAGGCACAACGAGCTAAAGCTCTGTCTCCAAGGTCTCTCCTTTCATTGGCTAAGGTGGGACCCAGACTCCCACGTCTGTGAAAAGGTGATTCTGCTGTGCAGCCAGGTGAAGAAACTCTGATTTAGAGCATAAGTAATAAGTCAAATACGGTTCCTACCATGGTGTGACTCCATCATTCTCAACAAATCTGTTTGTTGCTTTCAAAGGGCTCTGAGTTACTTGTTCTTAATAAAAGCAAATAAAATCCAAACCATACTCAGTTACCATTTCTCACTTATCAGACTGGCAAAAGTCCAAAGATTTGACAATCCACCCAACGGGGAGGTTGTGGAAAAACGAGACTCTCCTGTACCGAGGATGGAAATGTAAGAACCATAAAGCCCCATGGAGGACAATTTGGCAAGATCTAGTGGACCTTCAAGTGCATTTACTCTTTAACCTCATAATACTGCTTCTGGGAATTTATCCTGCAGAAGGATTTGCACACATATTTGCAAAGCTATCCATCGTAGCCTTGTTTGTAATAACAAAAGACTGGAAATGAGCCAAGCATCCATCTACAGGAGATAAGCTGACTAAATCATGATACCTCTAGACAAAGGAATACGATGCAGCTATGAGAAAACAGAGAGGACACCGTCTAAAGAGAAACGTGGAAAGATGTCAGAGCCTAGTGAAAAGGGAAAAGTGCAGGGGACTGGGCATGGATAAAAGTGGTGAAAAGGTACAACCCCCCAGTTAATATAGTAAATAAGTCATGGGATATAATGTACAGCAGGGTGGCAGATAGGTAACAATTCTGTATTGTTTATTTGAAAGTTGTGAAGAAAGTAGATCTTAGAAGTTCTCATTACAAGAAAAATATTGTGACTATGTGTGATCATGGATGTCAATTAGACTTATCATGGTGATCCTTAGATTGTATATGGAATCATGTTGTACACGTGAGACTGATAAAACATATGTCAATTATATCTCAATAAAAAGTCAAAACTAAATTCAAAAAAGGAGAGGTTCAGGGGCAACTGCATGGTTCAGTTGGTTGAGCGTCCAAATCTTGATTTCACCTCGGGTCATGATCGCAGGGTCATGGGATGGAGCCCCACATTGAGCTCTGCACTACTCATGGATACTGCTTAAGATTCTTTCTCCCTCTGTCCCTCTCCCCTGCTCAAGCTATCTCTCTCTCTCTCTGTCTCTCTCTCTGTCTCTGTCTCTCTCTCTCTCAAATAAAAAAATAAAAGATGGGGCACCCGGTTGACTCGGTTGAGTGTCCGACTTCAGCTCAGGTCTTGACGTCTCAGTTCGTGAGTTTGATCCCTGCATTGGGCTTGCTGCCATCAGCTCAAAGCCCACTTTGGATCCTCTGTTGACCTCTTTCTATCTGCCCCCCCCCCACTCACACTCTCTCTCTCAAAACTAAACATTTAAAATAAATAAAGGAAAGGTACAGATAATATAATAAGAATTGGTGGATGAGAGGAGCACATTTGCTCATACTTCCATAAAGAACTAGTAGAATAATATATGGGAAGCAGAGATTATGGGGAGGAAATAATGAGGTGATAGAGAACAGGGTGGAAGGGAAGATGTGGGAGTCAGAATCCTCAATCTATACTTTTTTATATTTGACTTTTGACTCATGTATTTTATTCCTTTTTCTTTTTCTTTTTTAATGTTTATTTATTTTTGAGAGAGAGAGAGAGAAAGCACAAGCAGGGGAGGAACAGAGAGAGAGGAAGACACAGAATCCAAAGCAGGCTCCAGGCTCCGAACTGGCAGCACAGAGCCCAACACAGGGCTGGAACCCATGAACTGTGAGATCATGACCTGAGCTGAAGTTGGATGCTTAACCGACTGAGACACCCAGGTGCCCCTGAATCATGTCGTTTGTATCTGACTTTGAATCATCTGAGTTACACACACACACACACACACACACACACACACACTGGATGATCAAATATAGATATCTAAACTGGACAAGTTTTACTTGATGATTAGGGTCAAGATTCTGGCAGCCAGAAAGTGCAAAATCAAGTGATTCGGAACTTTAACAAAGATTTTTTTTTTTCTTTTTTGGGAATTGGTATGCTCTCTGTCAAGATTAAAAAACTGGAATAGAGCTGTTAAGATTTATTCAAAGCAGCTTCAGAGTTGAAGAAATTTAGAAATAAATTATCTTGCCCATTTCTCTTTCAGATGGGGGCACTCAAGTGCAGAGAGTTTCCGTCACATGCCAAGGGTCACACAGTTAGGGGCAGAAGCAGCTCTGCAGTTATGGCACCAGGCCCTAGCTCAGTGCTCTGTGTTCA
Source organism: Lynx canadensis (assembly GCF_007474595.2). Taxonomy (NCBI): domain Eukaryota; kingdom Metazoa; phylum Chordata; class Mammalia; order Carnivora; family Felidae; genus Lynx; species Lynx canadensis. Next base: position 60,193,465 of record NC_044314.2, on the reverse strand, counting down.
CTCGTAGGTCCCATGACACAATGGAAGATGAACTCCAAGACCATCCTCAACATGCTGTTAGCCTTAAACTGGAGATACAGTGGGGAGAGTTGAGGCAAGGAAGTGAAATACTTGTAGACTGGAGAGGGGAAAAAGAAGAAATTTAATACAAGTGAATCTTATGTCTAATAAATTGGAAAGGAGACAGCTGTTCTCAATCTTTAGTGAAGAGGGAGCTAGAATTTATGCCATAACATGAAGCATAAGATAAAAAGAGGAAACTCCTAATCTGGTTATAGATGAAGACATCATCAGAAAGCTGTGATGTTGCCTTCACTGGAGGTCTTTATTTTTTTTTTAAGTTTATTTTTTTTGAAAGAGAGAGAGAAAGAGAGAGTGCACAAGCAGGGGAGGGGCAGAGAGAGAGAGAGACAGAGAGAGAGAGGATCCCAAGCAGGCTCCACGCTGACAGTGTGGAGCCCAGTGTGGGGCTCAATCACATGAACTTGGCGATCATGACCTGAGCCAAAATCAAGAGTTGGTTGTTTAATGGACTGAGTCACCAAGGCACCCCTGGAGGTCTTTAAAAAGAGATTTTATTTTGTCTCCTGTAGTTCTTCCTAAATTATGTTTCATTTAACATATTTCTGCAATTTGAGAAAAACCTCACCTAAGGCACCTGTATGGTCCCTCCAATACACACACCACATACTGACTGTGGAGGCTGCGACCACTCCTTCAGCACCTTCGTGGACAGGGGCAGGAGGCTGTGCTCAGAGCAGCACCCCCCACCAAGTTTCTGGGATGGGGGTGTGACTGGAGCATAGAGCACAGCAGACTGCATAGTGGTGAAGAGTGTGTGTTCTGAAGTCCCATTACCTGGGTCCAGTCTCAGTTCTGCCACTTGTATGTCAGCTGTGAACCTGACAAGTGACTTGAGTTCCATGTGACATGTGCATACCATTCAAACCTGTGACACTCAGCCCAGCACTTGGCCCACCATGTATTTTGTGGCAGAGTCTGCTGTATTCCTCACCGGCACACAGCTAGACTGTCCCAGCATCTCCTGTGGCTTGGCAGGTGGTATTGACTGAGTTCTGATCCATGGGAGGAAGTGATGTGTGATGGCAGATCTAGCCCTTAAAACTTCCTACACACTTGCCTTCGTGCTCTTCCACCTCTGGCTTTATGCAAATGAGGGAGGAGAACCTGAGAGCCACGAGTTGAAAATGACAGTGCCACAAGAGGAAAAAGAACTGGGACTTGCATCCTTACTTGGAGAAGAGCTATTCACTGACAGGGAAAACCCGTTGGAAACTATTACATGAGAGACAAGAAACCACCATTCTTTTGAGTCACTGGCATGATAGCTTTGGGAGTCACAGTGGCTAACGTCATACCATAACTTATCTAGAGAATGATTGAGGACCGTAGTCTTGGGGGTGACTTCTTCAGTCTGGCATGAATCGATGTTTCTTTCCATGCTCCAGAGCGGACACAGAAACCACTGGCCATTTTCCACATGAAACTAGCCATGGATGAAGTAACATGAGGTGTCCCACGCAGCACAGGAAAAAAAAAAAAAAACCCTTCTATGAGTAAACATTTGCTGAATGAATGAATGACCTTCATGCCAACTCTTGGATACATGAAAGGCTACGATTCATTATTTTATGAATAATCTATCTTGTTGCTACATATTTGAATTGTATTAAATACTAGATTGAATCAGATAGTTATTTCTTTCCCTGTGTGCCATCTCTCATAAAGACTTTTGGCACAGGATATTATTATTTCATTAACATGAAACAATATACGTCAATGTTGACAAGAAGTTGGTATATTAACCTGAAAAACTCCCCTTTCCCTAGTTGCCAAATTCCTGATCCTTTGAGTGTCCTTCACCCCTGAAGCAATGGCCAAAATGAGACAATAAGTCCCTTTGTCCCTCAGCCACGTGCCTTCATGATCCCATGGCCATCCCATGGGAAACATGGCAGGTCACCCTCTTTGACGCTTTCTTGGGGCGCTCAAGCAGCTTACACATCATAAGCCTTTTTCACATTCAAGATAGCTTCTGACTTCATGTTCAACATGGGAATCATGCACTGAGCTGTCATGTTGGGTCAGGAATTCTTTGTCCTAATTCACTGAAGTCCATCTTTTTCATGAATATGTCATATCTATTTCCTGTCAGCAAGGAAGTAATTTCTTTTTTTTTTTTTTTTAATTTTTTTTCAACGTTTATTTATTTTTGGGACAGAGAGAGACAGAGCATGAACGGGGGAGGGGCAGAGAGAGAGGGAGACACAGAATCGGAAACAGGCTCCTGGCTCTGAGCCATCAGCCCAGAGCCTGATGCGGGGCTCGAACTCACGGACCGCGAGATCGTGACCTGGCTGAAGTCGGACGCTTAACCGACTGCGCCACCCAGGCGCCCCAAGGAAGTAATTTCTAACTTCCTATGGAACACATTTGTCTAAGACCAATTCAGAGACATCCCTCAACACCCTGTCTTGATGAATAAATAAATAATTGGATGTTGACATGTTGGTTGGATAGATGCTCATCTTCTGTAGCCTCTACACCTACTTCTCTGAACCCTGGAAACCTCAGAATCTTTGTGGGTCTCTGGAGACTATGCTTCAGGAGTTTGGAATTCAGACCAGGTGGCCCTCCAAATGGTCAACTGTGCTCCTCAACCAACACTGCAGAGAAACCATATTGAAAAATGTATACTGTGCAGGCAAAGACATACAGACCATTTTCTCATACATAGGAGCTATTGGAAAAAATCAAATAACGGAAGATGTCATGCAACATTTTCCTTTTCCTCTTAGAAGATCTGAAAAGTCTAATTTGAAATTTAGGTTAGTTAGATTTTATCAACTTCTTAAGTTTGAGGTGAGATTTTCGCAGCAAGCACAGTTTTTCGTCAATTTTTTTCTTCCCTCTGAAATGGTCATGGATATTTTGCCTAGCTTTTCCAGTCCATAAACATTGTCTGCTGAGCATCATTTATGACTAGTCTGTGACTGGTTTGGAGAGTATGTGCATGGGCTTTCTTAAAAGCAGCAGCATTTCAGGTCAGAATGTCATCATTTGTTCATTCAAGCAGCAAGCCCAGCCAAATGGCAATGACCCCATGACACGTAAATATTAATATGAAGAAACAATCTTTTTTTCATCTAAGGTAGTTGTAGCAGATCCGCCAAGAGCTTTCTCTGATCTGTTATTCATTCATACTGTGCGGAATCCATCGGATTCCATCTACGTATAGCTCTGTAGGGAGAAATCACGGTGGCTTTCATCCAGTGAGTCTTGGCAGGCTCCTGCTATACACTGTTATTTGATTAAAGATTTGGCATATGAGCTAAGGTAAGCCTTTTTATGACGTTATCCAGAATGAGCTTCCTAGTAAATGACATACCCCTCAAAGAATGCTTCCAAAGAGGCTGTCCTAACGCTTTCTGTGGGTAGAAATTTCATGTGTAGCCCCCTTACTTTATTTTGCAAACCTGGTAGAATACCACTAACCCACCCCAGCACTTCTTAAACTTGGACCTGGACCTCCTGGATGTGCAGGTGGGAAAATCCACAGAGGCTCTGTGATTGCAGAAGAATGAATGGGAAGGAGAAATGCTCTATTCTGGGCCCTCCTCCTTCTTTCCATTCTGCCTAAATTTTTGACTCAGCTGTAAGGGCAAGAGGAAGACTAGAGGAAAAGGGACCCAAGCAGCTGTTGGCCATGGCAAGCCTGTAAGAAAGGCTAAGGAGCCTTTTGGAAAGTGGAGAGTTGTCAAGGGATGAGAGATCTGTGAAGTCATGGGGTTCTGCCTAAAAGGACACAGCGAATTTTAAGGACTCTCCCTGCTCAAAAGGCCCACAAGCCATCAAGGCCATTCAGGAGGACTGAGTCAGCCCCACCTGGTCAGGCTCAGTCCCGCAGGAGACCTTACTGGGGGGTGGGGGTGGGGGTAGGAAGCCAGTACAGCCTTCCCGAGCGAGTCACTGGGAGACACAGAGCCAGAAGACAGTCCTGGCCTGAAACTCAAAGAGCCTGGCTTCATCCCCTTTCCAGAGTCCTCTCATTGCACATTGCCCAAAATATTCCCTCCAGTTCAGCAAGACAGGAGCCCCCAAAAGGTGGACATCAGCAATACTGGAAGCTATAGAGATTAAGTTCCTTTCTGCAAATGAAGTCTTAATGGGACTGTCTAGGAAGTTTCACTTGAGACAACAAAGATCTCACAAGCATTTCGGACCAAGGGGTTCCGAGTAGAGAGGCCACACCTCCCAGACTACGAGAATTTTCCAGGCAGAGTTTCACAAAGTCTCATATCCCTCTGGGGCTCCCAGGTCAGCAAAGTCAGAAACACCCTCACACGCCAAAGGCAGGAGATGCCCCTTGCCACCTGCGGGCACGGTGACCCCAGGGCTCTCCCACGGCCACTCTAAAGCCAGCCTCTCAGCTTTATACCCTCCAGGCTGCAGGAAGGACCCCACCAAGGGGGCTTATGATGGGCTGGTAGGGGGGCTGCTGGCCTTGCCTTTCAACTCCATAGAGGCTGGGAATATAAAATGAACACCGTATTTGAAATGCTTTGGTGAATTTTTTTTTTTTTTTTAATTTTTAAACTTATTTTTTTCTCTCGTAACTCCACTTACCATACACACCAGGAAAGGATAAGTGAGAGAGGGAAGATTCATTTTCAGAAATGGCACTTATGAATTTCTATCCTTGACCAATGATGTTTTCAAAGTTTGGGCAGATGGCTCAAGCTTCCAAAATCTCTACACTCACGTCAACTCTATTTTTAGAGCCACTTTGGAACTATCTGGGGACGAGAAAGAATATTTGAAATCAGGGATACCCCGGAAAATCCAAGCCATGTGGCCTCATAAATCCCTGCTTCTTGTCGCATGAGAGCTGGCATGGGTCAGCAAGGGCATGGGGACAGGAACTGTACTTATACTTGTCCCAAGGGCCCCAGGGATGCCTTCCCTCAGACCCTCTGCGGGTCTCTCTCCAGCTTCCTGCCTTTGACTTTCCCCAGATTCTTTGTCCCATAGAATTCTTTTTCTTTCCCAAGTTAAATTGCTCAACTCTGTTTTTTAAATTGAGTTATAATTGACATTCAACATTATGTTAGTTTCAGGTGTGCAACGTGATGTAATATTCGTATCTGTCGTGAAGCGATCACCACCGTAAGTCCATTTAACATCCATCACCACACAGAGTTACGAAAGTTTTTCTTAGGATGAGAACTTTTGAGATCTGCTCTCTTAGCAACTTTCAAATATGCAATACAGTATTATTAGCTGTAGTCACTATGCCATACATTACATCCCCATGGCTTATTTCTTTTATAACTGGAAGTTAATACCTTTTGGCTCCCTTTACCCATTTCTACCCACCCCAAAATCTGTTCTCTGTGTCTATGAGCTCAGTTTTTTGGAGTTTTTTTTAAAGATTCCACGTAAGAGTGAGATCATAACAGTATTTATCTTTCTCAGTCTGACTTATTTCACTTAGCATGATGCCTTCAAGGTCTACCCATGTTGTTTCAAATGGCAAGGTTTACTCCTTTTTATGGCTGAGTAATATTCCATTGTGCACATATACCACATCTTCTTTATCTATCCATCCATCATGGACCCTTGGGTTGCTTTCATATCTTGACTATTGTACATAATCTTTCAGTGAATATGGGGTACATATATCTTTTCAAGTGAGAGTTTCCATTGGCTGTGGATAGATAACCAGAAATGGGATTGCTGGGTCATGTGCTAGCTCTATTTTTAGTTTTTTTGAGGAACCTCCATACTGTTTTCCAGAGTGGCTGCTCCAATTTACGTTCCCACCAACAGTGCACAAGAGCTCCTTTTTTTCTTCACGTCCTTGCCAACATGTATTTCTCGTCTGTTTGATAATAGCTATTTTGACAGGTGTGAGGCGATATCTCATTGTGGTTTTGACTTGCATTTCCCTGATGGTTACTGATGATGAGCCCCCTTTCCTGTACCTGTTAGCCATCTGTACGTCTTCCTTGGGAAAATGTCTATTCAGATCTTGACTGTTTTTTCGTCAGATTGTTTTTGTTCTTTTTGGTTTTGTTTTTTGGTTTTAAGTTTTATCATTTCTGTTTTGTATATTAACCCCTTACCACCCATGATTCACAAATATCTTCTCCCATTCGGTAGGTGGCCTTTTTATTTTGTTGATGATTTCCTTTGTGGTGCATAAGCTTTTTAGTGTGATGTGGTCCCACTTGTTCATTTCTTGCTTTTATTGAATGTCACACGGAATTCTTGAAAGCACGAGCTTAAGGGTCATGCAGGCCCCACCATCAACTGGCCAGTGACTTGGTACATTTTACCGAAATCCTCTAAACCTGTGCTTTCCTGGTACAGACTCAATCCTCAGTAACTCTTAGCCGTTATTAATTGCAGTCTTTCTGTAGATTCTGAACCAAATGAGAATTATGCACAGGAATCAAAGATCCAAACACCAGAGGATTTTCAGGGAAAGCTGGGATGGAGATCAAAGCAGTTTCCCACTCCTTTCTTGTTAGGCTGAGACTTTGGGATACACTCAAGGGGAGAGTTGGGGCTGCATAGAGGTCATTGCCCACCAGACACATGGACCAATGACTTGCAGAGGAAAGTGCGCCCAGGAGCCCAGGACAGAGCGCAGTGGTTCAGGCAGTGCCCAGGTTTGTTTAGCACCTGGAAGCAGAGGTGATGGGAGAAAGCTTGTAGCCAGAGGTAGGTTCAAGATGAGAGAGAGAGACAGAGAGACACAGAGACCTAGGCTATGCATCCTACCTTGGAAAAGACAGAATTCTCATCTTGTGTGCGAGCAGGAATGCAGGGAGGGGGACAGGATGGTCCTTCTTCTACTCGTGGCGGTCTGTTTACTACTGTTCTCCTCTTTGGCCGAGGATGACCGCACAAGGACCCTTCTTACGAAGAGAGCCTTTAGCTCCCTCAAATAGATATGGGAACCCCCAGGGTTGCGTGTTCAGGAAGGGTGTGGATGCCAGAAGCTGTCATCAGGATATGGTCCCCTCCTGCACAAGTGCCACTTGTTGCCTGGGGTTCCTTCCCCCACCCTTTCTTTCTGTCTTTCCCCCCCAGCGTCTTCCTCATTTCTCCCCTGAAGAATCCCCCAGCTCTGAAGTGAACAAAGATAGAAGTTGAAGTGCATGCGTGGAGTCTCTGAGACGGGCCACGAGGATGTCGAAGGTCTGGGAGAAGGGCTCCGGCCCAGGTAGTGCTCGTCCTCGGAAACTGCCAGAAGGAGGGGGCATGCTGACAAGGTTCCCCATAAAATAGGCAGGGGAGTGTAAGATAACATGCTACCGCTTCATCCCTGACAGCACTACCTTCTTTCTTTAGATCTGTTACCCAGCAGCTAATCCGTGTAACAAATACAGGTAGGTGGAGGGACCACTTCATGAGGAGAGATCCTCTCCATGCGGAGAGGGTAGCTGGGATGCAGGCAAGGCCAGGCCCTCCCCAGATGTCCTAGGGCCAGCCAGAAGCTCGCGGTTCTCCACATCACCCTTCCCGAAGGCCTCTTCTTTCTCATTTGGCATCGTTGAGGCCTCTAAATGTCACTTGTTTTTTTTTTTTTTTTCCCTTGGTTGGTTTTTCCCTTTCAAAACAAAAGTGCCTTCAAGCAACTGCACTTCCACCAGGAGAAAATTCTCCAGTGCTTCCGGTTCTGAAAAACAGAAAATGCTCCAAAATAAAACCCATTGTTAGGCTGCCCGGGAGCTTCTGCTCAGGGCGGGAGACGGGGAAGCGAGGGCGGTGGGGCGGAGGGAGTCACTCCTTCAAAGGCCTTTCCATCTGGAAAGGGCAGTGCATGGGGGTGTTTGGAAAACCCTGGGCACAGGAAATGTGAACTCTTAAAAAACAAACAAACAAGCCAAACAACAAAAGAAAACTGCATTATTATCCCAGAGCGATCTGAATGGAACCACATGGGTCTTCTGGGTGAACAGAGCCCTGGGCCTGTTCTTTGTGCCCTGGCCAAGCCAGCCCCTCCTTGAATTCGAAGCAGGCAGCCCTGGGCAGACCCTCCCTGCAGGCTCCCCCCCCCTCAGCCCCCTGGGGCCACCCCCCTGTGTCCTTCTTGTCAGGGGCGCCCTCCAGCCCTGTGAGACCCCCTCACTTCGTGGCTTGTTGGATGAGCTCCTTCACCAACCTGTGCGTGAATGACAGGCCTCTTGGGTAAGGCTACAGTCTCACCCGGGAAAGCTGGGAGTCAGGAGAAGGATTTGGCCAGGAAGAGGGAGGAACCAGAGTAGGGGGCACCAGCCACCAGGCTGTGTGCAGGGAGTGGGGGGCTGGCATATCCTTTGCAAAGCCATTCTCCTCAGGAGTGTGGCATGAACCCAAAACGACTTTTACCCAACCACCTGCTTTCGGCCGTGTTCTCCATTCCCCGGTCGGAGCTGCCTCTGTATTTAGACTAACAACTTCTATTTGGAGAAAAGAATGTTTTAATTTTGGTGGCAGGACCAAAGGGCTTCTCTTACCTTGTGTTTTCCCAGTGGAATGGTGCCATTAGAGACCACTTGAGCTGGAAGGATCTCAGAACTCACCCAGGCCAGCTTTTCCACCTTACAGACAAGGAAATGCAGTCTGACGTCAAAGGGACAAGTGGCCCTGGCGCCTGACTTTCCCAAGCCTCTGTGCAGGCTCTCTCCCCCTGGGCCACACCGCTCACCGCAGCTGTTGTTGGCTGTTGTATTTTCCATTCCAGCCGTAATATTTGCAGCATGGTGACAGTGCCCCTGTGGGTGTCTCCAGGTAGAGTATGAGGACCCTAATGCCTTCTGCACACGGTGTGTGTTTAACAAATGCGTCTGAACGACAGGCACCGCAGCCTATAGGAAACTCACCCAATGTCCCCATCAGGTCAGACCTGCCCTTCTTGGATAACCTCCTCCCTGAACCCTTCAGTGTGGCCTGTAATGCTCCCCAGATGTCCCATGGAAGCAGCCAGGAGAACCAGGCCCCGGAAGGGAAGTGTCAGCCTTGCAAGCCCGAGGCCCCAGAACTATCTTTGCACGGATGTGTCTGCAGCCAAATGAGAGTTTCCGGAATTTGAACACACGACACAGATTCAACGGAGTCGATTGGATGGGATGTCAGTGTAATTAACAGGAAAAAAACATCTTTTCAGGAAAAGCACGTTTGGCAATTTCTCTGAGCGGTAAACAAGCCAACACAAATTAAACAGCAGACTCCAGGGGCACCAACCAGTAAACTCCAGTCAGGTCAGCTTCTCTAATCTGGTGAGTTCTCTTATTCTGTCCTGTGCCCTGAGAATGCATTTGTCCAGAGGGAGGGGTGACCCCAGAACGATCAAAGGAAAAGGTTTCAGAGGACTTTTTAAAGTGATGTTTTTAGGGGCTCCTGAGTGGCTCAGTCGGTTGAGCATCCGACTTCGGCTCAGGTCGTGATCTCACGGTTCGTGGGTTCGAGCCCCGCATCGGGATCAGTGCTGACAGCTCAGAGCCTGGAGCCCATTTCAGATTCTGTGCCTCCCTCTCTCTCTGCCCCTCCCCTGCTCATGCTCTGTTTCTCTCTCTGTCAAAAATAAATAAACATTTAAAAAAAAAATAAAGTGATGTTTTTAAACACCTGGACAACTAAGAGTTCCTATGGAATTGTGAGATATAAAAAGACACCAGACTACGGTGACCTGAAGGATCCTATCCCAGCTCAGGGAATGTTTGTGAACGGGAAGCTCCCAGCTGGCCTGCTTGCGGAACTAACTGAAGAAGACCTGAGCTAAGGAGACAAACAGCAGGCTCCGGTCACAAGCCATCCACACTCTGTCACTGGCGAGTGACTCACCGGTGCTGCCATGCTTTCTCCTCTATGAAATACAACCTGCCCGGTCCACCTCATGGGGCTAATATGAAGATCGAAGAAAAGGCTCACGTGGACGTGTTCAAAAACACTGACGCGTGATAAAAATCCAGCAATCCGGTTCCATATGACTGGCCGGTGACTGAACGAAGTAACGCCAGTGACGGGAAAAAAAGTAACGGAAGTTATGTTCTCCTCGCATGAAAAAATACTGCTAGTAATTGTGGGGCATTCTTCAAACTTACTCATTGAAGTAGATCTCTGTGGCTCTAGAAGCCAAAGAATAAAAGCTCTCTCGCAGATGCATGAGAATCGGGCAGTGGCTTGAACTTGGTTTTCCCTCCTCTCTGACAGAAGTGAGACAATTCTGCTCACTATGGCTTTGTCTCTGGAATCCTGATCCAGACTGTACCTAATGATTTTTACATCGCAGCTGAAAGCAAAATTTTCGAACTTTTTTTTTTTTTTTTTTTGTCTAATTCCTCCAGACGAGCAATGCCTTTTGTATGGACTGAAGAAGCTCCCAGAGGAAAGTTGGGAAGCTTGGGAGATCAAGAGGATGCCAACATCTCTAGACCCATAATGTAGTCGGGGCAATGATCTATCCAAGGACAGGTGAACCTTGGAGACGTGACCTCTGAGCTACAGCCGCCCCTCCCTCCACAGCCACACTGTAGGATCTGGCATGGGCTTTTTTTTTTTTAATTTTTTTTTCCAACTTTTTTTTTTTTTTTTTTTTTGGGACAGAGAGAGACAGAGCATGAACGGGGGAGGGGCAGTTC